>NW_024582392.1:290452-427141 GCF_018398535.1 Haplochromis burtoni
AAGGAGAAAGGTGGGGCACAGTTTGGACCAGTCTATTACAGGGCTAAAATATGATGGTAGCCCAGATTCTTTGACAAGAAGTGTGATTAATGAGCAAAAGAACCATTTTTTGAGTATGAAAAGTACAAGATATATGTCATAGCCCCATTTCTATGCCCTACTGTACACCTTAATGTACAGCAAAGTCCAATAACAACAGTCAGTTGATGATCTGATGTCCTCATTTTCCTTGTGAATATAACAGTGTGAGTTGTGGATGTGGATTCTTATCATGAAGGTATTTTCTAGATCTTTCCTTCACTGCATAGCTGCTATTGCATAACTGTTATGTACTTCATGTACACTTATTATCAGATCAGTTTAGGCAGTTGTGGCTCAGGAAGTAGAGCATGTTGCTGTCTTACCACAAGGCTGGTGGCTCAACCTCCAGTTCCACAAGCCTGAGTGCTCTTTGGGTAGGATACCCAACTCCAAATGAGTCCTCAAAGGTATAAAATAAAGAGCTGTATACAAGATACAAAGTAAGTACCCACCTACTGTACACAACAATCATCTATTAAACCATTAATAACCAATGTACAGTTAACAGGAGATATTATTTGGTGGTGAGAGTCTCAACTCCACATGTTGCATCATCTCTAAAGCACCCCCAACATGGGACATGCTCTCATGGCTACAACTGCGAGTGTCACCGGTGGCTGGAGGCTCTCCCAGTTGGCATTTGGTGAGAAACTAATAAAAACTATAAATCTCACAGAAACTACAGCTAATGATGTAAAGTGACAAAGTCCACATAAAGACAAAGCTGTGTGTGAAGGGATCAAACATGGGACTTTTACCAATGAGTCTGGGTTTTGTGTCCCATGTGAATCTAAAAGTGAGCGTGGAGTTTTTATTTTTGGACTTACTGGACTTATTATTTAAAAAAAATCTGTTGCCAAATGAGTATGGTTAGGTTTAGGTAAAAAAAAAAAAAAACTGCTTGGTTAGGCTTAAGCACGAATACTACTTGGATTTGTTTAGGAAAAGTTCATGGGTTTGCATTAAAATAGACTCTTTCACAATCTTACCCATGTATTAAAAAGCCTTTCTGGCTTGGCTTTCAGGCAGAAAGCCCTGAAGGCAAAATTCTCCCACGTGTGGTGTTTCTTCCCAATCGGCAAAGCTATGACATTGCAAAACGTGATCAGTCAGTTCCAGTGACGATGCTGTAGCAACGCTGTTGTTGACACCGTTGTAGGGACAACATCATCAACACCAGCACATCTTCAGGTGTTTCTACGATATATAGTGGTACTAATGTGATGTTTAATATTTTGGTGGTTTTTAAGCTGATTAATGGATCAAGATTTAAACAAATATTTTCATTTTTTAGGTTACCTTTTCAAATACTATGTGGCTAAATCTTTTCCAGTTTGACTCTCTCTGGGTTTTGGTTGGAAAAAGAAAGAATTTGGAAAATTTTCAATATTTATGACATTTTACACACGAAGTAAAACAACATCTGAAAAAAGTGGATGATATGTGGTGGGTTAAAATTAGTCATGGCCGCATGAACATAATGCAGATACTTTACATGCGCAAACATGCTGGAAGGTTGACTGAGGAATATAATCCCCTTACAGCCAAAAACCATGAGTCAGTCAATTAATTAGTTCAAGCACTTTGAGAGAAAGATGGCAACAACTTTAATAATCCCCTGACTGAGCAAATGACTAGTCTGCTCTTCCTAATTTTCTTCAAAATGTATAATGTTACAATGGTAGATGGTAATACTAAGCATAACAACTCTTTAAGGCTCAGTTTTCACGTAATATTCTGGTCTTGGATCTCTATGATCTCACAGATGGGTTCTCCCTAATATTTAATGGGGTCATTCCATCTCAAATCATCAAAGTTTTTAGAGTATTATCTGTTCAACCATCTCTGATGAGCCTAAAAATGTTATTGTCCTACGTTTAAACACATACAATTTTTTTGTAAAATTGTCTTTGTCTTATTTTTCTTTTCTTTATTTATCTCACAAACAGCTTCTGTCCCTGGGCCATTCAGAATGCCATTAAACACTCTCCCCCAACACCCCACCCCTGCTCACCTACCTCACCAATCCGAGCCATGGTATGAGTAACCCCCATCACTTTGGCCAATCACACACAGACTCTATGTAGACCAAGTCTTTTCTTTGCACTACTTCCAAGCACTAAGAACTATTTTGTTCTCTATTGTGTCCCATTCTCTTATGTTTTCTGATATATTTCAGGCCTGGTAATTGAACAAAATGACGCAGTCTGGTTAGTGAGGGTTGTCTCGATCTATGCAGCTACCTTTGGAAAAGC
Source organism: Haplochromis burtoni (assembly GCF_018398535.1). Taxonomy (NCBI): domain Eukaryota; kingdom Metazoa; phylum Chordata; class Actinopteri; order Cichliformes; family Cichlidae; genus Haplochromis; species Haplochromis burtoni. Next base: position 292,789 of record NW_024582392.1, read on the forward strand.
CTGGAAACTATCCTAGTTGTCATGAAAACCATGTCTTTATCAATATATGCTGAGGATAAAACCTTGTCATTACGGGTGCAAGGGAGGTCATAAAATGTTGTCTTTATGGGGGAAAGAGTTAAAGGAGCATGAGCTAAAACAGCTTCTTTCAAATAGGAGGAATTCAGTCAACCTCTAAATGTACATTATTCAGGCTTTAGTGCTCTCACTTCTCAGTCAGTGTGAATGGAGTGATGTCATACACTATGCTTGCACTGCTCACACTAAAAAGTTCAGCCAATCACATCACATTATGAAACTATCATGGGAGAGCGGTGGGCTTTTTTGTGTAGCTCAGCATCAAAATCTAAGAGGCATTGATCTTTGCTTTAGTAATAAGCCTGCTCTATATGAACAAAGTTAGTAAGAGGGAGCTAACTAGTCCAACCTAACTGCTAATCAAGGCTTGGCTAGCTTGCCTTATGAGTGAGTGTTTATTGCTCCTGATGATGAATATACCAGCAATTACACTCCCACACACTTCAGGTACACCCGCTGTAGTTGAAGCATCGACATGCGGGTTCTGCCTGACGGGCTGCTCCGAGGTCGAGGATAAGGATTGTTTTGAAAAGTGATTCATTACTTTACTACTCTAAGAGAGTCCAAGAATAAAATTATGAAGCTGGAATGAGCAGAATCAGAGACTGTTATTATTATTACGCCCCCCCTTGTTTTGCTTTGTATTGGTTGGTTGTTTGTAGTCAATGCAGCTATTATTTTTCAGTTCGCTGAGGTTTTTCTTTAAAAAAAACTTTTCCGACTCCATTCTTCCCCAGTGAGACTCTCTTTTGTTTTTACCCCCTCTGAACTCTAGCAGATTCGGGTCGTAACATTATAAATATGTCAGATAAATTATTGCAAATGAATTCCACTGTGTGGTATAGCATTTTGTCTGTATTATTGTATGGCGTTTACCTTACAATGTAAAGCGCCTGGAGGCAACAGTTGTTATGATTTGGCAATTTGGCACAATATAAATTGAAATTAACTGAAATGAATTATAGCCACAAAGCCTAGATTCAGACAGTATTTACCAGCCTCTCTTTGTGCCCCTAAGTGGTACAGACAATGCCATCCAAAACTAATCTGTCCCAAGGTAAGAGGGTGATATTATCTCCCTTACGTAACAAGTTGCTATTGAATAATTGTTTTTGCAGAACTTGAGCTTGAATCAGATTAAACCCTGTCACTGAAGTTAGACTGAGTCCTATTATCTTGGTCGGCGTGGTTGAGCGGGATGGATGGTGGTTGTGGTGGTCGGGCACAACCTTCAGCTGCGGGTGTTGAGTCATAGCACGTGTGAGTCACTGATGGAGGGGTGTTTGGAAGAGGGGTGTGTGTGTGTGTGTGTTTGGGGCGGGGGGTTGATTGGGTTAATGAGGCTTGCTGAGGAGCACTCACTGGTTGGATGGCTGGTTACTCCTGACAGGGCCCACAGGGACCAACAGCACAGGGACCTCATGGCCCATTAATGTGTGGAGCAAGCACGAAGGATGGAGGTCCACACTGGGCAAAATTCCAATGCAAACACTCGTTATAACACCAGCGTCGGGCAAAGATCTCTCAGACTATACAAGCTGTACAAAGAAGCAGTGATATTGTTGGAAATACAGTTTGTGTAAATACCTGGAACTTATCAGGACTAAAATAACAGCCTCAAAAGTCAATAATACGCATCAAATGTGATGCAGCTCAGCACTGATTGCGTGTCCGCCACAATGTACCATAAATCAGGCCAAAAGAAACAGAGCTCTGGTGACAAATTGTTTATAAAAGTTTATACAAAAAGGACAAATGTCACCCTGCGTGATGCAATTTGCCATTTTTCCTGTAAATCACACAATCTACTGCGTTACCTTCTTCTTAATAGCTAATGATAAACACCTGTACTGCCAATGCAGAGAAAAACAGCACTGATCAAAGTATAGATATCAGCTTTAAGTGTTTATTTGGAGCCAAGACCTGCCAAGAATAACTTGGCAGATATTTGCTGGTTCAGGTACTGAGGGCTAATACAAAAACACAACCATAAAATAACAGACACACCTCTGTGCAGAAACATGCCCTTCTGTGGAACTGAGCAGACCCTATTTTGTTAGACCTTCATCCTTCTTGCCCGCTACAAACTTAAATTCAATATCAAACCAAGAGATCTACAAAAATTTATCTCAGAACAATGCTCCAGCAGTCCAATGGTAATAAAGAAACGTGAAGATGAAAACAACCCTCGATTAAAAGTAAAGACACGTGTGACGAGTAACTAGACAATTAAAACGTTACTAGGCCTTAAACTAATTATTGTTGTTTTTTTTGTAATGTACACCACAAGTTAACAGTTGTTTCTCTGTTGTTTTATGTTATGTTACAATGAAACATGCAACTACAGCAACCCCTGCCTTCTTTCTGTGAGAGGAAGTTTTTACCCTTTAAAGCCGGTCGGAGCGGGCACACTCCGTTTTGCGTAACTATTTTTAAATCCCGGTAGCACTGCAACCACATAAGCTAGCGCAATAATTTTTTTTGCATATGAAACCAGAGGAGTTGTACTTACATCTCATGCCATCAGCTTGTCCTAGGTCACGGTTTCCTTCCACATATGGCTTTGCAAAAATTGCATAAAAAGCACTTGCAGCAACAAAAACATAATATTCCAGAAACACACTTTGCTGATCCGATCAGCTGTTCGTAACTCTTCCTACATTGGAATAGACGTCAGCGCGAACTATCGCATGTCCGCCATGACCTGCCCGAAACTAGAAGTGACGTCATGACACGGAAATGTAGTTGTTTACCTTCAGGGCCTATATAAGCATACTGGTGTCTTTAAAGGTTATGTTTGACTTTATGACTTATGCTTAGGACTCAAATTGCACTGCTGGAAATAGCATATGCAGAAAAATAAACTGTTTTTTTGCAAATTTGATTATAATATTTATTTTCATTTTTCCTGCAGTATATAAAAATTGGTGTATTTCAATAATAAAACTATGAAGACTCTCAAAATAAATTTCCTGTGGTGGGAAACTATTTTGTGCAACTTTTTTGTATTTACAGTTTTGAGGGATAAACCTCTTAAATTTCTCTAACTAGAAACATATGTTAAAAAAGCAAAAACGATTTTCAATTTTTTTGTAGTTTATTGCACTTTTTTGCAATTTATGTAATTACTATGCACTTAATGCATACATATTATTAAAATTTGGGCTATAATGGTTGTATTTATGTATAGCAACTTGAAATGCTCCCAAAAATGGCACTACAGCATGTAAAAATATAATACAAGCTCTGGCGGACTTGGTTCTATGGTAGGTCTTAAAGGGTTAAATAAGCAAGGTGGAAAGAAAGCAGATGATAGCTGTGCAAACCAGTGTTGTTCTGCAGCACTTTGATGTAGATAAGTGTGTCGGCTTTGTCAGAGTAAACTGATACAGTATATATCCACTCAGCTGTAGCCATGTTCTGTACATTCTGATAGACTGTTCATACTAATCTAACACTGCACGAGTGCAAAGCTATGCAAAGCATTTAAAAAGTGATTCTATTAAAGGAAAATGTAATTAAAATGTAATGCTATATTTGTATGGATAATGTTTAAATTCATGCATTAAGTAGCCCTCGTAAATAGTTCTCCAGTCTTGGAGGACATTCAAAGCTCCTTTTTGGATGCTGGCTGCCTTTTGTTCTGTCCTCTGTCCAGATGATCTCACACTGCTTTAATAATGTTGAGGTCCGAGCTCTGGAGAGGCGAATCCATGACTGATGATGTTACATTGTGTGTTTTTCTACACAGTTATGCTTTTACTGCACTGGCAGTAAACAATAATTTCTAGATGGCACTGAATGGTGGATCAAAATCTGACAGTACTTTTCTACATTCACAACTATTGTTCTGACAAGGCCCCTAACATCACTGAGAAATGCAGCCCCAAACCATGACAAAGCCTCCATCACCACTGATTTTCAGGGCAATTCTTGTGTAATTTGGCATACCTCAGCCAGTTTCCCTTCGTTGAGAAAAGCTTCTTTACAGTCACCATTTCACTGAGACCATTTCTGATGAGGTTTCAGTAAAAAGTTCAATTCAATTCAATTTTATTTATACAGCGCCAAATCACAACAAAAGTGGCCTCAAGGCGCTTCATAGGCACAGAGAAAAACCCAACAATCATATGACCCCCTATGAGCAAGCAAAGCAGGGAACAACTGATGTATACCTGGTCCTATGTCAGATATTTGCTGGATTGTTTTCCTATTTCATGACTTTCAGATACTGATAATCTGCTGTAGATAGTTGTTTTTTTTAGGTCTTCCACTTCTCCGGTTTCTTTAATTTGCACACATTCTGAGATATGCCAAGTTTCCAGCCAACAGCCCTTTGGAAATCACCTTGTTGTTGCAAAAATACTATTTTATGCCCATAAAACTTTGGTTATCTTTGGCATTTTTCATAGATTCAACAAAAGAAATTGGAGCAAATTCTGTTTTTTGTGACAGGCTGTTAGTAGCAAAGTGCCAAAAGATACAGTTTAAAATTTGCTCTTTCCTAAGTTGTCGAGCTGTTATGTGAATACACAATACGGGTGACTCCACAAAGCTAGATGCATTTTTATGTTTAATATTTTGTTTTTTTATGTATGATTCATAGTTCAGTGTTAAGTTGCTTAAGAAAGGGGGAAAAACTCCTCTGAAAATGGTCAGGGCTGAACTGAAATGAGTGGACAAGCAGCCAATGTCCAATGAAAAACTGCAATGTATGCAACTGGCCCTGCATTGGCCACCAGCACTCCGATGTTGGAAAAGGACAACAGGAAACCAAAGATCTCTTTACATGATCACTTGATCTGAAACTGAGACAAAACTAGATCGTAGTGTGGCATATGCTGAAGCAGTGGTGACACACTCACTGAAGGTTCATGCTAGGCCAAGTCAGGCTGTTGTAACGTGTCATCTGACAGTTAAAGGAAGAACTGTTCACGTATGAATACAGGTGTACCCTGAACTTTAAGGTGGAACTTATTATCGAGGATAGGTTAGATAAAGCACAGGATGCTTTCAGAAGGCTCAGCTCCATTTGGAAATCTAAACAGCTTACACAGAACACAAATCTAAGCCTCTACAACAGCGATGTGAAGTTCTACCAACCAATCAAGGTCTTCTGCAATGGGTGTCTTCACTGAATATGCAACATCTTCAGACCAAGAGTGTGCCCTGAGATGGACACAATCAGGAAGAGGAAGAAAGGCAGACCACAAACAACTAGAGCGGATGATGAAGGTCAAACATTTGCAGCTTTATGTCTCACATTTAGCAAAGAATGCTAGTAAGAGTAGTTTGGTATCCCTAAGAAACAAAATGTTCGAAAACCGTCAACGTACTCTAAAAAATATTGCTTTACTTCTGTCACCCTGCCAAAGCGTATCCATGTACAATTCTTGAGACTGACGAGCCTTTCAGTGAAAATCCTGGATGCGTGGAGACATGAAGAAAAGGCTCTGACTGTTGATTTTGAATTGCTGGATCAGAGTCTACACATTAACCGAAGCATGGAAAGCAAACCTCATATGCACAGCGTGGAAAACCACATACATAATTTTAGTCTGTAACAAATAAGATTAATGCGAGCTCTACTGGGGCGTGCACATTGCTGTGGTGTTCAATGCACAGCAGCCAAACCAGGCAGACCGCAGCGCAAGACCTCTGGGACTGGCACAGTGAGCCTCTGTGAAAGACAGGCCTCGTCTGTCACTCAGCAATGAGGCATCATCCACAGACCCCGGCAGGATGCATAGCATCAACTGTTATTATTATTAATAAATCCTAAGTATAAATGGAATCTGCAAAGGGATATGGGGATTTAAGATTATAAACATTAACTCAAAACATAAATGGAATGTGCGGACTGAACAAGAAAATGTGTTTTGATAGCTTATTTGGAGGTCAAATGGAATAAAGTATATAAACATTCCTCTAAAAATAAAATCCTACCCTTTTTGTGGTGGAAAAACATGAACGGAAAGTGACATTTATAGTGTGTTATGGTGAATCATTCAGAATAAGAGCAGCAGAAACCCCCTTTGAGAAAGAATAACAATGGGATGCTTCAGAACAAAATAAAGCAGATAAAAGCCAGCTAGCTCGTAACTGCTTTGGTCAGATAAGGACTAACAAGATCTGAATTGTGACACTGGATTTTCAGATAAAGAGCTGGCTACCCACAGTAGCTTCACCAAGTAATAACAACCACCTACCTAGCTGCTTCTATTCCCATATCATGGCACAAGCGTTTGATAGCTAATCTCTTAGCGCTGTTAGTGAGGCCTGGAAAGGGAACTGTGGGGGTTTGTGCAGATGCCTGGATAGATAATGTTCACAGGCTTGTCGTCACAAACAATCAAGACTGAACGTGTGTGTGGAAGCAAAGGGAGATAAAGATAACTTTAACTAAACTCGGGTTTTGGTTCATCACTTACAAAGTTGACCGAACTCCCACAGAAAAGCAGATAAAGAGAAACAGAGATTTGGTCCGTTTTATCTCTCTGATGCTGTCACCGTATGTTTTATCAGCCTTTGTGTCTACAATCCTCCTTGATCTCTGTTTGTGTTAGGCACCTTAAACATTAAGCCGAGTCGGCCCTCTGTGATGTTGGCATCTAAAGGCAGCAAAAGATGCTTCAGAGGAAGTAAATCCAATTTATGTATTCTACGGGGGTAATTCCACACCGAGAGGGAAAAAAACAAGACAAACAATCAACACATGACTTTCTTTCTGTGAAACCCAACCCTCTAACGGGAAATAAGAAAAAAAGAGGAAACTGAGTTAAAATCTCTCACCTGCATGGTAGGCCACTGATCCTCGGCTCCACCCCGGATGTCTGTTCTTGGGGTAGTCCTGCACAAACACAGACACACCGGTCACAATAGATATCTGCACCAGGTAGCTTCAGTGACTAACAGATAACAGATTAACAGACGAGCTAATGAACGGCACAAACAGCTTCACATCGACATAAACATATGTTTTTTTTGACAGTTGGAGTTTCAAGCGGTCAGAAAAACAGATAGATACACAGACTTTAAAGTAATAAAGGTAAAACAGACTCATGGGCTGAGTCTGTTAAACGAAGTCCTGCTGGCCTCATCACCTGCGGGCTAGGATAAGAATTTGCATCTCAGAACTTAAGAGCTACGGTTCTCATTTACAACAGAATGAAGTGCTCAAGGTTGGGAATAAATTGAGGCATTTGGGAGGAACTGACTGATGAACTGCACTGTCTGCAGTCATGACAAAGCTGTTGCAGTAAAGAGAGAGCTGGGCGTTAATTTAATGCTCCATCTATGTCCTTATCGCCAGTTGCAGCCACAAGCTCTGTGTAGCGACCAAAAAAATAAGATCACTGATACAAAAAGCGGAAATGAGCTTCCTCCAAAGGGTGTGCTCAGCCGGAGAGATTTGATGAGCAGATAGGTCATTCGGCAATCACTCAACAGTGAAAGGAGCCAGTTGATATTGTTAAGAATCTGACAAGGACGCCTCTTGGGTGCCTGCTAGGTTAGGTGTGTGGGTATTTCCAACCAGAAGGAGACCCTGGGGCAGACCCGGGACATGCTGGAAAGATCACATGTCTGGGCTGTCTTGGGAAGGCCTCGGTGCTGTGACACTCTGGTGATGTTTATTAAATGTTTACATTTAATGAACTTTTACTTTGTGTCAGCTCCAAACTAACAGACCACTTTCATGTATTTGCACAGCTCAAATACTTGAAAGACATTTAATTTTTTTGTAAAGTTAAGCTAACTTGTATGCAACAGCTTAAACCTTTGCTTAAGCTTTGACTACAAACTCTAGACCAGCGGTCTCCAACCTTTTTTGCGCCACAGACCGGTTTATGCCCGACAATATTTTCACGGACCGGCCTTTAAGGTGTCGCGGATAAATACAACAAAATAAAACTAGTACCGGTACCGAAAAAAAGAACATTTATTCATTACACATGTGAAAAGACCCAGGAAAACCGAACGATAAAAACAATAACAAAATAACGCTGAAAACCGATAAAAACCCTGAAAACCATACATTTCACACCTGAGCCTTAACTATCGCGGCCCGGTACCAAATGACTCACGGACCAGTACCGGTCCGAGGCCCGGGGGTTGGGGACCGCTGCTCTAGACTGTATAAAGTATGATTACCTACCTTGTAAACGTGACTCTAAAGTGGATCAGTTTTAAAGTCAAAATTTAAAATGGTTTATTTTTTAATATCCTAAAATTTCCAAACGTTTACATTACCAAGCAAAAAACAGATTTAATCTATCCATCTGGTAATTATCTATGAATTCTTAACTTGAAAATGTCAAACTGTCTCCGTTCTTTGAATTATTGCAGCTCACTTAACTCAAACAATGAAACTTCAGGGGGGGAAAAAACACCACTCGGTTTATAAGCAGCCGCTGATCAGTCACCACCTAGATACTGCTATCGCCACGGGCCAATGACAGAAATGCCTCCAGTGTCACTTATCCCCTCAGAGCTGAGAGGTTTGTTCAATAAGGGTTTGAGGTAAAACAGTGCGTACTTTATTTGCCATTTATGCTCCAGAAACTGCTTGACAAAATCATATTTTTTCAGACAGCAGAGACAATGAAAAACATTGGAAATATTGAAGAGTCCGGTTGTTCTCGACTGCATGAATGCTCTGCTGTTTTTGTGCGTAGCTGGGGCTGTTAGTCTGCGTCTTTGTCCGGCTTTTTTCATGCCTCATTACATTTAAAAACACTAAACATCATGTTGTGTTAAGTAAGACTTCAAAGTAACAAATGAGACTATAATTCAACAGGAAAGTGTGTGCAGAGGCCAAAGAGGAGCAGAACCAAGGGTTGTTTTCCCAATTCTACCCAACTGGACTTCTTTTTCAAGCTAGAAGAGTCGCCTCCTGCTGGTCATTAGAAAGAAGACGTGCTTAAGGACGGCGTCGTAAATGCAGAGTTTCCACTCGTCTATTTTTATATATCATCTATGGCATGAGCACATCAGAACTGGTATATGTTTCTCAAATAGGAGTTTTTAAATGGCATTCAGCCACAGCTTCACCGGCTCCATCCTGTGTCGAAACAGCAGCTCCACTCAGACTGAGCTGGATGTGAAGCTTCGTCTCTCACCAAGACAGAAAAAAAATGTCTGATTTCACTTTATAATAACAAGGTTAAAATGATTTAATAGGCTGCAAATCCTAGTTTTTTATGTCCGTTTATAATTCATTTATGCTAAACAGGCTGGCAGGTAGCGTGCACGTCACACACAGTGGCAGATTTAGATCTAGGCAGCTCTGCAAAGCCAGCCTTCAGATTTCCAGAGGAGTTTGAAATGGGTTCTTTATCCATGTTAACATGCTAATGGGTGTGAGGATCATCTGTTTTGGATACCTGTCAGCATCTGCTGAGGGGGTGTTGTGTTCTCTCGCTCTCTCTCTTTCCATCTGTCTGCATGTACAGTGTGTGCGCCTTTCTCCAGGTTTCACCATGCCAACGGTAATAACTATCAGGCCAACTTTTAGATAAGATCACAGAATGACTCAGAGGTAATTACTAAAGATTTTTATCTGTTTTCTAGGCTGCACATCCATTACTGTAGAAACACACTACTGAGCAAGAGAGAAAAGAGCCACAATGACATTATGGTTTTCTTTTATCTCTCAGTGGGCAACATCTTCTAAATGCTTACTTGTACATCCTCTCTTTTTCCCTAAAGTAAATTCTTCCCACTGCACTTCTTTTCATATAGTATTAGCACACAAAAGGCAACCTGAAGACCTTTCATTTTCATCTTGTCAAAGAAATCCAAATATGACGAGGATGACGTCCAGAAAAGAAAAACAAATCAGCCTTTAGCAAGACGCTGTGAAGGGAGCTGTGCTTTTATTCAAACATGCTCTGACTGATGACTGATGCAGACTGAATAGGTAATACATTACCCAAAGCAATATAAGCCAGATGAAATTATTACTATTAGCACCTGTGTGGGATGAGAGGTGAACAACGGGGACAGTGCAGACAGACAGCTTGGCCAGGACAGGCATTCGGAGGCCACGACATCAGGGAAACATCAACGATCCCATCTGACAACCCCATTGGGGCTGGAGGAACAGGAAATGGAGATGGATGGAGGGGGGGAAAGCGAGAGAAGACGAGAGTGAGACATCAGCAGAAGAAGAGAGAGACATGGAGGAATGCAGCTACCGCTCCAAGCCTGAAACCCCTTGATCCGCCAAGTCTGCTCCTCTTCCCCCTCGTCTCAACCACAAGCCTGAGGATTCCTCCAGCTGACTGGCATGTGGGTTCCCCGAGAAGGAAAGGAACGTCTGGGTGTTTTCTCCCTGATTGATGAGCCTGATCAGTGATTTCTAAAATAAGGCCCTATTAGGAACAGCTAAGCAAATAAGGGGAAGATTTAGAGTTTCTAATGTAAACCGCAGACATGTGTCTGATAACTGGATCAACCATTAAATGCTTGTTCTCATAGATGTCTTTGTGGTAATTGTTGTGTCCATCATTTCTAATTCAAAACATGTCCTCAGTGTATTCCATCCATCAAAATAAATATGGTGTCCCTTCCACAACCTACTGATTTAACTAACTCTGATTTAATAATGCCTATTGGCTAGACTACCACACATTTTATTCATCGATGAAAATTATCCGCACGGGATAAAAAAATTATACTTTTTAAGAGTAAAAAAGTCTCAACAGCTGTTGGATGGATTATCAGGGAATTCAATAAAGACATTTGTCATCTTTGTGAACTCAGGTGGCTCGACTGATCATAATTTGTTAGGTCAAAGATTTAATTAATCCAACACTTTGGTTTATAATCAAAAACCTTTGACATGTGGAAAAGTTTGCACATACACGTGCACAAAAAAAGCAACCTCAACTGATGTCATCCACATAGACTGCATATGAAAAATAGATGTAGCCACTGTGACATCATCCACTGGTTTCTGGACTTTGCATTGAAAGAGTGAAAGGTAAAGTTTACAAGATGCTAGTGAGGCTCACTGTGGTGTATGGTTTGGAGACAGTGACACTGGAGGTGCTAGGATGGACTGGATTAGAAATGAGCATATCAGTGTGGAGTGAAAGGTCTGCGGTGCCGCTGCAGGGGAGGCGGACGCACCTGAGCGGCATCTGCAATCACGCCTCGCCGGCTTAAAGTCTGAACTGGGTTCTGTCTGTCATTTAGGGGGGATTAGCTGGGGAATCCCATGATGCATTGAGTATTTCCTTTTCAGTCAACTTTCTCACTCAACATGTGTTAACAGACCTCTCCGCATTGAATCATACTTGTTATTAATCTCTGGCTCTATTCCACAGCATGTCTTTATCCTGTCTTCCGTCTCTCACCGCAACCGGTCGCACCAGATGGCCCCGCCCCTCCCTGAGCCTGGTTCATTATTGTAGGGTCTACCTTACAATATTCGGTCTTTAAGTGATGACATGATGAATCCTGCTTCCGGGCCCAAGCTACTCTGTGTTTAATAAGGCTTTTGTGTTTTTTACATGTTTTAATGCTTTGTATCTTGTTCTATTGAAAGCCCCTAAAAGCAGTCAGTGATCACTGTCAGCCTCTCTCAGTTTTTATTACCGCTAATCATTTTAAAGCAGTATATTGATAACTAACCTTGTATTGTGGATGGATTTTCTCAGTTGTTGTCCTGACTGAATTTCAGCCCGTTTACAGCATCCTGCAATGCGATTGCAATTGTACCGAACCTTCGGGAACCCTCACGTTAACTTTTATTGAGTGGAAAAAAGTTAGCGTTCATCCTCCAGCTTCACTGTTTATATTATGCTAACATAGCTAGGGCGATCGTGGCTCAAGAGTTGGCAGCTCGTCTTGTGATCGGAAGGATCACGTAGCACATCACTATATACCAGCTAGCCAAACTTCAGTAACCCTACGAACGTCACTGCTGTTTAGTTTCCTGTCTTCATTTATGTTGGAAATGATAGCAGAGCTGTACGTCTTAATTTGGTTCAGAACTCTCTCAGTCAGAACATGGTATATTATATTTATAGCGAGCTAACTTCCTGCTAACTTCTAACGCCGTTAAACTTCATAAATTCGTTTTTTGTGGATGCCTGGATGTTCAACTTAATTGTCACGCCTGGTAAAGCAGCAACGCTGATCATTTTATTACAGATGAAAGGAAAGAGACAGTTTTTAACTATCAGTGATGCTGCAGTGATCGTTGGACTTAGGGACCTGCAGCAGAGTTTGGGCCCAGGCACGGCTAATGACGTCAGACTTAAAGACTGACGTCAGCGCCTTGAGGTGACTGTTGTTGTGATTTGGCGCTATATAAATAAACTCAATTGAATTTAATTGAAAGTTGTTGGTGTGTGTTCGTCTGGCGGCTGAAAAGCTGCAGCCATGTCTGTAAGACACAGCAACCAGGAATAAAGAAAGTATGCTGAAAAGCATTAAAATATGGTCGGGTCTACCGTGGGTTCATTATAATCAGAGGTGCAGCTCAGATCAAGCGCTTTAGAGGCAAAGTTATCAAGGCTGAGGTGGTTTGGACGTGCTGAGGAGGGAAAGTGGGTATAAAGCGGACAAAGGATGTTGAATAGGGAGCTTCCAGGCAAGAAGAAAAGAGTAAGAACATAGAGAGACTTCAAGGATGTCGTGAAGGAGGACTTGCAGAGGGTTGGTGTGACAGACGAGGATACTAGGAACAGAGTGAGATGGAGGCAGATGATTCACTGTGGTGACCCCTAAAGAAAATTATTGTTTTAGTGCAATTGTTTTAGCTCGAAGTGACCATATTTGGGACGAGTGATCAACTAATGCTTGGAAGATTAGTTAGTAAACTGTAGCCATCAACTGAATGGATGAATTCTACAATAAAAACTGTATTAGAGACTGATTGGGAAGTCTCTATCAAATCATATTAGTCAGATAAAAACTTATTTTGGTTGCTCCCTCTAGATAATCTATTAGAAGGTACCAACAGCACAAATACTTTTAAAGACTCAAACTAGACCACATTAAGGTGTATGAGTTATAAAATTATGTAACGAAAAGCGTTTTGATATGGGAGTCATTATGGATTGATTTGTTTTTGAAGTCAGCCTCAACCAACCAGTTTTTGGCATCTCCCCAATCATTTTTTTTAGCCCTGAAGGTTGATGTTTGGTTATCCAGAAACAGTGTTAAGCTGGCCAAACACTCCATATTCTGGCAGCCTTTTACATGCAATGTAATGATTTAAAAAATAATCACAAATTTATGATAATAGGAATATTTTTATTTCCTTTAGAAGGATGCTGAATTTTTGTTTGGTCATGCAACTTTAGCCTGGATCTCTTAGCGTGACAGTGGGCTGTATTCGCCCCATTTCCTGCTTCACATTTATTTCTTGGATTGCACCTTGGTGTCACATTTAACCTGTGCCAAGAAAACAATCTGAGCAGCGCCTGATAGTGTTTAGTTACCCTTCATTTTGGCGATGAGTGATAAATGAATGATTTTAGTCACAGTCTTTGTATAATTCAAACTTAGCCAAGAGATAAGCATTATTCTCTTGAGGATGCCCCACTTCTCCAAGTTTCATTAAAACCATCCTATAGTTTTTGTGTAATCCCGTTTACAGTCAGACACATATGAATACATGAAAATGCTCTAAACATATAACAACAGGGAGTCCTGGAGTAGCTGGTTTGGCCTCACGCTGAGCCTTGATATCAACATCAGAGCCAGTCTAGAATACGACATACAGATATATTTAAAAGAAGTTGTTTACTGCACTTTTTAGTGTAAATTAATAAACTGTTTAACTTCCTGTGTTAATATTCTCCTACAGCGTTTGCATTCTTACATGTTTTTATCCCCCAGTTAGAAACCATCCATAGATATGTACTCTCTCTGCAGTGCTGCAATTTTGGTATTCAATAAGTGATAGTGCCACTAATCACATGTACACTCCTCTATTGATGACTGGATTAATTAACCAGCTGGTTTACTCTCACAAAACCCAAACTTTTGAAACATGGTCACTACCCCTGTTTGCCTAGAGCAATGCAAAGAACTGTAAGCTCCTGGAAAGAATAATAAACAGTAGACTTGAATCCACAGCATGGAAGAGCAAAAGCCTTCGATATCAGATCCACAGCTGCTATCAGAGAAGCCTGCATTTCCACACTGTGGCAGAGTAAACAAGTCTGAAAAAGTATGACTGGGAAGGTGCGGGCAGAAAGGAAAACCATGTGGAAGCAGATACCCATCACCTACTGCTGCTATCGCACTGACATATCACAGCACTGTCTAAAAATATAACTCAAGCCATGAAGTGCCGCAGATGTGCATGTACGAGTGTTTGCGTGCATACGTGTGTGAAGAAGTCACAGTTTGCGGGAAGGGAAAGTACTGTTTCTGTTTGTACGTGCCTCACCTATAGGGGTTGGACACAGGCTGTGTAGGGAACTAATGCAGGTCTGTTTGTTTAACCCCATGTCATCAGGCTAAAACCTCCAGCTGCCCACATAACAGCAACTGTCTGTCATTAGCCATTGATGTGACTCGAGAGAAGAGAACAACAGCCTATCTGTGTGTATTTGTTTGGGCATGTCCATCACTTTTTATGGATGCAAGTTCAAATGCAAGATGAAATCAGATAAATTGCTAAATTAGCTCTGTTATTGAACGAGTGCCAGAGAGAGAGTGCATAGCTGATGTTTAGCGTGGCAGCGTATTTTTCATTTAAGACAGGAGTGTGTCGCAAAATTTATAGCTATTTTCCAAAGAAATACCAAATAGTACAATACACTAAAGCCTCTGACTGAGGCAGAGGTAAAAGTCTATTTACAAATATTACTGGAAACTACTGCAAATGGTGCCAAGGAGGCACCAGGAAACCAAAACATCTCCTCTGAGAGAATAGAAAACCAGATATAAGTCAGAGGCAGCAGACCTGTTGGTTTGTGTGAAAGCAGCTGATAAGGGGACAGAATTATATGTTAGTGGAGCTTATTGCAAAGCAAATAAATTACAGATATCGTACTTAAAAGCACCTTTATTTGTCAATACAATCAGAGCTCCCGCTATGCCACTAAACAGATAACAGAGGAAATGTTCTGCAGGAATGCATTCAGACTTGCCTTCTGGTGTACCTTGGGGACAAAGTTTGAAAACCTATGTTTTAGACTACTGCATTAAAAGTTTGGGGTCACTTAGAGCAGTTATTGTCTTATTATCAGAAATGTTCATAAGTTAGTTAGTGATTTTTAGTGGAGTATCTACATAGGCCCACTTTCAGGAGCCATCACTTCTGTACTACCTAATGCAGTTTCATGCGTTCAAAGTCAAACTGCTCATGTTGGTACAGCTTGCAATCACTGTGCTGTTATAAGAAGATTTTTTTTAAAAAAGCTTTCATCCAGCAGTTTTCATAAACAAGTTCCAGTTTGGGTTTTATGTGTACCATTTGTTGGGTTTACAACCTGCTTCTCAACTTGTATTTATGCTTGTCTTCATGTTCAGTTCTGCTCTGACGTCTTCCACTTCTCTTTCTGCTTTAGTTATCCAACTTACACTGCTCATCAATCAGCTGACTCCCAGCCTAAGAGCTTCCTGCTTCTGTCCAGTGGCCAAGAAACTATTCCACATGCCAATGTACAAAAGAAAAGGACAGACTGAAAGAATATGATGTTCTTCATCTTTAAATCTATCCATTTTAAATAATACCTTTTCATAGTTCAAGTTAACATCTTCAGACATCATTTACATCTTTTTCCATCTAGGCACCGTCCAAAACCCAAAAGATACACAGTTTAATCCACATTCATGAAGGAGCTGCTGCCCAGTATGTCTGAGACTTGTTTACGAGAAAGGGGAAAGTAGAGCAGGAGGCTGAAGATGGATTGTCATCTGTGTTGACGTGGACGCTGTACTGATCTGCTGTTGTAAAGAGAGAGCTGAGAGTGAAAGTGAAGCTTTCAATTTACACTTCAACCCTCAGCTAAAGCCAAACACTGCGGGTAGTGACCGAAAGAATGAGATCTTGGATAAAAGTAGTAGAAATGAGATTCCTCCCAAGGCTGTCTAGGCTCAGCCTTAGAGATAGGGTGAGGAACCTGTTCATTGAGGAGGGACTCAGAGTCAAGCTGCCGAGGATGCATCCAGTGCAACTCTTTGTTGAGGTGTTTTGGGCATGCTGAACTTGGAGGAGACCCCGCAACAAACCCAGAAGATGCTGTGAGATGACGGAGCTTGGCTGGCTTAGCAATGCCTTGTTGTCCCATCGGAAAAGCTGGGTGGCCACAGCTTAGACCCAGATAAGTAGTAGATTTATGAAAGCATAAAATAGTCAAGTTTTAGAAAGTGGAAATAGTGATTGTTTTAGCATTGTTGCATTATAAACGAATGATTCTTTAATTTAATTCTTTAATTTATACTAAGTAGCATCCCTGACACTGTTGTTGTACTGGTTGTGATCAGAGGCCTTGGCACAGTAACTGATCCTTTGTTTTATCCTAAGTTGACACTGCTAGAAAGAGATTCTTGGAGCAGACCAAAAAACCCGTTAGAAGGACTGCTGCATCACAAGAGGAAAAGGAAGAGCGCTGTTCCCAGGACCTGTTCCCGGGGCACACCAGGACAGAGGAAACCGTTTTATTTCTTGTTTGTGTGTACGAGCGTGTAGGCTTTGCTGTGTGTGTGTAGCTTTATGACTGGGCTGCTGTACATTACCAGAGACTCAATACAAGAGGGTCAAGGGTGAACTGAGAAAACCATCTGTCTTTTTTAAACACTGATGGCTACTCAATCAAATACTTTCCATTCACTCCTCTGTCATATCCATTTTTCTCTCCCAGCTGCATCTATACTCCCACAGGGTTACCGTCATTTTTTGTAGGATTTTAAGCAGATGGCGGTTGTTTGTTTTTCAAAACATGAGGGCTTTCCTGCTTCATTTTTTTTTCACCTGTGTTTTTCCCTTTCCCTTGATTTTTCTAGCTCTTGACGTTTTACCTAGCTTCCCCACCTTGCCATCTACTCTCTACACTCTTCCACCCCATAATTAATCCTAGATCTCTTTGTCCCACAGCCTAGCAACCGCTGTGTGTACCGGATGAAAAACAACTGTGCTACCAAGCGTATGCATGCTGTACATTCATAAAGACCCTTATCTTCCGTCTTCAGAGGAATGAGAGAGAAAGCAAGGGGGTCATGACAGGTCTAGGAATGGCAGCGGGGTCAAAACAGATCTTAGATTATGAAACACGCTAAACAACAGCATTTACTTTACACACAAAGAACTCAGACTTATCACATAGCCCAAATTCTTCAGACTTTCCCTTTTGCAGGAAACTGGCAATAGTGGCTTAGGGGATTGAAAAATTTACTCCACCCCGCCTCCTTTTTCGTCTTTTCTTTTGATTTGTTAAGTGTTTTTTTAAAGCTTAAAAAAATTCCCTAAACTTAACGCTTAATAAGGTTTAAAAAAGCGAGAAATGCCAGGCTATAAACATGTTTTTATCTTCTGTTAAATTTTGGCAATGTTAACATATGAGTCTACGGAGACTGGTTCACTTTTGGAGCCATCCTTCAGTGGCCACTGGAGGAACTGCAGTTTTTGGCACTTCCATGCTGGCTTCATTTTTGAGCCAACGTGTGCTTGTTTAGCACATTTGCATGCTAACTTTCACTAATTTGCATTTAACACAGAGTGCAACGCAGGCTAATAGGAATGTTATTAGCTTCAGGGGTATTCTCAAAATCTGCTCAGATAGTGATGCTCAAGTAAAAGTCATAATAATGGATAATACAGGATTCTTGGGGCTGCTGTTGATACCGTAACATGTATTAAAAAGGGAAAAGCTGCTCTGGCATCGCTCCTGAACTTAGGCTTAAAGCTTTTATACCAAAAACCCTGATTAAACCCAACAAACAAAAGTAATGCAGCCATTTTAAAAGAGGTGAGGGAACCTGAAAGCAAGCAAACTGACTTAAGTAATCGCTGCTCAACCGCTTCCTCACCCAGCATTGTCTGTATGTGTTTACTTACATGTGTGAAACCCAACATTTGTCTGGTTTTATCTTTTTCTGCATATAAAATAATTCTGAAAATATAACAATAATGTCAACTAACATTTTTGACATGTGTATTTGTTGCAAAATCAGTGTTGGCTGAAACAAAAAAAGAGTTCTTATCATCATTTGTGGATTCTGAAATGCTACTAAAATGAAAATTATAATTACTTATTTTGTTACTCCTTGGATCAAAACATTAGTTACTTTCACTGAGTATTGTAGAAACTGTTACAGAACTACGTATTGCACTGATTGCGAAACGAATGAATGAAAGCAATAAACTGTGATACTCCACGCTCTTACCTTTCCAGTCACAAGGCAGGCCCGACCTAACACATACCCTGCTTTATCCCTCTTTTACACTCTACTGGAGATCATAATTTACAAAATGAGCATCATGTTCAGTAACTATAAACCCATCAGAAAAGTGTTTAAAGAGGTCATGGAGAAAAGTAGCATCATTTTCCCATATCATTTTTATGATCTTCCCCCTGCTGGAGATTACAAAGAATGTAGATTTAAGGCATTTTACCCATTGTCTTACACTGCATACCTGATGCCTTTGGTTGAAATATCATTAGGGAAAGGCACTGGATAAACAACTGAGTCATGAAGTCAACTTTTTAACTTCTTGCGAGTTGTCCTATGCCTTTCTTTTGTGAGTAAACAACAGCTTAACAGTAACAGTAGGCCATAAGACAGGCCAACTAAACAAATAGTTGCAGCTTGTGTCTAAAAAATATCTTTAACTTATAAAATTCCCCAATGCTTTCACCAGACAGGCTGATAGGCTTGCAGTACATGTGCAGAAACTCTGCTAATATCACAACGTAGTCCATTTAAACAATTTTATTAATTTGCCAATTTTAAAGAATTCCATAGCTACGAAGGAAACGTGTAAGTGGAGCACGCATATGCTGTCCAAGTCTATTTTTTCCACTCACCTTCTCCTATACATCTGTATAGCTCTATATCTTCCCGTCATCCAGTAAGGTGACCTATGCATCCCCTCGTTTCTCTTCTATATAAATTCCCTGTGAAACCTTGAAAGATGTTATAGAAGTTTCATCTTTTGTTTTTGTTATTAAAAGGAGCCGAGTTTTGACCCTGGGAGAGACAGTGCTGGCAGCTCTCTGTAGGCCTTGGCTTTGGCACTTACTAATATTTCACATCCATAACACTCAAGGCTACACTTAAAGGGTGGGGAAAAAACTCACAAATCATTAACCCACATAGATGAAGAAATAGTTCCTGAGTCATCGGAGTTTAATCTTGTCTTTCATGAGGAGGGTTAAAACAGCTCTCTTGAACCTATTACTCCTTTTATTTTAAATCTCTGCAGGTGTGTATTGAAAGGTCTTGACATATTGATCGTAGATTTATTCAATTTCAGCATCTCTTGTCTATCAGTTTCACTATATTCTGCCTGTTTCGTTCTTTAAAGCCGGCCAGCACTCGAAGTGGCGGTGCTAATGCTGAAATTGGAACCGCATGTGCATACTTTGGAAAAAGAAATAGGGGTTCAAACGAGAGTGTTAAAATTTCGTTAATTGTATTTTCCTCTTAAAGGTGTTTCATCTCCCCAAAGTAGGCCATTAAAGAATGGGTAAACTCCTGGATAATGGGAATAAAAATCAATTATAAAGGCACAGTACCAATACATTTACTACTGAACTATGCTCCAAAATCTAAAAACAGTTTTACCAGCTTAGCAACTCATCCTATTTTCTCAATTCACTGGGATCTGCATGTATGTGAAAGAACTTATAAAAGGACAAGAGTGCCGCTGCTCTTCCATCAGGCCAACATTACAACATTCCCAAGACAGGGCCTGAGGAACATTTTGTACATGGTAATTATCTGCCTAGTTCCCAATTCAGGCTTTTGTCAAAGTTTTCCATCATTAGCATGTTTTTACCTCGACCACTTGTCGAACTATGGGGAACGGAAAGGGCGCGTAGAATCCAAGAATAAGTCAGTGGGAGACGTGTTCATGCAGTCCACATGCTCTGAAACCATTAAGCTATGCTTTTTAATATATTACAATGTGGAAAAATAGGCATGGTGGCTAAATGCTGAACACCCCCTCCCCCAAAGAAAAAAGAAAAAAAAGTGAATGTAGGTGTAAAAATGTCAAAAGCTGTTCTTTTCTTAGAAAGCTCACCCTTCTTGCCAAGCCCAGGGCAATGTAGCATTTCTCCCCAGCATCGACTATCTCCACTTCATAGTAATGACAGCGGGTGGTGAGTGGCTGTCGGGCCTGGGCCAAACCCACATCCATAATACTCTTTCCTTTGCCAACATACTCCAAAAGCTGAGAAAGAAAAAAAAACATGCAGAGAAGAAGAAGAATGGGGGTTAATATGCTGAGAAATAAACAACAGACTCACATTACCAACAAAAGACTGCAGGGTTTCAGACTCCGCGTGATTGGCTCCGTTCTGCAACTAACTGTATTTATGACACAAGTATTAGCCCCTGAATCGTTGTAGCGGTGCAACTAGGGGGAAAAATATAAAGAAATATGCAGCTGAGGTCTACCATTACTTTTGTAATGGTTGTCAAAGGTACAGCTGCAGGCAAGCAGGGAACTGTGGTAATGTTTTCAAAGCACATACATGTAATCTCCATGAAAACGGGCACCCGTTGTTTGTTCAGCTCAGCCACTGCTGTCATTGTGTTTCTCTTACTTTCTCAACTCTTTAAGAGTTTGTATTAATGACCAAGTCCTTGCAGAGGACCACTTGAGCCTCTTTGACTTTATACAGACTTTTAGCTTCAATCATTTACGTTTCTTAAACCACACCACTGGGTCATTTGTTGGACAAAACACTAACTTGTTCTTAATGAACATTGACCAAAAGGCACAAGATTTTAGACACCTATTCGGCATGAGTCACAGGCATCATATATAGTTTAGTGTAACCAATGCTCTTTTGTGGTTTTCAAATTTCACCATATTTGGTGAACGTGCAATATAATGTCCACCCTGGATGTATTTCAAATAATGTTTGGGTAAGCATTCATGGCCACTGTATAATGAAGTGTTTGGTCATCTTCTGAGGTTTTCTCTGGCAGTACCAAGAGGTTATCAAGGTTTTTTTTTTAAAAAATATCGCAGCAATTATTGGTGACTGCCATGAAATTTGGTACTGAATATCCA
Organism: Haplochromis burtoni; assembly: GCF_018398535.1. Classification (NCBI taxonomy): domain Eukaryota; kingdom Metazoa; phylum Chordata; class Actinopteri; order Cichliformes; family Cichlidae; genus Haplochromis; species Haplochromis burtoni. The sequence continues at coordinate 314,081 of NW_024582392.1, forward strand.
TCGTGTCAAACTGGCAACATATTTGATCCCATAACTTGCTATTGGCACTATAATTGTCTGCTTCATCCTAAATATCATCTATATACATGCATTGAAATATGGTACAAATATTCTTGATTCCACACCAATGAATCCCTTTGATATTAAATATCCAGATTTTACAAAGAGGACACCAGTTTACTCCAGGTTTTGGGTGTTAGGTGAATTTCTGTTAAGGTCCCTCCTGTCCAGTCTTTAGTGTTGTTAGAGAATTGTTTTCTTTGTTTTCACCTGTGCCACTGTTCCTGGACGGTTCATTGTTAGATGGTTTTGGTGAGTCCTTCAGATCTTACGAGAGTTTTCTTCTCCTCACTGATCTTCAAATAAACCTTTGTGTTCTTCAGTGGTCTAGTGCAGCAGTCCCCAACCTTTTTTGCACCACAGACCGGTTTATGTCCGACAATAATTTCACTCACCGGCCTATAAGGTGTCGCGGATAAATACAACAAAATAAAACCAGTACCGGTACCAAAAAAATACAATTTATTCATAACACACGGGGAAAAAAACCCATGGAAATCGAGTTAACAATAAAAACGATTAACAAAATAACGCTAAAAACTGATAAAACCCTGAAAACTATGAATTTCACACTCTCGCGGCCCAGTACCAAACGACTCACGGGTTGGCCCAGGGGTTGGGGACCACTGGTCTAGTGAACTTCATCATTCATTGCGAAAGAATCACCGTAAGATGCCCAAGATCGTGTAGTAACATCCCGTTTCCGCTGTGAAAGTTTCATTGGAAGTTCTGCTGAAAGATTTTGCAGGTGCGGAAAGGGCACATGATCAAGACCCGTGGGAGTTTCATTTTGCACTTCACTGGAAATGTCTCACTTTTCCATATAATCCTCAACTGTACCAGCTCTTGTTGTTTGTGCAGCTTTCGCCTTCTAAATGAATTAACTTTAAAATGGATAAGCATGAAATCCCAACAGGTATTCATCTTTCCCTCAAGATAAATAAAAACTCTACTTATCCCCTAGACTTTCCACTGGTAGGGCTGACAAACAAAACCATGAATGCCTTAGAGGAGACACCGTTCAAAAATGTCTCACCTGTTTCTGTGAAGGCAGGGTGGATAGGAAACACAGCTGATCAAGCTTGGGCAGGACCCAGTGTTGTTATAGAGGCCAGGGACTTAATTAACCACGCAACTAGCTGTTACAAGTGTATCCTAAGTGAGTGGGCATTATGATAGATTGACACTTCCAAACCCAGTCAAACCCTCACTGAATCGCCCACAGGGACTATCCTACAAGTACGAACAGCCACTCCAGACTGAAGATCCATTACTTGATGGTAATACAATTACTTTCAATTCTATTTTGGTCTTAAGCATCTAAACAGGTGAAGATGGGTGGGAACAGGTGAGTAGGTGGACAAAGCCTTTAGTCTGAGCGGAGTTTCCATGTCATGTGAGTGAATGTGTGAGCATGTGCGCAATGAAGAATACACCCCCAGGCTGAAAGGCTAGGATGACAGACGAGGTGGGGGTGGACAAAATTACTTCTGCATTAAGCCTCTGTGATTCTGAGCGTGCAACACCACCTGGGTGTGCTACGATTCAGTAGCCAGCCACTTAAAACGACACACCTGGTGGGAAAAGCTATTCAACATGTATGTCAAAAAAGTCAAGTGTCTCAATTAAGTTATTACAATTTTTTTCTCTGTGTTATTTGCTGTTGCTTAGCGATCTGTCAAACTGAAAATGATTCAGAAATGGAGCAGAGGCAATCGAAGGCGATTAAACTGGTTAAATAGGACTGTACTTGTGTAGTTCATGTAGTTACACGCATTTTATTAACAGACATAAAAACCAAGAGTTATTGGAGCATTCCAAGTATGCAGAGACTAAGGAAACCACACAACCAATATCAGATTGTTATATTAGATAACCAATGTAATAGATTGCAGGATATCGATTTCAAGATCTTTTTATAGTGCTAACGATCACTACCTAGGACTTACTTTTCTTATGGGACATACAGTCGACTCTCTGCCAGAAAAACTAAGTACACCTCATGATTCGACCAGTCAGTGGACACATCGATCACTGGTTGAGGACTGTGATATCAGCATAGTGCGATGAACATTTACACTTCATTCGCTGCAGTCTTTTCCTGGCTGCTCAGAAAAAGTTATAGAAATCACAGATTCAATGATGGGAGAGGAATCGAACAAGCAGAAACAGGACAAAAAAATATCAGTAGTGAAGATTTTTCCACAGTTTTATGCAGAACCCATGTTTTCCAACTGCTGCAGCAATTTCCCCCTGTGCCATCTGGGAATCCCAGCACTCGCTCTCTTTGATGTAGGATGTAAAAATGCCAGTGGAGACCAACCTGCTCACAGACCTGTGCCTGAAGCCCAGCCACAAGCTGAAATAAATTTTTGGTCCCCACTGCCATACACAAGGACAGCCACAGCAAGCATTCAGTTTTGGGGGCTACCTGGGGATAAATACCCACTGCAGAAGTCCTGCACACAAGGTTTTTCCTATATATTGGATAAATGTGTTGCCCACCAAAGACGTTTTGGCCGTCCCCCAAAGGAAAATTACCAGGACTGTGATTTTAAACAAGTTAAACAACTGGGGATGAATTTGCCCTAAGTGAGCTAATACAGACAATCTTTGGGCCAATCGCCCCTACGTGCTTAGTCAATCCGCCAAAGGCCTATTTTGAGTCAGGAAAAACCCTGACATACCTTCCATGAGTTTTTCTGTATGCAGAAAATCTGAAGTGATTTAATAGCCAGCCAGCAGTTGGTAATGTAACATCTCATCATCTTCTTGTCTTTTATTTCTTGCAGTCTTCTCCATATTGCTTTGCTGTGTGATAGATGCCTAGTAGTGGCAACAAATATTTCCTCTTTTGTTCTGCAGAACCAGCATCAAGTGATATTTGCTTGGTTTTATGCCAATTTTTTAAAGTTACTATATTACATACATGGAAATGTTAATTAGTATTTAGACTTTAAGGCTATTTTTTGTTGTTTCATTGATAGGGTCACCATCCCAGTCCTAGTATTTCCAACTTGTGTTTGTTGTTGTTTTTGTTGTCCAAGTTCCTCTTGTTCTGAAAGATAAAGCCAACACCAAAATCTGCAGTTCCTTTAAAAGCCACCAGAGGCTGGCTCCAAAAAACGACTCCAATTTGAAAATGTCCAACTTTACATCACTAAAATTTACGCTAACAGTCTGGTACGATTAATGGTTTTGGCTCTCTGTTGATTGTCTCTATCGTCATAAAAATCTCTTTATTAATTTTGTTATTTCCTTTTTTTTGTTTCATGTAAATATGGTCACTTCTAGGTCCAAAAGAAAAACTAACAAGGCAGGAGCCAAGATGCTCACGCTGAAGCTTCAAAATGTAGAGTCCACAAACCAAATGGGTGACAGTGACCATTTTTATATAAAGTCTATGTCCAGACACAAAAATGAGGGTAACAACAAAAACAGTTATCGCAACTGAAAATTTCTCATCTCTAACCTTCCAGGTACATTTACTTTGTTTCTTTCATTAATGCACTGTTGTGTACTATTAAGAAAAATAAATAAATTATTCACTCTAACGCATGTTCCACAGCAATCAAAACGCCACCAGCACTAGATCTGAATTTTACCATCTCTACTAGTGTTTTTAAATTTGATTAGATTTTTAAATGCAGAGTCTGACACTTGGTGCAATTTTCGACATCACCAATTAAAGTGTACATGTTCTGTCTTCACTAAAAAAAATTATTTTTTTTTTAAAAAAAAATCTGCTTTTAAGTGATCAACAAACAGGATTTCTGACATCACAAATACAGTGGATACCAATTATGGTCAAACATCATCTTTTGTGCCCAGCAATTACCTTTTTATGTTATTCTTATATTCTGGAAATATTGTTGCACAAAAAACATATTTTGTATGCTTTAATACTCATTATTAACTAATGTCTGCTTATAGTTTGACAATACTGTTAAGCGCTAACTGTAACTGTCTGCAGAAATGTGTGTGTAATGTGTGTTTGTCAACATTTTAACAGCACAGTATGTGCCTGAGTAGCAGAAAATATTAAGATTAAACGCAAACTTAATCTGTAGTGCTACTTTTTCTGCTTAACATCTATAAGTTTTTATACTTTTGAGTGATTTGCAATCAACAGAGAAGCAGTAACTGCAGATTGTTCGCCGTATTAAAGGCTGAATAGTTTCTTCTCCCTTTCACAAAGGAAATCTCCACAGTAACCGGTGCCAAAGCCTCATTTGTTTAGTCTTTGTAATACCGTGTTGATTAATTGTTCATGGATAGCTTTCAACATTAGCCTCCACCTTAACCTGCTGCAGTTCATGCCTGGACAGCTGCTTCTCCTTTGGGAGAGGAGGAAAGAGTTTCGGTGTGATGAGCACTCAGTCACACCTCTTTTTGCTTCTTGCTGCTGAGTAATGGAAGGAGGAGAGAGACAAGCGGGCAGAAAAAGAGAGATGTAGCCTTGAGCAAAGCATGCCTCACTGAGACAGCTGACAGCCTCCCTCTCCCTTTCTTTTTTCTTGCTATCTCACTCCTATAATTCTAAGCGGTGAGAATGGTAATGTTGGTGTGCAAGGCCATGTTTTGTTGAGTTGCTGCCTGGGAAACAGATGTAACACCCAGACATTGGTCTTGCCAGCTTCCTGTCACAGCTAACAGGGAAACTTAAGTAGAAGGTGAAAATGAAATTAGGAGACTGCTTCTTTATCATGTGAATCAAATCTGAAGACCAAATTTTAACCCGATTAAACACAACACCTGTGTGATCTCAGTATCCGTCAAAATAGAAAGCAAAGCAGATGACAGACCGACAAACCAGCACACTTCTGCCATGTTTTTACTTTACTTAGTGGTTTTATGTAGGCTGTCAGAGCAAAACAGAAATACACAGTCAACAAAAGCGATTCACGACTCCCCTGAGTTTGAGAACAGAAGTCTGCAGATGAGAGGATTGGTAAGCCTAACAATACTGCAATATTCCACATATGTCAGTGATATTTAAAGTAAGATTTGATTTTTCGCTTCAAACTGCTCACTCATCCAAATGACTTCTTTTTCTCCCACTGAAAACGCTACGTCCAGATGAACAGAATCAACTCTTTGGGATTTCCTTACCTTAATGATTGAGCATGCATCAAGACTCTTCAAAGAAGAGCTCTGTTGGGTAAAACACTTTAATCACCAAAGCAATGCTCTGTGATGTTGTTAACTGCTCCAAAAAGTTAAAACAGCCCTGATACTGTCAACACAGTTTGATCACCTGCTGAAACATCCTTACTACTTCTTTGGGTTTTCACTGCATTTATGTATTTTATTCTTTTCATTCTGAACATGTTTTTCCTGGATTTGTTTGCTTTTCTTTTTATTGCATATGCGCTAACTTATGGACATCACGATGGTGCAGTGTTTAGTACTGTCACCTACATGAATGTAGGGTGACCAGATGATCGGGTCTTCCCAGAAAGTGACATGTAACTCCCATTGCACCCTCTTGGACTGCAGGTAGCAATGGAAGTTCTGCAGCATGCTAACCGAAGCGTGCTACAGGCAGAGAACCCATTCATGTGCCACTACACCGAGGCTGGAAAGTCCTGCTTGCATTACTTCAATAAATTTAGTTGGAAACAGTGTAATATGATAAAAGGCTAAAAGCTTAGGTTAGTTCCATTTTTATTTATAATGAAGATTTAATTACGGTGGCACATATACAAGGGGCAATTACAATAAATACATATAAATCATTTGGAATCAGCTAAATTGTTATTTTAAAACATTATCAATATCTGAGCATCTCCATTTCTCATTGTTTCACCTTCTTTTTTGTGCCCTCTTACTCTCTTCTTCTGTTCATGATCCTTCTTAAAATAAATCCTCGCCATTTGTGTGCTTAAAAACTAAAAAAATATGGACATAGAAAGTTGACTGATCCAGGCCAAAAGTGGCACCCTGGTTTGGAAAATATATGAGCTGGCCTTGTCCTTGGAACAGAGGCTGTGATTCCCTGCTCTAATTCATCTCTCACTTGGGTTGGATGGCCTCCAGTAGCTAAATCTGACTTGTCCATCAGTCACTTTTTTAATGCATGAGGTATCCCAGATGAAAACTACTGCCATTATGCTGCAGCTGGTCACAGCCACTCTGTCATTGCTGCTTTTTAATGGGCTTCCGGCCAACAGATCATGAGTACTGAATGCAGCCACTGATACGGAACACAGTTAAAAGATACTCTGTCTTCTTCATGTCATGACTCTGTTTACATTACAAGCACAACACACCACTTTACCTAGGAATAAATTACCTGAACAAAATTACTACAACGTACTACAACCTACTCATTAGAAAGCACTGCAAACATGCCCAAACAACGCTTAGAGCAGGTTTCCCGCTCAATCTGAAAAAATATCTTGTTTGCATTTTTGCAGAAAAACATCTCATGAACGTTCCTTTAGGACAAACTTTTTTCCTTTTTTTTCAAACCGCCTTCAGAAGTTCACTTGGCACCAACTGTATGCAAAATCTAAACGCAACCTATAATTACCACAAAACTGACAACAAGCGAGGTGAAGAAATGTGAACATTTACCGTCAGAAGACAAGATGATATTTGCCTGGGTGCATGCAGAATGCCTAAAGGCAACATGCCCACCTGCAGTAACACCCAAGACAGTGAGAGAGTACGCATGAAACCTGAACACAAACCACAAGTTATTTCATGAAACAAGACAGGAAAACAATAGGCACACGCAGTGATTTGACGGTTCAATCAATCAGTCATCCCTGAGAATATTCAGCTGAAACCTTTGCGAGCAAAGACCCACATTGTTGCCCTTCACTGACACCTCATCGCTCACTGGCCACGCGGAGCTTTTCGTCACCTTTTAATACACTCCATTTATTATCACCATTACCACTGCTGAGAAGATGTTGCCCAAATTAACTCGGGGCTCCAGTGCCAGCAGGTATTGCCACCAGTGCTGATTTATTTGGACAAAGTCGTAAAAAGTTAACAGTTTCACAGGATGGTTGCCACTGCCAGAACCCCCACCCCCCAAAAAAACCTCAACATTACTCTTGGGTAAGGAATAAATAGCGCCCGAGAGGGGATGCCATGAAAAGATGGCAACACATATAGGTTTAGAATAATGAATTCTTAGTGCTAACACTTCATGCTGCCAGACTGCTGCTGTATGTTTGAAACAAGAGCACAATTCAGAGCAATGAGGAAGGTGTTTTATAACAGGATGAGGATCCAAGTCAACACTATTGTCCAAAGACTACACCTTTTCAAGGTCTAAGCCAAGCTGTATTCCCCAAGAATATTTCAAGAGAAATAGATTTACTAACATAAATGCATATATAGGAAACATTTGCACTTGAAATCTGCAAATGCGTTAGGCTGCCCTCTAGGTACATTTCATATTTTTAGGTTATCAGTAAGTACAGAAGCATTACTGCAAAGCAATACTTGCAAATGCAAACATTCAAACACATTTTCTCGCTTATGAGTTTAGTTCAGCTAAACTTCATTACTTTCAGATGAGTGAGAAATTTAAAGAAAAACCAACGTAAATTGCCCAGGCCATGTGACAAGGCACAAGACACCTCCACAATCTTTAGTGGAATTTGGCACGTCTCTGGAGCTCAACTACCGGGATTAACACCACTTGTCCAAAAGATATCTCCTGATCTGGTGCGTTGATGATGTGATGGAAAGCACTGTTTAAAACATCAGTGCAGAACAAAGCACAGGTGTTTAAGTGGGTTTAAGATGTGATGACTACGAAAGCCACCGCAGGATGGAAATATCCCCATCTAAAGGACACAAGGGGTCATTGAATGGTTTGATTGATGTGAAAATGACGTGAATTGTACACCATTTAGATCAAGCGAGATATGCTATGTATGTTTTGTTACATCTTTTCATTAAATAAACTATTGATTTTAAAATCCTTCTCCTCATGCGTAATGTTCTGAATTATCCTCAAGACGTTACAGTATTATATTGCCCCGATAGAGCACTTGACTCTCAGACTGCAGGCTTACACGTGGTTCCTAACATATCCAAAACTACAACAGCAGGCAGACCCTTCAAGCTGTCGCATCAGCTCCTACTTTGGATTCAGGAGACAGAGACTACCTCTAATTTTAAGGTAAAGTTCTAAACTTTACATTTTGATAAAGGTCTCTCATTAGAACATGAACCATTCCTTAGTTATGCTGCTATAGGCTCAAGCTACTGGAGAATTTCCCATGATGCACCTTCTGTATATATCTTGTTTCATCTCATATGTTTATATACCACATGCTATCAGATTTGATCAGAGTTTTGTTCTTCTCTCTCTGTTCTCTCCCTTTGTCTTCGCTTTCCCTTACCATCCAACCAGCTGCAGCATATGGCTGTGCCTTCCTGAAAATGGATCTGCTGGTGGTGTTTTCCTGTTACAACAAAATCCTCTTTCCCATTGTTGGCAATTTTTTTGCTCACAGTGAATTGTTTGGTTGTTGGAGTTTTCTCTGTAGCACTACAGTGTTCTTACCTTACATTATAAAGCGCTTTGAGACGACCGTTGTGAATATGGTGATGACTGGCCAGCCACAACATTAAAATAACCTGCCTAATAATGCGCACATCCCTCTTTGTGCCAAAAACAGACTCTTCAGGACACTGATGTGGGATTTCTGCAGTGTTCTGTAAAGTCTGGAACCAGGACTTTAACGTGTGGTGGGGTGGGATACTGATCTGGCTTTGTGGCACTTCCTGCAGGTTCATGATCAGATAAAGATTTCAAGAGTTTTCGAGGCCAGGTCAAAACATTGGGTTCAGGGATGTAGCACTGCCTTGTAAAACAACAGATGAAGAACGACCTTTTGAAAGAAGGATCCCATCCCGCTAGAAGAGTTTCATAGATTCAGAAAATCAGTGCCGCACTGAAGCCGTTCTGGCAACATTTGACGGACCAACGCCTTACTAAGACATCTTTTTGTTGGCTTTTCCTTCCATTTGACACCCATCTCTAACTCATAATCATCTACAACATCCTTTGGGTCAGCTATAAATCCAGCTGGGTTATCTTGTGTGAAGAGGCTTCACTCTGCCCAGCCTGGATTAAGTTATTCATAGTTTCCTCTTTTCTCACGCTGATCAGTTCAAAGAATGGGAGGCGATCATGATGGTGCCATCATCAGGTTGCAACTACAACAACTTGATGGGAAAGTTGTGAACTTTCATCCAGGAGCAGTGTCATGGTGGCGATTCATGACTATTGTTCCCAGAGGAAGGAAGGAAGGAAGCAGGCAACCTTTGAGGGGCGTTGGTATTACAGCTGGCTCTGGCAAGTGGAAAAGGTAAAACAAGGAATGGAGCAGCGATGGAGGACAGTGGTTCACATTCACATACACTTTGCTGCGTGGCAGACGAGGAGATGCTCCTGTGAGGATACTGCAGTTTGTCGACAAGTTTGTTTGCTTTTGAAAAACTTCTGTGCACTAATACAGCGCAAAAAAATGTCGGCCTGAATATTTTTCCAATTTCTACATGTCGGGGAGTGGTGGAGGGAGATATGGGCTGTGAGGGGGTGACGGTACACTTGGGAAAACCGATAACTGTAGACTCAGGTGCTGTCCACTTACTTGTCGGCCCGCTCATCCGCAGCTGAGGGGATTAAGCTGGTGGGCACAGTGACTGCTGTGACAACAGGAGGCAGGGGATTGGAGGCTCATGTTCGCATTGAGCCGCACGTACGCAGTGGAAAGCCAGCCAAATGCCTCCTCTCAAGAAAAAACAGCAGAGCAGAAGCATGGTGGCGAGCGAAAAAACATCATTCATGTAGAGTATTAAACATGTTGTGTTTGCCTAAGACACCTGCTGCTGACAGTCAAGAGAAAGGTAGAAAAAAATAAATCTCCCGATGTATGTGTGAGAACTTGAGATCACTTTCAAAGGTACATTAAATTTACCAGTGTAAAACAGGAACCCTGAAGCTAAACAATCAATCAAGCCTTTTCTCAACAGCGGTAAGGGCCCGAGCCGGTGCTTGAAACAGCTGTTTTCATTTGTTAATGTCAGGTAATCCAATCACTTTCACACCTCCATTAACCCACAGGGAAAAGAAACTAAAAGGTTCATGCTGAATGTTTGTCTCATAATACGATTTAGTCGTGACAGAAGACCATCATTAAACAAAGTTATGAGAATTAAGAATGAATCAAGTAAATATTATATTATTTGAGAGAAGAAGAGAAAATGTAGAGACTCACTACCTTTCACAGTAAATCAGAAATCTGACGTCTATATAAAATATTATTATTTTATTAATATTAATTATCTGGTACTGGAGGCAACACTTTTCTATTTCATTGTTCCCATATTAACTTTTACTTGAACAGGTTGAACAGATATATTTGGCAACCATTTTTAGCATTTTTTTTCTTTAATTTTATTTCTCATCTTGCTAAAAGAAAAATACCCTCTGCAATCAGTTTACTAGCAACCTTTGCTTTTATTTTAAAAGCTCCCTGATAACCAGCTAGTTCTGTGGGTTAGAGATGACCAATATTATTCACGTCACCTGCTAGTGGTTTAAAATATAGGTTTAAATAGGGAGTACTTTCAGTCAAGGCATTAAAGGAAAACTGTAAACTCTACAAGTTTTCATTACATTATTTATCAAAAGGGTTGCACACTGTATATGTTGCACCCTGCATGTACAGTATAAACATCAGATATGTGCTTACTGATAAAGACAAATGCCATGAAAACATCTTTAGTCAAACAGTAAAGCAGACAAATTCTCCAAACAACAGTGAATGAAATTTGTTACATATAAAAGTACGTGTAACCATGTAAAGCCAAAAACGTATCACGTGTTTGAGTCATAGTTTTACCAGTACATGCTGCAGTTTTTGTTTTGCCTTTGCATTTTATTGAAAGCCTAGATATCTTTTGTATAAAAGCTAAAGCTATCCATCAGGCAAATGATCCTTAAAGATGTACATAACCTCAACTGAAAAGGCAACATCTGCTGAACTAAGGCACATCATTTGCTTCCCAAAGAAGAACTGAAGGTTTTTTGACATAAGAAGGATAATGAAAGAAAAAGCCGAGGACAGGTGGTAACATTGTCGGCCATTCTAGTCCTTGAGATACCGGTTAATATCGCCTCGTTTGTAAGTGCGCTGCACGCCCCATCGCAAAAATACAGAAAGAGGGTTGTCACAACATCAGCACACCTGAGTGACTGGCATTTTCACACATCTGTTCTTGTTTATTAGAACACGTTTCTAAGTTGCAGCTTTGTTAGTGAAAGCACTGTCAGTTTAAGACAGTTGTCATCATAGTAAGGACAAGGCTCACTTGCAAAAAACCCTTTGTGGGTTGCAACGTCCATATTCAATAAAATAACTGTCAATGACACATTTCTCTTTTTTCAGATGTTAGAATGTACGTCGTGCTACTGGTATGTTTTAATTCCCAGAAACTGATAAGATTATTAACACTATAAATGTCATGATTTGTACTCTTTCTGTAATTTGAAACAATCTAAATAATAACTGAACTTGATTGCTAATACGTAACTATTAAAACCAACTGTTGATTTAAATTCTCCTTAGATTTTGTTTTTTGTACTTTTTCAATACTTTTTCTCAGGGTACAAATAAAACAGATTCTAAGAAACCAATCATGTCAACATTTTCAAATCTGGAGTTTTTTCGCCCTTGAGCATCGTGATTTATACTATAGTTAAATAGCTCACATACCAAGAATATGATTGTATTGTTTTTAATTGTAAGAGTGAGTGAGTCAGGAGGGTTTTTAAGCTTTGTAAGCATATTTACTATGTACTTACTCAACTTGTACCTTCTGCACATGCTATTTTATAGCTTATTTAATCTTGCACATACTTTTCCAGAGTCTACAGATGTAAACTGGTTGCTAAATCAAGTGCATGAAATCTTTTCTATTTTGAGATCAATGTTTTTGTAACCAACTAAAAAGCTGAAGTCTGCCTCCTTAAGCACCTCTGTCCCACTTCCAAAGTTGTTATTTTTAGAAGGTTCCATAATCTGTAAACTCCCCGTTCTTAACAGAAACACGTGCTCATTGGCAATATCACCATTGATTTCAAAGTTTTGGCACTGGGGATCATCACTGGTAATTAGAGCTTGGTCCCTGGCTACAACTTCAATCTACAGCGGTTTGCAGTTCCAAAGTTGAAGGAGGTACCATACATCTCAAAACCAATAACCCACTGGACTCTTAAGTTTCAGGTCTGGCTCAAGTTGAGTCAGTGCGGTCCCATCACAGGCACTGTCTGCAAGGCCTCACTTCCACTAACAGGAGTCACTGGACTGGATTTCTGGACTATTTTTGTGATGTTGGTGCTTTCTGGAGCATTTTTAATGGCATTATCTGACTAATATTATGGCTTATCGTGTGGTACAAACCACCTGGCTACCTGCTACCAACCAAATCAATAGCAAAGTTTTATACCTCTCTGCGGTTACCAAGCGGTCCTCGAATGTTATCCAAGTATGGGTTTCACAGAGACTGGCAGCAATCTTCAGCAACTAACCACAATTTTCCCTTGCAGCTACTGGCTCCCAAAGGGTTTCCAACTGGTCTCTGGGCCTGTGTGACTGAAGCTTTAGCATCTATTCGCAGGTTTGAGTGTTACACCCGTAGTTTATAGACATAGCTAGCAAATGTTAGCTAATAAATTAGCACTACGCCTTCTAGTTCAAACATGGTAACTTACAGGTACCAAAAAAAAATGTCAGTGTCTATGATCTCCTGTGATACCACAATGGATTTGTCTGTGTTTTACACATTCTGTGGTTTTGATCCTAAAAGGCTTAAAAAAGAAACGTTTTTCATTCCTTGTAAGCAGAATTTTATGATCACACTGTGCATAAAAAGGCTTGTAGCAAAGAGAGGTCTTTGTTATATTTCCTAAACTGAAACAATTGCATCTGTTGAAAACATTCCAAGTTTACATTTTGCTTAATGACAAAGCTATTTTCGCCACATGAAGCTTTCACTGAAACTCCTTAAAGCTAAATTCATGCCCACAAGGACACAGCCATTAAACTATAAGTCACTTGATTTACTTCACTTTTTCCATTAAAAGAGAAGCATGAGTTGAGAGCATTTATTACCCTCAACAAATGGCCTTCAGATGAGTGATAAAAAGTTTGAAAGGAACAAAGATTGCATCAAAATAAAGATTATTCAAAACAGAAAGAAAGAGGCCAGAGCCAAAGCAGTAATATCTTTTATACCAGCTACGTCAGAGCCATTTCAAGGACATGCAAGATGAATTATGCAAGTGTAATATTTGGTGAAAAGACATAAAATGGAAAGAGTTATGAAAGAGAGATAGAGAGAGACAGCGAGAAACACGTGACTGCATCAAAGAGAGCAAGAGGTCTACATATTTGGCAAGGTAGGTATGAAGAGTGCTCTAGGATGAGAAACCCACCTATTTAAACAGGAGTGGCCATCCCCCTACTGTAAAATAAACAGTTCACAAAGGCAAAGACTTAGCTGCAGACAAGTCACTACCATCGCCATTGTGTTCTGTGCATTCTGCGGCTTTGCACTTCTCATCAAAAGCATACCAGCCAGATAACTCATTTATCTTGCAGCAGTCTTTTCCATCATCCTGCCCCGCCACCCATCCACCCACCAAGGATGACCATCCTCCAGAACAGTGATTATCCATACTTGCTAAATAGTTAACATGTAAAAACTATTCCACCGTTTTGACTAAATGTTGGTGAGGTGTTGATGCCTAATTCATCTATGGCAACGTAACGGTAGATCCACAAGTCTTCAGAAACCACAGACACTGGAAATGTCTGTTGCATAGCCACATGTACAAAAAAGAAAAGAAAAAATCCCATGACCTTTAAAATTTACCTCACAGCTTTAGGCTGCACTTAAAATCTACATGACTATAATAAAAATGGAATAAACAGGAAGAGGAGAAACAAAGCAGGCAAGAGTAGAGGAGAGATGGGAGAAGTAAAGGAGACTAGGATGAGAAACTACGAGAAGAAAGGAGGACATGGAACAAGGAAAGAGGACACACAGGGCAGGAAAGAGGAGATAAAAGTAAAGGCAAGGACAGGAGACAAGGATAGAGGGGGGTATGCGGTACAGTAGGTGAAAAATGAGAGAATAGGGAGAGGACAGGAGACATGTATGGAGGAGATAAGAGAAGGAACAACAAGGAGACAGGAAAGGAGTTGATGGTAGAGGAGAAAAATGAGGGCAGATGACAGGAGGAGAGATAAAAAGGAAAGTGGAAAAAACATGAAAAGAGGAGATGGACAAGAGTAAAAGCAGAATAACTGACTACAGCAGAATAAAGAAGAAGGGTAGAGAAGAGAAAAGCAGGTCCAAAGACAGCTGGAAAAGTTGAGGCACACCGAGACTGGTTAAAACCGCACAATGAAGTGAATTAAAAGTCAAAACCAACAAAGAGATTAAATGAGACCACCTTGTGGCTGACATAATTTTGAAGCATAATCCTGTTACGCAAAGAGTTCCAATGATCAAGACAAAACTTTGCACTTCTCCGACGAGCTTTTCATTTCCTCTGTCACACTTTCCCTTTCTCTCTCTTGCTTGCTTCCCCCTTAAACCGAAATTTTCACTGTCTTCACTTTGTACACTTTGTCTTCACTTGTATATGTCAGAACCTGACAGTGTTATCAGTCTGAGTATTAGCACTCACTTAAACCCTCACAACGGTGATCACATAATGGATTTTAAAGGTACAGTTCATCCCAAAAATTAGACCATTCCAGTTAAAAATAATTCGCAAATTGCTGTGACCACCTTCACGTAGGAGCTAGTTTCCTTTCTGTGCGTCATAGCAAAAAGATCCCGGGTTTGAATCCACCAGCTGGGGCCTTTATGTGTAGAGCTTCCACATTGTGTGCCTGTATGTGTCGTCTGTGGGCCCTCCGGCTTACTCCCACAGTTCAAAGACTTTCATGTTTGGGTTACTGGTGACTCTAATGGTTATCTGTCTCTCTGTGTTAGCCATGCAGCATACTGGCCAGACCAGAGTGTATCCGACGTCTAACTCATGGCAGCTGGAATAGGCTAAAACCCTCCTGCAACCTTGAATTGGATAAGAAGAAGAAGGTGGCTGGCTGGATGGAGAAATACAACCAAAAGAAGAATACAGCTAGCTAATATTACAGGGACCTGCCACAGTAAGGCAAGTCTTCATGGATGAAAGGGCTCTTTCTTTTTGGGAAGCCATATTTAAGATCCTGTGTTTGTGTCCTTTGTATAATTCTTGTGTTAGGGAGAGAGAAAGGAGAAGAATTACAGATATTCTAAATCTTGAGCAGGCAGGAAACCACAATGATGAAGAAGGAAAAAAGCACACAATGGAAACAATAGCTGGAGGCGACACATTCAGTCGTTTTACCATTCCATTCCACTTTACTACAAATGCGTTTTTTATTATTACGATGACAGTCTTTTTTTTTCCTTGGCCCAAGCTAAACTGAAGGACCAACAACCCAACATCAATATGGATACCAGAAGTTACTTATCCAGGTCTACTCAGACCTCCCTGGCCCAACCTGCAGCTCTGTCAGACCAGAGACATAATCTCCCCAGCATGTCTTGGGTGTTCCAAGAATCTGTTCCCAGGATATATCCAAAAAACCTCAACTAACTCCTTTCGCTGTACAGAAGTGGCTGCTCAACTCTGAGCTTCTCACCAGGACATTTCTGCTTCTTGTATCTGTGATCCTTTGCCTTCACACTTGGCTTTCTCTTTACCACAAAAAAACGATAAAGAGACTGCAGGGACACAAATATAGTCCTGAAAAAAAATCCTAAACATGGTCATACTTTTAAGTGCCTACTGTCACCAAGTAGGGGTACAGTCAGCTGCCTAGTGAAAGCTGTAGGTAATGGAGCGACAGCCACTTCACATACTGTGACACTGCCCTTTGTGGCAGTAGACTGTGAAAATGTATAAACATGCAATTCTTTGCTTTGACTTTATAGATTACACAAAACTGTGTCACAGTTGGTGGACACAGCTCAGTAGAGATAAAATAACTGCTGCTTAAAATTACTCCAGTTGTGATTTAAAGAGCTCTTTGAACACCATCAGTCAAGTGCAATTAAGTTGCAGTATAATCAATAAAAGGTAAAAATCAATGCAGCTCATATCTCCAAAACCGGGCAAGACACGCCAAAAATAATGTAAAGGGAAAAACAGCACTCCATACTCCAGGAATCTACATACATCTGACTTTTGGGTGAACTGTCCCTTTAAGGCTAATGTCTGTTTCTTCATGAAAGAGACTTAGAAAGGGAGGAAGAATAAAGAAAAAAAATTATTGCCGGACTGCCGAGCAGCCCACACTGCCAGGCCAGGCCAGCCCAGCTGTGAAAACCTCCAACCACATGAGAAAAAGTAAAAGATTCCTTAGAGTCCCATTCCTGCACTTATTGAATTTTTACAACCTGGTGTGCTGCCAGGCACTTGGCTCCAAAAACACTTTTCGTGCCACTGCCACTCTGCGGTCCAGAAAAACAGAAAAGAGAGACAATGAGCAAGACGGCTGGCTGAATCATCCTCCTCACCCACACACTGGCCTTCATCTCCCCTGTGCCAATGACAGACCTACCTGTAGCCCTGTGGCTACTTGCTGAAGCAGAACAAAGGTGTTATAGACCTCCACTGTAAACAGGTGGGAATAAAGATCTGTGATACCTCTGATGACACAGTTGAGCCAACAATGAGTTCCATTCAAGCCGCCACCACGAACTGTTGAATCATAATCAGATTGTATATAAGAGGTAGCCACATTAACGTCACCCTCTTTGCAGCCAGAAGTTACCGTATCTGAGAGGGTGTGGAGTACCAAGTTATCAGATAACATTAGCACGGTTGGTTATAAAGATGCATCACAAACTGTATGGCTGAAACACAGACATACACGTACCTGGCTAAGAAAATAAAACAATTTCACTTTACCAATCTGAGGCACTAACTACCCTACCTCACCTTATCTTAAAGCAGCCAATAATCTAATTTAAGCCCAACAGGATCCAGACTAATAAGTTAGCTGCCACATATCAGACTGTCAACATGCTTTGTAATGCTTTAAACATATTCTTTTTAACAATTAAGTCTTCATCGTGTAGTACTCAGTTTTGTTTGTTTGTCTGTCTGTTTGTTAGCAGTTTAACGTTCAGAGTCGTCAAGATATCATTTTCAATCACTTCTGTATGATGGTTGGTAGGGCTGTGCGATATGACCAAAATCTCATATCCCGATATAAGACAACAATATAAATCACAAAAGTTTAACATTTTTCTGTAAATTCTGTGAATCTCGGGCAGCTCGACTTGCGTTTAGTGTTTCCAGCTGGGCGTTGTTTAACTATACATTTTTAGACATAAGTTGTAACAGCCGCCGTTTTCTTTGTATTTATTACACGGCATGCTGTGGGGAAAAGCCTGTTCATTTATTTTTTAGCACCTGATAGCTCTTTTTTGCTTCTCATTCGCAAACACTCGGCATACTCATTCACATGATTTTAGTTTATTTTGAAAAGCTTCAACATGATCTTTTCAAAATAAGAGCTTTATTGTGAAAGGTTTACGTGGAAAATAAACAAGCAGACAGCGGAGACAGGCAATGGTTTTACCATCATTTTTGCTAACGACAACACGTAAAAACAGGCGCTTGTCCGTCCGTAGTGTGGTTATATTAAATATAAGAGAAAGAGAGAACTTTAAGAAATTAATATAGCCACTACAGTGACCATCAAAATTATGAAAAAATATTGCTGTAAACAGTTTATTTTTGCAACACCACGAAACAAACGATAGCGTGATAGGAAACGATAGATGTTTTTATATCGTCATCCGATATATATCGTTATATATATGATTTAATCTTGTGAAAATCAGTCATGTCAAATATTATTTTTAACCAAATATCATTACCTGCAATTTTTTATGAATTACCTTCAAACAATATACTAGGCCTCGGGGGACATGAGTATGTAGGTTGGCTAAGCATTTGACCTTCACCTTCACTGTTAGCGCCCGAGGTCAAAGTTGACCTTGAAAAAAATGTAAAGAAACCATATCGAGTAATCCATGGAGAGAGCTGTAAACCCCCTTTTTAATTTTTCAATACCTCGCCCTATGATGTCACAGTGTGACGCCATAACAGGCTGATGTCAGTAATAATAAAAAAAACATCATAAAACATCAAAGTTTTAGAATAGCCCTCATGTTTTTGTTTTGTTTTTTAAGCTTTAACGTCTAAAAGGTATAAAACCTAAAACTGATTATATCAGACAGCGAATAACTGGCCAATCTGCAGCGAGGCCCAGGGTAAGATAAAGTAGGACTTTGGAATAATAAATGATGCAAAGCTAGAATAAAAACACAGAGCTAAAAATTAGCATAATAGATCAACTTCAGGCAGCAATAGATGGCTTGTTTCAGATGGTGGATGAATTGAGTAGCCGTGTGTAAGATAAATAAGGGCTACTTTTAAACGGTAAGTCATTCAAAGCTGGGGTGGTTGAATCCAAGAATTAAAAAGAAGTCTGAACTTTAAGTAGCCTTAATTTTTTTTTTTTTGTGACTGAGTGAAAATGTGAACACCAAATGTTTTGTGAGTGTTGTATGAGTGGGTTTTGTTTTTTTTATTTTGTTAGACCGCTAACACAGTACTATTATGTCTGCTTATTATGATGGCAGTTAAATGATTACCATGTGGAAAGCGTTCTGCCACATCCAGCAACCTAATGGAAGTTTGGTAGATCCTGTTCAGATTCATGTGCAGATAAAAAGTTGGTGTACGGCCCTGCTTGCATGCTTAAGCTCTGAGGGTACAAATGGCAAACTGTTGCATCACCCCAGACTCTGATGCAGCAGAAAGGCAGAGAAAGCACAGCAGACACGACTCCTTTACTGTAAGTCGGCTGTTTATCTTGTTAATGAAACTGATGTGTGCAGGACTCAAAGGAAAATTCCTGAGCAGATGTCATGAAGCAATCTGCAAAACCCCTCCAAAGGTGACCCAAATCCCGTCACGGCAAGATGATACAACGGCTGAGACAAAATAATTCAAACTGAAGTGGTTGTGTCTGGAGCTTTCCCCGAACTTTAGAGAGCATTAAGCACAGCTGTCAACAAAGAGGGATTTGGTAAAGAACAGGCAGTTGAAGGATCTTGTAAGAGTACAGAACAAACATGGTGGAATGTCAACAACTGCACAGAAGAGCAAGCTGCAGAAAAGCCACACTATAATCTGTCCCATTCAAAAGACATATGTTCAAAAAACCACATGCGACGTGTTTGTTTTCACATACTGTACATGGCCCAAAAGAAGGAACATAAACAACAGGCAAATACTTCAACCACTTATACACGAGTACACCACACCATTATACTTCTGAAAACAGTACCAATATGTAAATAAACATCGTCTCCTAAATCATTTAATGAACTCAGAACATTTCTAAATAACATGGGGGAAAAGGCTGACATGTTTAAATGAAGAGATTCACTTTCAGAATGCAAGAAAATCTAATGTTTTGTAGCCTTGTTGCTTCTTTTAATAATAATAATAATGAATTGGATTTATATAGCGCTTTTCAAGGCACCCAAAGCGCTTTACAATGCCACTATTCATTCACTCTCACATTCACACACTGGTGGAGGCAAGCTACAGTTGTAGCCACAGCTGCCCTGGGGTAGACTGACAGAAGCCAGGCTGCCATATCGCGCCATCGGCCCCTCTGGCCAACACCAGTAGGCGGTAGGGTAAAGTGTCTTGCCCAAGGACACAACGACCAGGACAGAGAGCCCGGGGATCGAACCGGCGACCTTCCGGTTACAGATGCGATTCCCAACCCCCTGAGCCACGGTCGCTCCAGCTGCTACAACAATAATTCACTTATGTACAATATGCTATGCAATTTTTTCCATGTATTAGACACTGTTTACTCCCAGTGTTGGAATGAATACTGTGGCTTCCTCAGTTGTCCCAGTTGCGTCCAACCAGCAATATATTCATTTTTCTTTTTGCAGAGGACTGACAGCAGAACACAAACAGTGTTGTGGCTTCAGATAACATTTTTCTAGTGAAAAGATTCAAAAAGCAGCGACTTAATGCTAATTGCTGAATGTTTGCCTATTTGCTAATGTTAGCAGGTAAGCTAACAATAGCCAGAGTTGGACAGGCACCAAACCTGGGACTACTAACACAAACTTGGTGTCTCTGTGATTTGGTTGTAAGTTGCTCTTAATTTGAAGAAACATCCAAGAAAGATGTTGCTACAAAGAAACATCCCTTTGTATCAACATAAAAAGTTCCAGGTCTATTTTCTGTCAATAGAATCTGCATCAAGCCACGTTGCAGGCATCCACAGCACAGAGAATCAGGTAAAGTTTCATGATTTTAAGTCACATGCTGACCTATATGCTCTACTCCTCCTGTCATTTGAGGGTCAAAACACAACCGAAAAAACGTGACACCACAGGCACACTGAAGTCTTCTGAGGTAATAGGACAAATGCATTTAACATATGCTTTAACATAAGCTATCCTATTATTATAAAGGATTATAAAGGGGATTTCATAATTATCGTCCTTATAAAATTAAAGAACCACTGAACTGAACAAATATTTTACTAAATATTTTCAACTAATTGATTTTAGGTCTGGTGGTTAACATTTCTTCTTCACTACGTCTCACAAACACAAATGGGCAGCCATCCCATAATGGACTCTTCTGACACTGTTCATCCCATAATTAATGGCTTTGCTCTTCAACTGTGATATAAAAACAAAAATTACACAGAAATTAAGTTAAAAAAAAGAGGTTTTACAAAATCTTCACTAACATTAAACATCAGAGCTGAGAGAGTCGGAGAAGCAGCACACGAGTTCCTTCACCTTCTCGATGTGGCTTGAGTGACTGATCAGTAATGTTTAGGAGGCAGCCCAAGCAAATTAATTAACACCTACGATAACCTTTTTCCACTAATATATAACCAAAAGCACTGAACTTCCAATGTTTCCAAACATCCCTTTTAATCAAGCAAAGAAGGAAAAAAAGAACCTGCTCTTACCGTGCCGCTCACCCTGACGTCATAAAGTCGTCCCCAGTCGTCCTCGTGGCTGTCAACCATCATCATACTATCATCCTCCTCCAGGAACCACTCAGCTTGCAGGTCGACCTTCACCTCCTCCCCCATAGAGTGCATCCCCACAGCAGGGAACAGCCCCTCTGCCGACACAGGAACCTCTACTGAACCCACCTGGAGAGATGTAAAAATCCTGAATAAACAACCCTGCGTGCCCATTTGAAATGAGCGTGTTATTATTAAAACAAAAATACCTACCTCTTTCCCGTTTTTGGTGAAAAAGACTGTTGTGATACCTGCTTCTATATTTTCTGAGTGTATTCCACAGCCAATGCGGTCACCACGAGCACATTTCGGGCCAAACTGCTGCCCTACCGGGTTGCCATTATACAACCTAAATGGAAAGAGGAGATAAAAATCCTTTTAAGAAAAGTCCAAGCTTCTTTGAACTACAACCGCATACTTTGTAATCTTGTACAGCTTTCACTACGTAAACCTTGTGTTGCCACAGCTGTCGCACTCTACCACGAAACAAGTAAAAGAATGCAAAAATTATTTCAAATATTCAGTAAACGCAGCCAGACAAGACGAAACGTTCCATTATCTCACTTAACATGAAAGGAAATTAAAAATATGTAAACACAATTACTTTGAAGCGCATAATTACAGCTCACTTTGGCTTGATAATTGGCCACACATCTGTCTGGTGCTGAAATTTGGTATCATCAAGTGAAATTAGATGCTGACATATGAATCAGTTCCTGAGGCAGAATGTATTGCTTTGAAAAGTAAGTCACGTGTATAAATCCAACACACAGTATTCATAGGACGAAGCAAGCAAAACTGGAAGGTAAAATATTTAACTATTGATGAACTGGTTATTTATTTGTTCATCAAACAAAAAGAAAAAAATACTCTGAAAAAGTAACCTTAAACTACTTCTGTTAAATTTCCTTTTTGCTACTATTAAAATAGTCACACAAAACAAAATATCAACAAACCAAGAAATGAGGAAATGAGCAAGTTAACACTACCGAACCAATATATAAATGCAGCAGCCAAACCATGCAAGAAACCACCACTGCCCTGTAGCGTATAGGCAACTCCAGTTTGACTTACTTGCCGTTGTCAGCGTGATAAGCTACAGAGTATGGCAGCCAGCCCGGCTGGTGGTCCAGCCTGTAGAACTTAGGCACCAGGCCCACAGCAATGGTCCCTCTCACTCCTGTGTCCACTATGGTCACCTACACAAAGACACACACATTATATTGAAAACACACTACAGTGGCATCAGTTACAGTTCATTTAAGCCACAGTGCCAATAATGCCTAAAACATCGATAAAAGTCAGTGTCTAATGCCAGAAGCAAGGGTAAGGGTATAATATTCAGATATGAAATCCGCAGCCTGAACTAACTGTATCCAGGTCATTTACAATCACATTAAATTAATTCAGTGCCACCACGTCTCTTGGTGGTCTGCAGTGTCTGTTGGCGGAAGTAGTTGGCTATGCAGAGCAAAGAACTGTTAGTACGAAACCAATGGAGATGGTGTTTGCACGCTGTCCTCCAAAAAATAATTTCCCCCAGGGATCAATAAAGTATTCTGATTCTGATTCTGATATACAAGTAACTTGCTGTGTTGCATTGGGATATTATATTCCATATACTCTCAAAAAATACAAAGGTACTTTCATATGCTCCCTATTTTCCCAAGGGGTCAGCACTGTGGATGGACCACATGTTTGATTTGGCACAGATTTTACACCGGATGCCCTTTCTGACGCAACCCTCCCATTTAGCCAGCCTTGGGACTGGCACTAGGGACCAGCTACGTTTGTGTCTCGAACCAGGGATTTAGCAAGAATAACTAGCTTGAAGTAATTGTTTCCTGTATGACTTTATCAGTCTCTCACATCTTTGTTAAGGAATTTTGTCCTACACTTCTTTAAAATGTCACTTCAGTTCATTGAGGTTTGTGGGCATCCATTTATGCAGAGCTATCTTAAGGTCCCACCACAGCATTTCA
Source organism: Haplochromis burtoni (assembly GCF_018398535.1). Lineage (NCBI taxonomy): Eukaryota > Metazoa > Chordata > Actinopteri > Cichliformes > Cichlidae > Haplochromis > Haplochromis burtoni. The sequence goes on from NW_024582392.1 coordinate 337,317, forward strand.
ATCGTGTTGAGGTCTGGACTTGGAGCCATTGCAAAAGCTTGGCTCTTCATTTTTCAGTTTATCACATTCACCCCACATCACCCATCACCCAATCATGACCCAACTTTGCAAACGTAAACCATGCTGCCATGACCTTTTTAGATAGAAGAGGCTTTCTCCTTGCAATCTTTCCAAACAAACCATGCTTGTTCAGTCTTTTTCAGTCACAAGCTTCAACACTTAACGTTGTTTACACCATAACAGCCATAGCCAGCTGCTTTTCGTTTCCCCCACAATGGCCGTTGACATTTTCTACTGTTACTGTTTGTGTACAAAACACTTCTGTACACACTATACCTCAACACTTCTGAATATCAACACTTCACAAAAATTCAGGTTAATTGCAATATTTTATGTTTTTTTTGTTTGTTTGTTTGTTTGTTTGTTTGTTTGTTTGTTTTTACACCCAATTCACCTCAAATGCTCTGGCTGGCATTCATCAGTAACAAATGCTACTTTACCTGAACTTTTCTCTCGGTAAACATTTTTGTGTTTTTGCCAATGTTAGCCACTGTTAACTGGTGTTACTGAAGCTTTCTTTGAATTCTTTAGATCTAACATTGTCAGGCTCAAGCATAGCAAATAAGCTCTATTTCGAAATGAGAATGTAATGAAGCTGTTTATCGAAACAGTGTGATGTTTAAACACTTGAGCCTAACATTAGCTAGCATAATGTTAGCCAGCTATAACAACAACAGCTATGTCTGTTATATAGCTTATATATATTCTATGTAGCAGCTATCCAGAGACGAGAGAGTCGCATGTCTGTTCTGCTGATGGTATTAGTAATTACATAAGCATATTTATGTGCAGTTTTTTGCATTAGATCCCTGCCTTGAGCTCAGAAGATGAGGCTTGTGATAAAAGAGGAAGAGGATAGGTGAAGATGAGGGAAGAGATAACAGGAGGAGGAAAAACTGATGAAAATATAAATGTACAAATCTTAAATGGTTATGTATAGTTTTTAAAAAACTGATATAACTGATAACTGATACATTCTGTTTTTGTTCAGGAATCTGGAACATTAGAATACATTTGTATTTGGGTATAAAGGGATAACACGCTAACTGGGGTCAGCAGAATCAGCTTTTGGGGTTTTTGCACGTTCTCTGAGCATTGCACAGTCTGCTGTTGGAGAGAATTTGCTGGGACTTTTAATCCTGGGAAGACTGTGGTTTTGTTTAACACACACCTGAATGTTCAAACCTGCAAAGTGTCCCACCTGTCTCTCTAAGTATATCAACATGTGAAACCAAATGGTAAATGGCCTGCATTTGTATAGCGCTTTTCTAGTTCATAGGACCCCAAAGCGCTTCACACTACATTCAGTCATTCACCCATTCACACACACATTCACACACTGGCGATAGCAAGTGCCCTGGGGCGCACTGACAGAGGCGAGGCTGCCGGACACAGGCGCCACCATTGACCACCACCAGTAGGCAAACACGGGGTTAGTATCTTGCCCAAGGATATTTGGCATGCAGCCAGGAGGCAGCCTGGGATCGAACCACTGACCTTCTGATTAGTGGCTGACCTGCTCTGCCACCTGAGCTACAGCCACTTCTTGGGTTTCCCTTACTAAAGATTTCTGGTCTGATTCCTTTCCAATCTGGCATTTGAGAGATTATAGTGTAGATCACTGGTTTGTAAAAAAGTACATTCTTGGCCGAGGCACAATACCACTTCTGTGCTGTTGAAATATCATTTGTGTCTGTATGATATAAATAAAAGTTACAAAAACATGTGTGACAACTAAGATTAGGAAAGAGCAGGAATGCACGCATGATGTTCCGTTAAGTTATGATAGTTTTGACTTTTTCAAATAAATCTATTAAAACAAGTGGAATGTTGCAGATGTTCAGTCTGGGCTGAAAGAAGCGATGAGGAGGAGAAGTGGAGAGCGAGCAGCGGTACTGACAACGGAGCTGAAATGGATTCTTTGTGAAAGCTGAAAGATGGGGAAACACGAGGATAGCGGTGACGCAGATGCGCACAGAACCACGACCTTTATCAGAATAAATTCTTCCGAATTTTGAGATATCCAGGGAACTGACAGCATGTGCGTCACAGAGTGGAGAATAATGTAGCGCAAACCTCTGGGTAATGACCAACGTAAAATCCACCAAATGTCAAAGAAATCCATCCTCCAAATGTGATTCTTGTTTCAGTATAAACATTATTATTGTGAAGATTTTCCTTGCAGGGGAGAGAAGAGAGGTCATATGTGAGTTTGACATCAGATTTAAGAGAAATGTCAACTCTGGCACATATCAGGGACACCTCACAGCTATAAGAAATAATGTCAAAGCATGCTGCCAGCCTGCATAGAGTCTCAGTAGAGGAATATTTTAACATATATCTGAAATGATGCTTCTCATGTCAAGAAGAAAAGATGTGAAAAGAAAACTAGAAGAAGTGAATCATTTGAAGAAGAGTATGGTATTGCTGGAGGGTCCTGTCTTAGTATATTTGCAGCCCAGCAGAAAGAGACTGGTTCAGTAGATATCAAGCCCCGTTCAAAACGATTTGCTCGTAATGCATCGCTTTGTGGCTGATGTTTGGTTGCTAGTGGACATTCCAGGCTCCCCATTGCGTCAGTAACCCTGTAACATATGTACCACCCCCCTCACATGCCAATCATCGGTATCCTACTAGTGAATCGGTCGCTGCATCAATGCCTCATCTAAAAGCTGATTTTAAGGTTCACTCGGGGCTTGTAAATCCAGTTTTTTCACCTCACTACAGGCCATTGAGATTCTTTGACATTTCATGGTCTCTGGTTACCACATGTATTCAAACAGGACCAGTAACTTCAGACCAGCAAATTCTTGGAACGGCCTCAAGGTGACTACCAGCTCAGTAGTTCCCTGAAGAACTACAGTCCCTCAAGGGTGATTTTTTTGTCTAACTTACCCATGTGGATGCTGGATTTAGGAGTATAGATACGTGTGAGTATTAATGTTAAATCGAATCTACTAATAAAATATGTTTTATTATTAAAGATTAAGATTCCCAGTATATATATGTAGTGATGAAAATTTGCTTTTTGTGGGTTGGTAGGGGAAAACATTGGACACTGCCTAACTGGCTACAACAGTGCTGTGTGCGGTAGTGAGAAGGATGTTCAGACTATAATCTGTGGTGACTGTGTCCACCCCAGGCTACCCCTTGGCTCCGCCCGTGTCCGTAAGGATAACAACTATCAGAAGGGACTGACGCATCAGCTTTGCTATATAAATGTATAATAACCTCTCCTGCTGCTAGTCTGAATGCCTTCCTGTCTGCTGAAAAACACTGGTGTGGTAGACTAATCTCTGCGCTTACAGATAACCACCTAACCGACACCCCATCCCTCATTCCAAAGCAGCTGGGACATTTTTGAGGTAGTGGTTTTGCACTGGTGAACTGAGGCTGTAGGGGGGCACCGAGAATTTAATATGAAGTTGAGAAAATTGTCAGCAACTGGATTCCAGGGGATAAAATGGCTGGATGGAAAAGCAATCGCGGGCACAACCAAGGATGGTGGTATGTGGGCTATCATATAATGAATAACGATCCACTGATTTCATATTGTTCATCCACTTCTGCTGGACTTAAACATTACAAAGAGGAAGCAAGAGAACAAATAAATCCTGGTACTTGGAATACAATAAAACAATGCTGACATGCAGCATCACTATCGATGTGCCTTACCTCAAAGTAGCAATTTCCCTTTGATAAAGGCCGGCCAGCCACATAGCATCCCACTTCTTCAGAGTTCCCTTGGTAACTAAAGAGGAGAAATTACAGGTTAACAATGGGTGATTTCTAGTAATTGCTGTATGCACAGTCAGAAAGAATACATCTCATCTCACACAAAGTCCTCTTGATTTTGATCAATAGGCACACACCGACACAGCAACAGATGTGAGAAATAAGATGGACATTAAAATGCTAATAATAACAAAAGCAGATTTATATAATTCAAATAAACCACACACGTGTAATGATTGCAATTGTTTCTGCCCTTTGTGGACTTTCTTTTGAGACTGTTGTCTGCTGCGTGTTTGATCGGGGGAGCAGATCACTGCTGCTTTATTTCCTTTGCCATTCAATTTTGAAAATTAATAAATAAATATATCCATGATGAAATGTCTCTGCAGACAGCTATACATTTGTGCAGACTCAAATCAATTCTCTTTGGAAATAAGAAGAATTTGTTGAGAACAAAAATGTTAAGCTATGCAAATAAATTAGACATGTCGCTATTCCTGGCTCAAATAGCACACATAAGCACAATGGGGCCACATATACAGTAGTTAAGGCAAGGAGTGAGCTTCCAGACATGGTGCATTATCCTGCTGGAAGCCGCCATAAGATGATAGATGGGTATACAGTGGTCAGAAAGGGATGTACATGGTGAGCAACAATACTCAGATAGGCTGTGACTTTGAAATTATGCTCAATTAGTGCTAAGGGGGAAAAAAGTGTGCCAGGAAAATAGGGCTGCTCAATTAATCGAATTTTAATCACGATTACGATCTGGGCTTTCAACGATCATTAAAAATGACTGAGCCGATTATTAGCCCCTCCCTCATTTATCCGCGACACCTTAAAGGCCGGTCCGTGAAAATATTGTCGGGCATAAACCGGTCCGTGGCGCAAAAAAGGTTGGAGACCGCTGATTAAGAGGACCCGAGGGAAGCTCGGAAAGCTAAGCAGAAGTTATTTGGAGAGTGACTGCCGTTGGTTGAAAAGAGAGTTTAAAAAAAAAAACTTCAGTGGTGTTGCACACTATTTTATATTATTTTTTAAAGTCATTGTTAACCCTTTAAAGCTTGTTTTACATTTTTATTTTAGTCTCTTGTCTAGATTGCAGCACGCTCTTTGTTTTTTTTCTGTTTTAATTTGTTATCCTTTTTTGTAATCTATTAGTTATCATATTATTTTTTTGCTATTTACCTTGTAGATGACTTCTTTCTGAATGTTCATTCTTGTTCGTTCATTCTGGTTTCTTCTTCTACTATTTGTCTATTTGTCTAATATGCATTAATTAATTTTGGTTTTGCAGTATACTTCAAATATCTAGAAACCGTCTTGTCTGTTTCTATAGGATTGTTCGTTTTAACTTATCTTCTCATCTATGTATTGTAATGCCTATTCATCTTGTCTCTCAGGTTTTCGTTTCCTACTTATATAGCTATTCAAAATTGTATAAATGTTTTTTTCTTGCTAGGATATATATAAATATTTTGTGTAATTTCCAGAATATATTTCCGATTACTTTAGTTTCGTAACTTCCCAGTGAAAGCACCTGCTGTTCTGCAATGCAATAGGTTGTTTTTGTTTTTCTGCGTTATATTGCTGTATTCAAATAAAATATGACATCAATAAATTTTGTTGTTTAATCTATTTTTTCCTTTATTGTATTTTAAATTATTGAGGGATAAACGTCTTCACATTTCTCCAAGTTGAATATTGTATATTAAATAGGTAAATGGACTAGTTCTTATATAGCGCTTTTCCACTCTTCTGAGCACTCAAAGCGCTTTACACAACTTGTGCATTCACCCATTCACCCGCACAAGCACAACTGACATTCACACACATTCATACTCCGATGAATGCATCGGAGAGCAATTTCGGGTTAGTATCTTGCCCAAGGATATTTGGCATGCAGACTAGGGGAAGCCGGGAATCGAACCACCAACCTTCCGATCAGTAGATGACCTGCTCTACCACCTGAGCTACAGCCACCCAGATATATGTAAACAAAACAAAAGCGATTTTCAATTTTTTTTGTAGTTTATTGCACTTTTTTGCAATTTATGTAATTACTATGGACTTAATGCATACATATTATTAAAATATGGGCTATAACAGTTGTATTGATGTATAGCAACTTGAAATGCTCCCACAAATGGCACTACAGCATGTAAAAAAATAATATAAGCTCTGGTGGACTTGGTTCTATAGTAGGTCTTAAAGGGTTAAATAAATATCGTCAAATAATCGTGATCTCAATTTCAGTGAAAATAATCGTGATTATCATTTTTGCCATAATCGAGCAGCCCTACAGGAAAATATCCTCCACACCATTACAGCACCACCACCAGCCTCAACTGTTAATACAAGGCAGGATGGATCCATGCTTTCCTTGTTGCTTACCCAAAATTCTGATCCTATTATCCAAATGCTTCAGCAGAAATGGAGACTCATCAGACCAGGCAACGTTTTTTCCAATCTTCAACTGTCCAATTTTGGTGAGCTCGTGGCAGTAGTGGCCTCTGTATCTACTGAAGTGTCTGGTGACTTTATTTTGTATAGAAAAACCCTGTGTTTAGAGATTTCAACCAGAAAACCTCCTGTACATCTTTAGTGTGTGAACTTCCAAGCCTGTTAAACCTTCATGTCAGGAAATTTCTACCATCACCAGTGTTGCTTTGATGATGGTTGTACTGGCCCATATTCTTCCCTACTTATCCATCTTAGAGTCACACGGGAGATGGAACCTTTCCCAGGATTATGTTCTACATAAATAAACTGACAAAAAAATAAATTGCCAAACTGACTGTTACTGGAAATGAAAATATTTATCATGGCACTGATAACTGTTCCTAATGTGCATCAGTAATTACAAGAGGCTCCAAAGGTCTAAGCAATACAAAACAAAACAGTCCTCTCTTCACCCTGTTCAACAAAGCCAAATGATCTCTTCAAGTGAATCCCCAAACAGTGGCATTTAAGAACAGGCTGACCTGAGTGTGTCTCCATCCTTCTGCAGCCTCATATATCGCTCCTGTGCTGGTCGACCATCACCGATGTCTCTGACACGACGCCTCAGATTCAGGAGGCATCTGTGGTGTAGTACGTTGATGTCATCCATCTGAGTAAAGAAAATGGAACTGTTAAAACAAAATAAGCACTTTATGATCATGTACAGCAGGCTCTGTAATCTTTACTATCAAATCACACTGGCCAATCTGTTGTCTAATCTCTTTTCTTTTTTTTTTTTGGGGGGGGGGCATGTCCGGTTTCCGGTTAATGATGAATTGACTTCACTCTGAGACATGTTTCATACCCGGCTGTAATCTGTAATTCTGTATGTTCTCCACAAATTATTCCAAACTCTTTGTTCTTCATAGCCACAACCTGGAGTGATGTTTACATGTGCCTGGTCAAACAAATCTAAGAGTGAGGACAATTTATGTCTCACCCTTCTGCACTTGACCTAAGCACTGCTCAATAGGCTACGTTCACACTGCAGGTCTTAATGCTCAATTCCGATTTTTTTGTCTGCTCGTTCACACTACAAATAAAATGCAACAGCAAACGCTCTCTAGTGTGAACGCTCAAAGCGGCCCGCATGCGCAAAAGAAGACGTCACACACAACGCGCTCTGTTTAGACCCAGAACAAACTATATTGTTTGACTGATGGCCTTAATATAAAGACTTCGGACTTCATGTTTCCCGATTTTTGCTTTAAGTTATTTTGTTATTTACATAATAATGTAGATAACCTAATAATGATCCTTATTGCTGTTTAGAGGAGCGGTGCTTCAAAGGATAGTTGCAGATTTCTGTCAGAACCTGCAGGTTATTCAGTACAAATAAAATGTTAACGTTTCTCCAACGTTGTCTTCCCAGCAGTTTCACCGGATGGCCAGGAAGTGTTCACGATGTCTTCTCGGGCGCTGATAATTGGCATCTGTCTTGTGTCAGTGACGTAAAAGACGGATTTAATGCGACATGACCGTTCAAACAGCAATCACTTTCTGAAACATCGGATATGTATCGGATTCAGCACCACATACGAAAGTGACCCAGATCGGATTTGAAAATATCGGATTTGCGCCGTTCACACTGTCACACCATGATCGGATATGGGTCGCATAGGGTCAAAAAAATTGGATTTGATGCGCTTTCGCCTGCAGTGTGAACGTAGCCTTAGTTGCTACCTTATTCATAAGGGGTTTCCACAGAGGGTAGCTCTGCATATTTGATTTAGCAGATTTTTACACTACATCCTCCTCCTGACACAACCCGAAAGGTATTTGTGTCTCCTCCCAGGATTGAACCAGGGATCTTTCGCTGGTTAGGCAAATATGTAAACCACTACACTACAGAGCTAACAGACATCAGCTTGAAGGCTTATTTGATCAACTCTAGCCTCCCATTTTCAGTTAAGCCCTTTCTCACATTGACGAATGCAACAGTTTGACTGTTTATCTTATTTATTCCTTGGAGTAACTGGAAAGAAAATAGGTGAGAAACAGTCTAAGAGAAGTCGAGGAAGTCAGACAGACCTCTCAAATTATATAAATCCTCTTCCAGAGGCTCCCAGAACTCTGGGAGAGGATTCTGAGGGGTCTGTCCAACAATTTAGTAGTTAATAGAGATGGACCAATCCGATATTACGTATCGGTATCGGTCCGATACTGACGTAAATTACTGGATCAGATATCGGAGAGAAATAAAAAATGTAATCCGATCCATTAAATATCAAAAAAGCACCTCACAAAACTTGCGACACGGCGTAACTCGGTTCATAACCGTAGCACGTCGGAGCAGTATGTGTAACGTGATAGAGCGGCTGTGTGTATTTGTAGCCTCGCTACCAAACCAGCATTTTATCTCCGAGGAAGTGATCCCAGAGAGAAGTAAAGCAAGTGTGTAAGTTCATCTCTGAATGTTTGTAAAGCATTCCCACGTTAAGCTTAACAACCGATATATGGAGCGACTGCCTCTTCTCTCTTCCTCCCTCTCCTGCTGCTACTTAAAACGTGAAACTGATCAATGATCAGCTGATTGCCTTTTCTGTCGCAAGTCCGTCTCTCTTCTTTGTTTATCGCCCACTTCGCGCCAGAAAGAGGAAACCAGCGGCTGAACAACAGCAGCACGTTTAAGCTTGATAATCTTTTGTTAGAATTTATTTAATATTACTTTCTAGACCAGGATCCTTTTCTACATAGCTGACAGCTGGTAACTGTGCAGGGGCGGATCTAGCAAAGTTTAGCCAGGGGAGCTAAAAGGGAAAAGGGGGCACAAAGACATACTTTGACCTTTGGGGTATGAACTAAGAGCCAGACATTCACCTTCAGGAATTTCTGGTAGAGAGCAGTATTCATGTTTCCATCAGTTACAGCAAGTCACGCTGAAGCAACAAAGCAACTTCAGACCAAAAGCTGTCGCTCTTCTTATGAAATGCTGTGTTCGTTTTACGCCAAATGTAACAAGACGCAAACTTTTCTTTCATCAGTTCCCAGACTTTTTTCTCCCAAAGTCTTTGGAATCATCAAGATGTTGTTGGCAAATGTAAGGCAAGCCTTTATGTTCTTTTTGGTTAAGAGTAGTTTTCACCTTGGTACACTCCCATAGATGACATGCAGTCTCTTTCTTATTTTTGAATCATGAACACTGAATCTTAACTGAGGCCTTCAGTTCTGTAGATGTTGTTCTGTGTTCTGTGTTCTTTTGTGATCTCCTGCATGAGTCGTAGATGCGCTCTTGGAGTAATTTTGGAAGGCCGGACACTCCTGGGAAAGAGCACTACTGCTCCAAATTTTCTCTATTTGCAGATAATGGCTCTCACCGTGGTTCACTGCAGTCCCAAACCCTCAAGAATGCCTCTCTAATCCTTTCCATGACTTTGTTTCTCATCTGTTCTTTCTTTCGATTGTGGCATGATGTGTTGCTTTTATCCTGTTTCACTTCATCAGACAGATTCTATTTAACAGAATTCTTGAGACAAAAAGTCTGGCAGCAATCAGTAATATGGCAAATATAGTGAACTTCAGTTGAAAATGAATGTGATTAATTGCAGTTCATGCGTGATTTAACGAGGGGGAATTTATTTTTCACACAGGGCCAGATAGGTTTAAATAGCCTTTCTGCTTTTTCAGAGAACTGTATACACTTAATAACATGTATAAACCGCCAGTCAATTATACAGATGAGTTCCTAAATAAATCTCAGTCTTAATCGTCACCTACTTTCTATAACCATTTTATGAACTATTAAACATGTATCAGCACGAAGAAACAGGTGGCACACACACTGAAGCTAGCCAGAATAAATCATAGTTATGATAGTTATTGACATTTATTAAAGTTTTAAATTCTATAAAATTCTTGCTTCCAATGACCCCAAGACATAAGAGAAACGGTACACTAGAAATACAAACGTAAAGCTTTCGCCGTCACAGTCGCAAGAAGGGGGCGTGCCGATGTTTACATCTGTCATCCAGCTGCCGTGCTAACGAAGATGCTAGTTTTAAGTTCAGGTGATGGTCAAACAGGTAACTTGTGTATTGTTAGCTGAAGGTTACAGTTAAGGGATGATTAAACGAGCCTCCAAAATTACAAACATCAGCTCACCAGACGAAGAGGGGGGGAAAGCGGTTGAATTTGGCCAGGGAGCTAAACGCAGGTTAGCGTCATTAGCGGCTAATGCGATAGCCTCTTTATGCTTCAGCGCAAAGCAAAGAGAACAACGAGAGACTGTTCCCTAAAGCCGGAGAGCCGAGTTTTGCGTCAGTGTAGCCGTCATTTCCGATAACTCACTCGCTAACCTGCTATCTAGGCAGTAAATGAGGCAGAAACTCACTTTCGTCCATCAGCTATCCATCCATCAGCGGCACACTTGTGTAAACTTTGGGAACGGCGCTTCCCAGTGACGTCACGCCCCATTCCGCTGAACGGGCCAATTGCAGCGAGGTTTGAGAAGTGGTGAGAAGCCACTTGGCCAATCCCGCTTCTGCGATGTATATATCAGCCATGTATTTGGCACGATTCATTATGTTCATGAATCCCTCACCACACACTTTACACTCTGTAAACCTCGCCTTCTGTTCACAGGTTCTGTTTCATTATCCCAAACTGAAACATTACTATAAATATGAATTAGGCAGTTGGCTACCTCAGTAGGGGTCCAGAGGGGATTTGACCCACTCCCCACCACAGGGTTTGTGTAGAAGAAGAAGTGGCAGCAGAGAGAGAAACTTTCTGAGCCAGTTGGGACAGATCTGAACTTTTATGGAGGAATCAAGAGAAGGAAGAAATTGTATTTAGCCTGCCCGAAGGAGGAAAAATGAATAATCCAGGGCACTGTGGAAAACAGAGCCCCCGTCGGTCTGGCAAGTGTCTTGGAACATTCTCCTAATATGTGGAAAAGGACTAGAAGTGCTGCGGCTTGCAAGCTGATGGGAACACAAGACGGCAGGTGATTTCTGCCCTTCTTGCCAAGATTAATCAGAACAGCAGGCGGCTGATGGCAAGGCCGAAATTGGCCTCATGTAGCCCTGAATTCCAGCCAGTACAGGCCGGTGGGTATGTCTGTATGCTCTGCAGAGTCTGAGCTGCTACTGCGGGAGCCAGGCACACGTTTTAACAACTAAATGTCTTAAGGTCAGGCACTGTATTAAAAAAAAAAAGCTAGTGAGAAATGTCATTACCACTCAGCGTTGTTGGCTTAATATAAATATTTATGCCCTGTTTGTTTGCTTTTACATCTGTATGCGGACCAGTGAAAGGCAAGGTAAAGTTATAACCTTGATTATTATCACGCATAAGCACTGTTTGAGAAACAGCACTCCCTGACGGCTGCAGACTCCCCCAGCAGGACAAAGCTCCTACCAGACTACAAAACCTGAAAGGAACACAATAAAGGGCCTAAGGTGTTGAGTTTTGGCCTCCCCCAGTCTGATCAAACATCCCAATGATGTGCCAGAACAAGCCAAAACCACAGAGGTCCCACCCCTGTAACTCACAGCACCCAAAGGATCCGCTGAATGGACATCCAGAGAGTTCCCGTGTCCATGCCCTGATGGATAAGAGCTGTTTTGGCAGACTCAATCAATATTAGGCCAACCTCTACCAGTGATGTTGTAATCCTGTGATATGTTGCAGGGATAGTTGGGCATAAGTGACAAGAGTGGCAAAAAAAAAAAAACCAGAAAGAACTGCTCCCAAAACATAAATGCTTTTTCTAACTAAATGACTATACACAAAAGTGCAGCTTTGACTAAGAATGAGAGGTCTGATCTAACCACTTCACTCTCTCAACTGCAGTAGTTGCAAAGTTACTTTTTGCATATGCCTGTAAGAAAACAAGAGTTGTGCCTTTTACAGTTTTGTGCGCTGTAAAAACATCATTTAGATACACTGAATAATCTGAATCACATGAGAATATTTAACATAACTGGGCTGAGGTGTCCATTTTATTATGCCACGGTCAAGTGTTGTACATTGAGAAGAAGCGCAGAGGAATCAGTAGCTGAAGAAAATCCTCACTGAGTGGAGCATAATTCAGTTTGGTCTTGTGCATTTGTCCCTCTCCTCCTCCCTCTAATTATCCAGATGATTACTCTTCCAAGTCAAACACCTGGCAAGCAAAAGCTCCAACTGCCATTTAATATCTGATAGCTACTGAAATATAATCTAGAGGTTTAACAGCTTATGAAAGACTGGATTAGATGTAATGCAATATCCGACATGGCAGTGATTAGGCTGATGCACGCAGTTGGTGCGTGGAGTAAACTTACATCAGTGTATGAGCACGCTGGATTTCTTGGTGTATTTCTTCTGAATCCAGCTCATTCTGTGAACTTTGACACGTGTGACAGAAAGACGGAGTATTACAGGTGTGTAGCTCAGTTTTAGGATTACATGTTTGCTCAGGAAACATTCTGTCATAACCTCAAACCGAACTCGAGCAGGAGCGAACACACAGCTGTGCATTTGTCGTGGCGAATGACAATGCAGTGGCAGCGCCGCCGATGGAAGCTCATACTATACATTTGGGTTTGTTACCATGGCAAATGTTCTTCCAGAAAGGTCTCTGACATTGGAAAAAGTGCAAATGGCTGAACGTGACTTCTACTGTTTATGCATGGGTGATGTTGAACATAAGTGGAAGAAGAAGGACTAGATGAATGTGTTCGTATATACCAGGAAAGGGTGGGGAGATTTTGATAATTTCTGAAAGGAACATAATCCACCCCCCACTTGCTCTGTCTCCCTCCCTGCCACCTCCCTCTCTCTCTCTCTTTCTCCCTCTCTCTCTCTGAGTCCCAGCCCCTGAAGGTGTCATAACTGTGCTCTCTCTCTCTCTCACTCTCTCTCTCTATCACCGCCTTTCAGATCTTTAAAAGCTGGTGCTTTGCCGTGTCTCTCACGATCTCCATTTGTCTCATCTGGCACTGCAGGGGACTCTCGACCGGCAAAGCACCAAGGAGAGCTACTGTATAGAAGCGGGAGGAAGACTGAGGAAAGAGGAGAGAAAGGGAAAGAGAGTAAGAGTGAGAGAGAGATATACATCCAGAAATAGCATCAGCTACATTTAACTGACAGAGAGTGACAGTGTGGAGAACCTGAGACCTGGACAGAAAATGCCTATCCTTTCTAACTTAACAACCGTTGTATTGTTGCTCATTGCTCACTGCGGATCATGGACCGGGGCGAACCGCTTGGGCCCCTTCAAGGTCTGCCCTTCCTGCAAGGATCCACTGGGGGCAGGTCGGCCCCCCAGGGACCATAATGCTGCTGGCAGCACGTCAGTGCTGGCCCAAGGAGAGCCCTGTGGTGTGTACACCCTGACCTGTGCCAAGGGGCTCCGTTGTGTTCCCCCACCAAGGGAGCACAGCCCCCTCCAGGCTCTGTTGCAGGGAAGGGGCATTTGCGCCAAGTACAGCAAGACTAGTCCCACCGAGAGGCCCCACCCCACAGGTAAGATACTGTATTTACACACACACGTGCATGAAATCACATAGGCACGCACCTACAGATGCAAACAGGGGCTTGCACGGCAACTGCATATAGGCTTGATTTGAAGGGGATATATGGCGACAGCCACACATTAGTGTATATACAGTGTGCCTCCCCCAGTATTGCTATAAATTGCATGTGATGCTGTGTCACTTACCAGCACAAGAAGGGACAATTAGTATGTGGCATTTAAGCCTGGTTGCATTTTGTGCACCACTAATGAATTTGCAGACCTCTGGCATCTGTTCCGCAGCACCTCTGGCTTCGCTGTTGATGAAAATGTCAGTTCCTTTTATGGTGGAAAATCACCACAATCACATTAACAAAGAGAAAACTACACCTTGTGTGAGCTTTCTTCAATTTTGGGGGATCTGTAAGTGAAGATATGCACCCATGAAGTGTTATTGTTACCATCCATTTCAGTGACAGGGTGCATGACAATGATCTGTCCAACAAGCCGGCTTCTCTGTAGAGAATTTAGAATGAATGTGAAAACTGTAACAGTGTCACCTACATTCTGATCAAGCTGCTTTTTATTGCAGTGATCTCCATCTACTGTTCAAACTGAGATACTGCGATTAACTATCTGAAAAGGAGCCGTACTGACAGAAATTAGGTCTCTCATTAAATGGCCAGCACACATGCATGTCCTCTTACTGAAGGTTCATTAATGTACTACGCTAAAAGAAGCAAAGCTATATCACAAAGTGTGAGTGCATTATTTTAAGTATATAGTGTATGATCTGACAATGGGTGCTGTTTTACCGGTATCATGCTTCAATGTTCTCATGTCGGCGTGTCATTTCCTCTCAGGTCCACATCCTTCACACAGTGGTGACATTGAAAAAGTAAGTTCATCCTCTTATTGTGAGATAAGCTACTCCATCTTCACCTAAATCATTAAAAATCTGACATTTCTAACCCTGTTATGGCTGTATGTTGAGCTGCATCTACACAGTTCTTCCCATAGATCCTCTGTCGTTTGGGGTGTTGCAGTGGCATGTACACACACACACACGCACACACTGCTCTGAAGCCATGCATTATGGTGCATGATGTGTGTGCTGCTATGCGGCAGAACTAATTGAGCATGATGTGAATCAGGAAAGTTTCGAGCCGGCCGCTGCCGCTACAGATTTCTCAGTTAGTGAGCTGGTTTGCTGTGCAGTGTCTGAGCCAGTATGGATGCTATAAGTAGAATGCGATAGCCACCTAAATGGTCATATTTAGGTGGCTATTGCACAGTTCAATTTCTCAAAGTGACACAAAAACGCAGAGTCACTTCAAACCATTCAGTGACCTGAAAATCAAAAGCATTGGATAACAATATGGTTATATAATGATATACAATATGTGACATCTGATCTACATATATAGAAATGTGCATTTTCTCTGCTTCTGGCCGGAATGCTGCATCACCGTAGCTAATCCTTAGTGATTCACATCGACATGTGTTCTGCAAAGAGGATTTCTGCCAACACAATCACCTGAGGGGGGATAGCAGCTTGCCACTGCCACTCTTCATATTAAGGCAGGTTCTCTCTGTTTGCCTCTGGCGGTGTTTGAAGTCACACTCTGCGTTGCTGTTTTCAGGCACCCTGTCGCAAGCTGCTCAATAGCGTCCTGAGGGGTCTTGAGCTGACAATCTTCCAGTCTGACCGCGACATCTATATACCCAACTGTGACACTCGTGGCTTCTACAGGAAAAAGCAGGTAGAGCATTATCAGTAGAGCTATCGTGAGGCATGACAGTGGAACTTTGTTGAGCTTATGTGATGGGAAAATGTCTCGTTGCTGCACTGACTTGGTGTTACTGTACATGTGTCAGAGCTGCACTCCACTGCAGCTTTCTGTTCAGTGCATCCACAGATTAGTGTGTGACCACAGGGGCTGAGAATAACTGACACCTCTCTCTGAGCCTCTCAGCTGTGGGCTCAGAGAATCACTACTGCGCTATGATGACATATCATTTTCTCTCTCTGCCTCCCTCACCACCTTTCCTACCCTCTATCTCGGCGCTCTTTCCCTATAAAAATCTCCCTCACTTTCCTTTAATTTCACACAGTGCCGCTCCTCCAAGGGCATGCAGCGTGGCCACTGCTGGTGCGTAGACGAGCTCGGCACGCCCGTGCCTTCACGTGCCAGCGAAGATGGTACCATACCATGCGATGGCGAGTGAGGGACAAGTCCGCCTGGTTGCTCTCAGCCTGGAGGAGGTGGAGAAGGAGGAGGGCGAGGAGGAGGTGGAGGAGCAGGAGCACGGGGAGAGGGGGTGGCTTTAGCTTGTGCTAGACACTGCCTGGACAGGAGGGAGCAGGGATAAACCACTTCCTATGGAAAATACACACCAGTTAATGTCCTCTCTATAAGCAAGACAAACACACTCTCACAGTCCAGCAGTAGCAACAGTAACATCTGCCTGAATGTTCAACAGTTGCAGCAATGTCCTCTGCGTCGTGTGGTGGCGCGCTGCATGCTCACATTATTGCTCCGTGAACTGCCTCAGTGATCCAAGCTGTATCTCTCCGAATGATCTCTATATTCCCTGGCTCTTGTCCTGGCTTTCTGGTAGATTTTTATTTTCCCTTTTCACTTTAGGATAGCTGACACTGCCTGTGTTTGTTCTGATCTCAGTGGGCTGAAATACTGTTACGCAGGTGATGTGACACAAACGTTCGAAAAAAAAGTGTCTCCCTCACCGTCCTCTCTCCCTCTCTCCAAAGATACACTGACATCAACATACTTATAATTGACAGAATATTTCTTTTCTATTAATTTATTTTTTTTTTAGTATTTCCATCAAGTACTGCTTGAATCTCACAGTATCTTATATATATATGTCAAGTCAGAGAGAAAAAAAAAAGTCATACTAATATGATCCTGGAAGCTTCTGTTCACTTTCTTTGTCAAAATAGCGTTCTGACTGCTTATTGGTTGATTGTTTGTACATATGTTGGATTTTTGTGGTCGACTGTGTGTTCTGAAGTGGCAGACAAAAAGCTTACGGCTGTTACCCTTTTCAAAAAGTTGTAAGGCATATTTTTATACACGTCAATATAATATTTTATATATGAATTGTTGGTTTATTTAATGAACTACAGTACAATGCCATGTATTTTTATATTGTCAGCAGTTTCTTATTTAAAGACAGAGATTATTTTATTTCATGTTAGGGGAAGTGTTGTGCTTTAGAGGCACTTTTATGGCAAAACTCATCACATTCATCAGAGCTCTATTCAACTGCTGTACATCTTATGGTTAGATCTCATGTTTTTAATTTTCCTTTTTGTTTATTTATGCTTTGTTCATTTGAGAATTTAAGAATGTCCATGTTACTATTATGTTTTCTTTTGGCACATCCTACTTTTAAAATTATGATTTCAGTACAGAAAAAAAAGATCAAATTTGTTATTGTTATACTATGTCTTTCCCGAGTCCTTGCAAAAGTCATGAAATTGTGTGCTATTAAAGTGTGATTAGAATTTATCTATTTCTGACCAATCTTGTTGTGCCAATGTGTGTGCCGTGATGAAAGGTCCATGCACAAAGGACCTGTAAGATTTGCAAATATGAAAATAAAACATAATGATAATAAAAAATAGAGAAGAATAAAACATATATTAATATAACAACTGGTGTTGTGTGTGTTTCTTTTGTGAAATATGTCATTTGAGAGCAATTTTAATCACCCAGGGAGTGACCAAGAGAAGAAAACAGCTGTAAAGATCATTTCTTTAGGCCCAAATTTTCACAACAAGAACAAGCAATTATGTAATTAAAAAGGACGTAGCTACACTGATTAAAACACTTTACAGTAGACTGAAGTTAAGTCTCAAGCTATAAGAAATAATAATACACTATGTGTACTATAAATTATACATAGATGTATGACTGCATAATGCCAGTGTTTGTAGCATTTAAATGCAAAACTAAGACTAATTAGCGCTAAAGCCAAATGTGTGTTTGGACCAACATTTGTTTACTGATAATAGCTAGAGCCAGTGCTGTGTATATCAAGACTTAATTAGGTACACTTGTTCAACTACTTATCAATGGAAATATCAAATCAGCCAATCACATTGCACAAACATCTTAGGTTTATTATCCAAATTGAACATCAAAATTGAGCAGAAAGATGATTTAAGTGTCTTTGAACATGGGATGGTTGTTGGTGTTAGTGTTTCAGAAGCTGCTGACCAACTGGGATTTTCCTACACAGCCATCTCTGGGGTTTACAGAAGGTGGTCTGAAGAAGAGAAAATTTCTAGTGAGCAGCAGATCTCTGGGTAAAAATACGTTGTTGATGACTGAAGTCAGAAGGGAGTAAATAGACTGCTTCAAGTTGGTTGGAAGGCTGCAATAATTCAAATAACCCCTCGTTGCAACCAAGATATGCAGAAGAATATCTCTGAAAGTACAATGTCAAACCTTAATGTAGATGGACTATAGTAGCAGAGACCACACCAGGTCCCACTCTTGTCAGCTAAGAACAGACTTTGGCATATACAACATGCATGCTTCCAGCATTTCACAAAACTCTAATCATCTTAAAATGATTTCTTGAACATAAAGTAAGAGGTGTAACGTGAGAGTATTTAGAAGACTTGGTCAGAATCTTTGCGGCAGCGTTCTGAACAACTTGCGGACGATCCACAGAGCCTTCACACAACACGTGAACAAAGAATTACAATAATCCAAACGAGATGAGACAAATGCATGGATGACCATTTCTAGTTCTGAGCGTGATACAATGGGACTCAGCTTAGCAATATTTTTTAAATGATAAAAACAGGAGCGAACCAATAAATTAGCATGAGTGTCCAAAGTCAGAGCTGAGTCAAAATTTACACCAAGGGTCCTGATAGAAGGTTTGGCAAATGTAGCGAGAGGGCCCAAGTTTTCCATAACCATAGGTACCAATTTTTTTAGTTCACTGTACTCAAATGGCCCCAACAGTTCACAAGAAGCAAACAAATGCATCAACACTGTGATGCTACCATGTCAATATGGAGTAAAATCTCAGAGGAATGTTTCCAGCAGTTGAATCTTTTGAATCTATGCCATGAAGAACTAAGGCAGTTCTGAAGAAAAAGGTGTTAGAAAGGTGTATGTAATAAAGTACTCAGTGAGTATACACACTGAGGACTAAAACTAACTGAAAATGGAAAAATCGGGACCATCTTATCTTAATGACCTTGTAGTACCATATCACCCTATTAGAGCACTTCGCTCTCGCTCTGCAGGCCTACTTGTTGTTCCTAGAGTATTTAAAAGTAGAATGGGAGGCAGAGCCTTCAGTTTTCAGGCCCCTCTTCTGTGGAACCAGCTTCCAGTTTGGATTCGGGAGACAGACACTATCTCTACTTTTAAGATTAGGCTTAAAACTTTCCTTTTTGCTAAAGCATATAGTTAGGGCTGGACCAGGTGACCCTGAATCCTCCCTTAGTTATGCTGCAATAGACGTAGGCTCGGGGGATTCCCATGATGCATTGAGTTATTTCTTCTTTGGTCACTACTCACTATGCTGTTAATAGACCTCTCTACATTAAATCATTACTTGTTATTAATCTCTGTCTCTCTTCCACAGCATGTCTTTTATCCTGTCTTCCTTCTCTCACCCCAACCGATCGCAGCAGGTGGCCCCGCCCCTCCCTGGGCCTGGTTCTGCCAGAGGTTTCTTCCTGTTAAAAGGGAGTTTTCCCTTCCCCATTTCACCAAAGTGCTTGCTTATAGGGGGTCATATGATTGTTGGGTTTTTCTATGTATCTATTATTGTAGGGTCTACCTTACAATATAAAGCGCCTTGAGGCAACTGTTGTTGTGATTTGGCGCCATATAAATAAAATTGAATTGAATTGACAGGTAAAAAGAATCAGGAAACATGGAAGTAAAAATAGCAGTGGATATGAAAGATACCTAAAACATGAAGTAATGAAAGGAAAATACTATTCACAAAGACAAGATCCACACTAAACATAAAATCAGACACCAGGAAACATTAGAGAATAAATCTGTGAAGGTTCTCAGTCATCCAGGTCATCGTAGTCAAAGGAGCTTGCAAAGAAAAGCGTCTGGACTTCTTTAAGTTGCTTGAAGACGTTTCACCTCTCATCCGAGAAGCTTCTTCAGTTCTAAGGTCAAATGGTGGGGAGTCCCAGATATAAACCTAGTGGGAGTATCCCCCCACAGAGGGACAAAAGGACCCCCTGATGATCCTCTAATCGCCTGAGCCAAGGTGTGAAACTGGGTGTGGGTCCCAATCAGCCAGAGGTTTCGGGTGAGCTCATTGTGAAACCTGGCCCCACCTTATCATGCGAATTCCTGAGGTCAGATGGCCCAGGATGTGAGTGGGCGTTAAGGCGTCTGGGAAGGGATCTCAAAACTGGATTATAGATGGCAGAGAGTTGGTGTCGTAAACCCCGCCTCTGTTCAAAGATGGTCGCTCACAGTGGACATAGATGCTTCTTTCACTCCTCTTTCAAACCATCTGTCCTCTCTGTCCAAAATGTGAACATTGGCATCCTCGAAAGAGTGACCTTTGATCCTTTAAGATGCAGATGGACTGCTGAGTCTTGTCCTGTGGAGGTGGCTCTTCTGTGTTGTGCCATGCGCTTGTGAAGTGGCTGTTTGGTCTCTCCATGTAGAGGTCTGGGCATTCCTCGCTGCACTGTACAGCATACACCACATTGTTAAGTCTGTGTTTTGGCGTTTTGTCTTTCGGGTGAACCAGTTTCTGTCTGAGCGTGTTGCTGGGTCTGAAATGCACCGGGATGTCATGCTTGGAGAAAACTCTCCTGAGTTTTCCATGATACACGGGCTACAAAGGTGACGGGGAGCATGCACACATGTTTTTGTCTGTAGACCTTTTATCTTATTTGAAGTATGTTGTGGTAAGGCAGAAGTCTAACAGTGTGCAGATCTGATCGAGTGTGAAGTTGGTCCTGTCTTCCAAGGAGCTGTCTTCTTGTAGTCGTCCACTGCCTCTGTGGTGGGTATGCAAGTGAAGAGGGAGACTACATCAAAGGACACCATGGTTTCATCTGGATCCAGGGTAAGTTTCTGGACCTTGTCGAGTGAAGTCGGTGGAGTTCTTGATGTGGTGTGGGGTGTTCCCCACGAGAGGTGCAAGGATGGTAGCAAGGTGTTTTGCAATGTGTAAGTGGCTGAGTTTATGCTACTGAAGAAGCTTCTCGGATGAGAGGTGAAACGTCTTCAAGCAACTTAAAGAAGTCCAGACGCTTTTCTTTGCAAGCTCCTTTGATTAGAGAATAAACACAGAAAGACAAGACGAACAGGAAAAAAGACAGGCAGGAAAACACTCAAGGGAGTAAATATGAGAAATAACAAAGTCAGAATGGGAACTAGATTTAAATGAAAAATAGGAGTTCAAAACTAATCACCCTGAAATGCATCCAAAAATCAACAAATACTAATCAGAAAACAGGCTCAGTGTTATGAGAATGATGAAGCATGAAAATCTGAATCCAAAACTGAATGCATAAAAGATGACACCCTGCTTTGTAGACTCAAAAGAATGCACCACTCTGAAGTAAAAGAAAAAGAAAAAGAAAAAAAGACGAATGGCTGAACAGAGAGAAAGCACAGCGTCACTACTTAAACTGTCAAAAGTATTTGGATTTACTCATTTATAAAACAAAAAACAGTCCATATAATATGTATTTATCTCAAAACTGCATGCCAGGACTAATCTACCAAACCTGTGTTTTAATCCTGTCATTGCCTATAACTGCTTGAGACTTAAAATCATGAACGTGATTTTAAAATGTGGATATTAAATACAATTTGATTCTCTTTAACGGCTCTTTAGTACGAACACAGGGAACTGAGTTGTATTTGAAACTTCGACCTTACTGCTTTGCAAATTTCACTGCAGTGCTTACCACAAAGCGCACAGTCACTTGTTAGTGTGGTTTAAATGATGTGCATCTAATGTGCAGGTTAAGAATTAAAACAACAGTTCACCATTGTTGTTTATTGGGGAATGAAATAAACTGCACTGTCCTGAACTGCTTGTGAAAAGTCACTGGGTAAATTCTAACTCTTCAGTCAGTGTTGAATAGGTCATTTGGCGACTTCCTGTTTCACACTGTATATAAACGATGGACGTAGCTGATATGATGCCGGCTCTTCATTATTGACGTCCTGCTGTGAAACCTTGAGCTGACAGTGCACCCTCATTGCCAAAACCCAGACTTTCCTTCCACCCTGACTCTAATAATGAGAACAATTTACCAAAAGAACATCATGTTTCATTCAGTTTGACCTGAAACTAGCAAAAGAGCCCATGAGGTCATCAGGAAAGTTTTTACTGAGGCTTCAAAACGAAGGAGCTGAAAACTCATTAGACTTCTAAACAACCAGAAGTCTTTTAGCCATCACACGAGTCACCCTCTGATGGATATTGAAAAGAATACAGTTTCAAGGCAGTTAAACTGCACTTATCATGACCCTGGGTCAGTTTACCCAGTGTTTGTTTGAGTTTTTTAGACGTTCAAGTTTTGTTTATTTAACTACTCTATGTAATTCTTGGTTTTCTCAGTGTTTATATTGTTTACCTATTTGCCCGCATTACTGTAGTTAGACCTGTTCTTGGTCCATTTTGGAATTTTCAGTAGTCAATCGTCTTGAGTCGAGCCAAGTATAAAGCTCACTCATGTGTCTGCTTTCCTAGTTTAGTTATCACACTTCCTGCTTTATTTTGTTTTGCTTCTGTGATTTAGTTCAGCTGTCTCTCATTTGCAACAGTCATTAAATGGCTTGCTTGAAATTGAACTCAGTCTACCTCCTCATTTCTGCATCCTCCTCTAACACCCGACACGGCCTAAAGTATCTTTCGAAGCTGACATATGGCTTCACTGTCAGACCTGGAAATGACTCCCATCTTTTATATACAGCCTATGAATAAAACATAGTAAATCTTCAAAGCATTAAAGACTATGCTGTATAAAACTACATGTGCTTCTGTCAATATAATTTGAATACACAGTAATGGCATAAAATTAATACTTTCATATATAATGTTGAGTTACACTTCCCAGTGAATCTTTGCAGAAAGGGCCCTTGAATGGGCCCCAGCAGCTTATTTGTTGTTAAACACTCTGCATATTCTGTCCTGATCTCAGGGATGAAGGCTCCACTTGAAAATTAAAAAACAATTTCCACAACAGGTTTTTCTGAAAAAAACAAAACAAAACACGAGAAGCTTAAATCAAGTGTGTACTTAATGGCTATAAACACTTAGGCCTGAAAGGGAACAATAAAGTGTGACAAATCAAATCTGATCTCATAAAGGGAAAAACACTAAAGTCTCTTTTTTTTGGGCACTGCTACGCAAACATTGTGAACTTTCGCATTTTTCTAATCATGAACAAGTAAGACTTCTTTGAATCATTACCTGCATGCAAGCATGGTACTGTGTAGTTCTTGGATTTAAGGCTTTGTGCTTATATCCATTTTCTGAGAATCCCCTCTGCAGTCACACTAACCAGCTGCCAGCAGCGAAACAGAAATTACACATTAGAGCACATTAGAGTCATGCTGCCTTTAAGCCATTAGTAGGCACATAAAGGATAATTTTCTTCTGCTTCTCCGCTCAGGGACCAGATACATGCCTGTTTCCAAGGTAACAGCATAGAATATCTCATATCTCTTTATAAATGCATAATATGAATTGAAGGTCTTGGAGAAAATGAAGACGCAAACATGACCCTTTGCAGAAATCACATGTGTGTCCTATTTCTATATTTGAATCAAAAGTCAACTCAATTCTCTGGTTTTAAATGAGATAAAATGATAAATTTTTGTTGAAGTTGTTGGAAACTGTTAATTATTTTCATGTGTTTTTATAACAGATACCTTGCTTGGTCTTAAGCACCTTGCAAAGCAC
Organism: Haplochromis burtoni; assembly: GCF_018398535.1. Taxonomy (NCBI): domain Eukaryota; kingdom Metazoa; phylum Chordata; class Actinopteri; order Cichliformes; family Cichlidae; genus Haplochromis; species Haplochromis burtoni. The sequence continues at coordinate 361,009 of NW_024582392.1, forward strand.
TTCATTTGTGAATTTTCGTAACGCAAACAGGATTATGTCAGGTTTTTAGCTTTTTTAAAAACACATTTGTGTTGCATATTCTAGCTCAGAGTTTGAAAGATATGGATCTTTCACCTCTGCTGTTTAGTGCAAAATGGGATCCAGCAGTCTGGGATCCTATCAGGACATTTCAAGAGACTGTTCTGCACAGATTTGGTCCAACAGGTCCAGAGGCTTTGTAGAAGTACAATATCAATCGGCTGCAGTGTCCCTTTAAAGACAAGCTAAAGCAAGGCAGCTGTTTCTGTGAGATCTCTTAGTGACCTCCACACAAAGTAACCTCACAGAATTTTGAGGTTTTGCTGCCCCCTAGAGGTTATGCATCTAAATATGAAAAAAGGAAACTATAAAGATTACTGTATAGTGGTATAAAGGCAACGTTTTGCATTTATTTAAGTGAGTTACATATCTTTACATAGCAGTCCCAAAGTCAAATGATATAAATACAATTTCTTGTTGGGCCCCTATGGCCCCCATTATACACAGATCCGTCACAACAGTAACAAATGCCTGCCTAATACTTATTGGTTCCATCTTATGCTTTCAAAACATCTCCAGTCCCTCAGGGCTTGGACACAGGACCTCTGAGGATGGGATGCTGGGGGTAAAACCTTTAGGTTCTGTTGGCTGTGCGGCTGGAGAATCAGTGTATCAGATCTGTTTTATCAGAGCATTCTACAGATGCTCAGTCAGATTGGGATCCACATAGTTTGGCAAAAAGAGCACATATTTATGCTGAAAAATGCCAGTGTTAGCAAGGTATCACAAAACCAGTTGAACAAATGACATCAGTAGGTTCAAATGGGACAGGCTACTGAAAGAAATTCTCTAATGATAATCAGAAACAATCCATGGAGTCTGTCCATTTCTAAATTTCCACAGAAATTAAGAGCTGAAAATTGTATTACGCTTGGATAAACCCCCTTGAAATGTCCAAACAACATTTATAAAACAAGTGATAAATTACACTAACTTCTTTCAGCCACAATACATAATGATTCGTTCTCAAACCTGTCAAAATGTGGGCCAGTTCTCCGAAGATATCAACACAAGAACTGATTCTGCATCAGCACTGGCACCACAATGGTGGAATAAATAGAATTTCAGCTGGTTTTGAGGAATCTGCTTTATGCAGCAGAACCTGGGGAAGAAGAAAAATCATGTATGTTATTCTGTGTGTTTTTATGGCAATCACCCACAACTCTGTCTACTACAATTTGCACATTTACACCCTTATCAACCAATTAAAAGCCATCATATATTTACTGTGCTTGTTTTATTTTTTATGTCTGTTAACTGTAATTACAAAGTCATTTTTATTTTACTCTATTTTTTATTAAATAGCTAAAGACATTAAAAATAGCAACACTACTTTATTGCATTAAAACAGCTGTATTATATTATAATACTCATCTTTATTGTGCCATATTCATATTCACACACACACACACACACAATATTTTTTGTTATTTGTCATAATTATTATTATTACATCTTCAACTTATTCTTTTGTTCTCCACCTATACATTTTTCTCAATTTTCCTTAATTTTTTTAAGGAAACACTGCACACCTAGCTGAAATATGCCAAGTTTTTGGATAATTGCTCTTTAGCACAGAAGAGGATTAGAGCCACTAGGAGAGAAAAAGTGGGGATGTCTTATTTTTTTTTCAGATTTCTGAAAATGACTGAAAAACTGGAGAACTGTTGCTCAAAACCACTTGAAAAAACTTTATTCTAAAGTTTGGCTGCCTAGAAGCAAAATATAAAGAAATGAAGGCTGTTTCAAGACTTTTGCACATTACTATATATCAGTATTAAGATAATATTTACTCTCATTTTCAGATCTATGACAGAGATGAATTAACATTTGATATGATCCAGTTTTTAAGAAACCGTATCCAACTGACGGAGAAATGAATCGTACACTGACCACGTGGTCTATAATAACACAGGTGGGCTCGAGGGGGCGGTGGTGGACTGTCTGTCAGTGATTACATGGAGCTGTGAAGTCACGCTTGGGTGAAGTTAGTAATGATTCATCTCCTCGGTTTAAACGTTAAGCGGTGCTCTGAGGAAACAGCGTCAGTCTGACACCAGCTGAGCGGGTCTGGTGACCTTTAGTTGTTGCGAGCCTGGACAGAACAGCGCGAGGAAGGTTAGCCGCTTTAGCTTGAGAGCTCCGGGTGACGGCAGCCGTCAGGAAGAGGCGTCACCGCCCGCACCAGCGCCAGTCGGAGCAGGGCACAAGGGGGAGACGGTCTGCGGCTATGGCTGCCCTCGGTAACACGGGGGCTACCTCCAGTCCTATGGTGATCCTGGCGCCCAAAACGAAGACGAAGAAGAAGCACTTCGTGCAGCAGAAGGTGAAGGTGTTCCGGGCTAGCGACCCCGTGCTGAGCGTCTTCATGTGGGGCGTTAATCACTCGGTGAGTCGGTGTTAGCTAACGTATCAGTAAATGCTAATGTTGGTGCTAACTCAGTGTTAGCATGAAAGCTAGCCAGAGTACAGGTAACATCCCCGGACAGGTGAGGGTGTTAGATCGAAATCCGTCTGGTTGAGTGACAGTACACGTTCACCTGGAGAAAAACACGGATGTTTACAGAGCTGCACAAACGGTGGGAACTTGTTTTGCGGCACACAGGGCTGAAAGGTCTTTATAGTCGTACAGTTTATTTACAAAGCAGGTAAATGTGATTCTGTCCTGCTGAAGTTTCTCACGAGTGAAAATCATTCACATAAAATCCTGGCTAAAGAATTCCCGGTGTAGTTTAATATTCATGAACTTTCAGATGTATATATTATTTGAAGGGGTCACAACACCTGTCACAATTTCTACATAACAGATGAATGAATGGGATAAACAACCATAAAAGACAAGTATACATTAATACAAGAACATTCAAACTTGGCACATACGGGCTATAAGACCACAGAAAGCATCTGTGTTTTGACAGCCATCCATCCATCCATCTTCATCCGCTTATCCGAGGTCGGGTCGCGGGGGTAGCAGCCTAAGCAAAGAGGTCCAGACCTCCCTCTCCCCAGCCACCTCCTCCAGCTTGTCCGGGGGAATACCAAGGCGTTCCCAGGCCAGCCGAGAGATATAATCTCTCCAGCGTGTCCTGGGTCTGCCCCGGGGCCTCCTCCCGGTGGGACATGCCTGGAACACCTCGCCCAGGAGGCGCCCAGGGGGCATCCTTGCCAGATGCCCGAACCACCTCAGCTGGCTCCTTTCGATGTGGAGCAGCAGCTGCTCTACTCTGAGCCCCTCCCGGATGGCCGAACTTCTCACCCTATCTCTAAGGGAGAGGCCAGCCACCCTTCGGAGGAGGGCCTAAAATTAAAATGTTCATATTTCAAGATCGGTTTGAATTCCCCCTTTAAATGTGTCAAACAGGGGAGATCAGGGTGGTTCTAGTCCGTTGTGTTTGGGTGGGGCGCTAGAAATAAAGGATAGGGAACTGATGAGATGAAAACTGGAAGTTTGAGCAGCTGACTACTAAAATAAAGTAATCTCTCTCTGAGATCACTGTCTCTCCTTCCACGCTATCCCAGCATCGCTGTATGATGACTTGTATAGGGTGAAGATCCTCACTTAAAGTCTGCATGTAGCTCAGTCTGTAAATCTTTTGTGCATATCTCAAAATGCTTACAAATACAAAAGGTGCATCTTTGTGGGTGGGGTGCACATGACCTCACAGGTTTCCTTCAGTATTGCCACACTGATGGGTCAGTTCCTGTAAAGAAACAAACAAAAAAAAATAGAACTGTGTAAATGAACAGATTCCTGGTAGAAAGCATTGTTACGTTCTAAAAAACTTCACTTGAAGGTTAAACGTGCTGAATCATGCAGAAACTCTGACACAGCTGTCAAATAATGACCACATCTGAACAATAACAGCCTTTAAATTTCAACTAAAATATTGGAAACACGTTACAGCTCAAATGTCTTATTATTCTTTTTATTCTTGTCCTACTGTTCAATGAACGTGATGGCCTGCTGAGCATTTTCTTCTTGGAGCTATTGGTGGACGCGTTAATTTATAAACCGCACTCCATGTTTTATTCAGTAGGACCTGAAACTAGTGAATGAGCCCATAAAGTCATGAAGAAGGTGTTTGCTGTGGTCACAGAGCAAATTAGCTGAGATCCATGCAGACTTTGTGCCCCAGAGTTTGCCTGTGGTTTTGAGTAACAAGAGGATTGCTCCACTCTATACTTCATTTATAAAAGTAGCTCATTCTTAACTACAAATAATAATTTTTAAAAAGTGTCAGATTGAAAGCAATTTTTGAAAAGTAATGAAGTAATTTTAAACGAAACATTTGATGCTGCTTTAATCCAAGATATCAGCAATCTGGTGCTTTTTCTCTTCTTACATGAAAGACATTTGATGGCCTCATTTTGGATTCTCTTAAAATGATTAATGAGCCGCTTTAGTTGTGCAACATCAGAAAACTGACAAGTCCCCACAGTGCTGTCTTACAGCTTGAGAGTTACAAATGTTTGTTTTCTAAATCTCTTCTAAAAATCTCTTCTTATTGCCTGACTTGTTTTCTCTTCATTTGGCTTGTTTCTTGTCATTTTCAAGTATTTTTAATCATTTTCATTTGAATGGTTAATGCATTTTTAATCTTTCTGTGAAGCCCATTGTAACATTAAGATCAGTTGTCTTTCATTGCTTGTAAAAACAAAATGATATTTGTCAGTTGTGGGTTTATTTCAGACACTGAATTCTGTTTAATGATTGCCTCTTTTTTTTCTGCAGATTAATGATCTCAACCAGGTGCCTGTTCCCGTCATGCTGCTGCCCGATGACTTCAAAGCCAACACTAAGATCAAAGTCAACAACCACCTCTTCAACAAGTAAGACTCAGAAATGAGCACATTTTCACAAGGAACAGATTGAAATTTATAACTAGTCAAGTGAAAATGTAACTTGCTGACCCCTTGAAGCTTTTGAGAAACTACAAAAAACCCATCGGGGTATAAATCAGTGATAAGACTGGATGTTTGTGTTGGACTGTAGAGCTGGACAAATGTTTTGGAGCTGAAATTTAGTGAGAAATAAGTCATGTTTGTCTTGGAATGAGTTAAGTTTCCTAACTGCTTCCTCTCACAGGGAAAACCTCCCAGGACATTTCAAGTTCAAAGAATACTGCCCTCAGGTCTTTCGAAATCTAAGGGAACGGTTTGGTATTGAGGATCTGGACTATCAGGTGTGTAAAGTTGAGTCGTTGGCTGGTGATCACTGATGATACTGTTGAATGGCGCATTCAAAACAAATATGAAGTTTTTGCCTGGCTCGAGTACAAACAGTCTGCGCAGCGAAGAGAATTGACCTGAATTTGCTTTGGGCTACACAAAGACAGCAAGTATTAGTTGTAAATCTCCTGGCACCACCGACAATCAGAAACGGAGGATGGCTGTACTGAAGCCATTTGAGAGGCGGAGCTTTCATTGGTGGTACTGCATGTTTGGGGCGAATGCACCATAAGGGATGATCATAGCTTGTTTTCATAAAAAATGACTGAAATTACTTCTTGCCTTTAGTACTTTACTAAAGATGAGTGCCTGTGCTAACCTGTGTGACGTTTCCAGGTGTCACTGACTCGCAGCCCACCTTTCAGCGTTGATGATCAGGGAGAAGGCCTGCTCCTTAACTCTTACGACCGGACGCTGGTGGTTAAGCAGATCTCCAGCGAGGATGTGGCAGACATGCACAACATCCTGTCAGAGTATCACCAGGTATGCTTATAGCATGGACTGTTGTGTGTGTGTGTGTGTGTGTGTGTGTGTGTGTGTGTGTGTGTGTGTGTCAGGTCAGCCAAACTAGTGATGTCTGCAGGCCATTTAGACGTGTAGAAAGCTTTTCTGGCCTGCCCAAACCTTTAATTACAACTCTGATCAGCACACGTCATTTTTAAATCCCATGGGTTTATTTTCTTAGTACTTTCTCTTCCAAGTGTAATTATTTATAGTATTTTATGACATTTAAAACTTTTTTTTTAAAGATTATTTACCTTGTTTTCCTGGCTTGAGATTAAATTTCATGGAAGCACTGGTCTGCATATAGTTGAGGCTTAAGAGTCTGTGTTGGCTCACCTTACAGAAGGCTTTGGCTTTTCCTGTTATTAACAAAACTGTATTTAAACCCTCCCAGCTAGTTTCCCAGACTTGGATTAAACCTAAGACTAACACTAAAAGAAAGGTTTGAACATTGCAGTTGCTTTTATTCTAGGGCTAGGCTTATGGCATGTCTGGTAAACTAAGCCTATATATTTTTATTTGTAAACCTGAGTCTTGGTGATTTTGGGTGACATTCTTTTTTGGGTGACAAAAATTGTATATGCAGGATAAGTTTATTTATTGTTAATAAGTTTACACGCCACATTTGTTTGTGGCATGTGGCTTGTTTGTTTGTTGTTTGATGGTTACTTTTAAAAGGTCTCTGCCTTGTTGTGTGGAACCAGTAAATGGTAAATGGCCTGTATTTGCATAGTGCTTTACTAGTCCCTAAGGACCCCAAAGCGCTTTACACTTCAGTCATCCACCCATTCACACACTGGTGATGGCACAATGATGTAGCCACAGCCACCCTGGGGCGCACTGACAGAGGCGAGGTTGCCGGACACTGGCGCCACCGGGCCACACACCATTAGGCAACGGGTGAAGTGTCTTGCCCAAGGACACAACGACCGAGACTGTCCAAGCCGGGGCTCGAACCAGCAACCTTCCGATTACAAGGCGAACTCCTAACTCTTGAGCCTCGATCGCCCCAGTGTCATTAACTGAAGTCAAGTCTGACGCAGTTAGCCATTTCCGTTCCAAATGCCTCTTCAGATCATATTTAGATAAATACTTGCACTGGAAGTTAAAAGGGTGTAAATTCCTTCAACTACGATCGAGTGATTAGTTACAGGTGTTAACATACCATCTAGGTAACAATGAGAAACAGATTTACTAGCAGTTAGTTTCTAAGTTTAACAATAAACGAAATTCCAAAAACCAAAACCCAAGTGGTTTATGGGACTATTTTTGTCTTTCTTAAGACACACACGCGTACAAACAGACAAAAGCCTGTGTGGTGCTGTGAGATTAGATCCTCCTGTACCAACACATGCAGAGCCAAAGATGACTGCAGGTGTCTGTCAGAAAGCCTGTGTAGAGTTCCTTCAAAACAAAAATGAAAATGAGGTCCAGCCAGGTAAAGTTAACACAACACAGGTCTGTGACAACTGTGCGCAGCTATTTCAGGTATTTGAGATGAGATGCGATCTTTGAAGAGTTGGTGAAGAGTTCAGTGGAAATCAAAGTGGTTTTGCCTGAAGTCCTACATTCCTATTGACTACAGCTAATATCAACAAGACAACAATGGCAATGTCTGTTGCAAGTTTTATGGTTTTGGTTAAATGGTTTCAATAAAAATACACTCTGAAGGTCAGTGACGTACAGCCCTATAAATGCTGATGAGCAGATTAGTCAATGTATACCTGTGGTGTATCAGAGATAACACTATCCACACACTCAAGTCAGTGACTAATATGATGTTGCATGGTTAGAGTAATTTGTTGCAGAAAAGTAGCGTTACTAGGGAGAGTCACTGATCAATAAGTGACTCTAGTTGTATGGTTTGATCTGCCATGACAGGAGACGGCCGATTAGCCTCTAAATCATATTCTCATTAGACTGAGCTACGGCCGACATGTGCCTCTCGGAAACAAGCGTGGTTGTTAGAAAGTGTAAATACCTGAATTCAATTCAATTCAATTTTATTTATATAGCTCCAAATCACAACAGTCGCCTCAAGGCGTTTAATATTGTACAGTAGATCGTACAATAATAGATACAGAGAAAAACCCAACAATCATATGACCCCCTATGAGCAAGCACTTTGGCGACAGTGGGAAGGAAAAACTCCCTTTTAACAGGAAGAAACCTCCGACAGAACCAGGCTCAGGGAGGGGCGGGGCCATCTGCTGCGACCGGTTGGGGTGAGAGAAGGAAGACAGGATAAAGACATGCTGTGGAAGAGAGACAGAGGTTAATAACAGATATGATTCAATGCAGAGAGGTCTGTTAATACATAGTGAGTGAGAAAGGTGACTGAAAAGGAAAAACTCAATGCATTATGGGAATCCCCTGGCAGCCTAACTAAGGGGGGATTCAGGGTCACCTGGTCCAGCCCTAACTATATGCTTTAGCAAAAAGGAAAGTTTGAAGCCTAATCTTAAAAGTAGAGATAGTGTCTGTCTCCCGAATCCAACCTGGAAGCTGGTTCCACAGAAGAGGGGCCCGAAAACTGAATGCTCTCGCTCCCATTCTACTTTTAAATACTCTAGTAAGTATTTAAAAGTATATAAACCTTTGATTTGACTCTGAAAAAAATGAGGATATGAATTCAGTTGTTCTTGTTTGCGTCTTCCTCATCGTGCAGCAGCCAGTACTATCCCCACGCAGCCATTTGCCTGTTAATTTTGCATCTCCTTTACTTCAGAGAAGTCCAGACTCTCCTATGAGGGCTGGTTTTTGTGATCAAGCTAGTTTTGAAAACACAGCGCTGTTAAATAAGCCTTGTTCTCATTTAAAAAATAAGAACATTAAAATGGTGAGTTAAACAAGATTATGACATGATAGTGAGAGAGCCGAATGATATCTCTGTGTGAAAGCTGAGAGTTTTTAAGCTGACAGTGTTTGTGCTTTTTTTCATTCAGGCTGTGGAGAATATAGTTATTTTATGCAACTAATGCTTAAGATTCGGGTTTTTTTTGTTTGTTTGTTTTTTTAATCTTTTTTCAAACCCATCCTGTTTGTGGATCACAAAATTGAATTCATAAACATTCTTTTCTGAGGAACAGAGTTTATTTGATATTGTAAATGTCAGTTAATATTTAACTGGTGACACACATTCTTAGCAAAAACAAACAAACAAAAAATTATATATATATGTGTGTTATTAAAACCCGATTCTTTGATCCCCATGATAGAACAGAGAAAACCCGACTCAGTGGTCAAAACATTTATAATTCTTTATTCAATCATCTTCCGGAAGAGAGAGCCCTGCACAGCCCAACGCCAGTTGCAGGATCTCTAACATTAGAATCATAAAATGTGTCTCATATATATGTTTTATTTTGGTACTTTACATGTCACACAGTTTCAACAACTCCTTATATGGTACAAGTTCCTCTTTTCTGTCTGGCTTCCCGTATTTATTAATATGCTTGTATAGCTCTACACTAACTTCCTGTTTTTCAGTCTGGCTGAGCACTTAGTTTGTGAGTCAAACAGACAGTGTAGATGTCAGGGCCTTTTATTGTGAAAGGAAGAAACAGGAAGAAGCCCTTTCTGAACGTTGATAGAACAGGTATTGGATTTTAATAATAAGAAGACAGCTGAGCAAACACTAATTTTAGTTACGTTTATGCAAATTCATGTCAATACAAAGTTAGACCGATTAGAAGGCTGACTTGCTTCATATTATCTTTTTTCCCATCCATCCATTTTCTTTCAATTATCCAGTTTAGGGTCAGGCTTCAACCTTTTTCTAGTGTCATAGCGTGAGGGGCACATCAAGAGACTTTTAACCTCACATCTTTACTGAAAGATCACGTTTCCTTCAACAGTAATCTGCTGAGAAGCTGCAGGAAGAGTGACATTAATAAAAGGGTGACATGCAAGTTGGAGACTGTCCCAGTTGTTTCTTTTTCATCCTGCAGTGCGACTATAAATAAACCTCCCCATGAGCATCTTGAGTCCTTTCTGCCTGCTGCTCATTCAGTCAGCCCTGAGTCTGTCTGTCCATCTCACCTCCTGTCTGCTTTCCTGAGCTGTGTGTCTGCTGCTGCGCGTGTCCTACTTCACGTATTTTCTGTCTCCTTCATTTGGACCTTTGCAGCTGAAAAAAACAAAAGCATTTGTCCTGGAGGTCTGGAAGTAAGCATTTCGTGCAGATTATGAAAACAACTATTTATAGATTTGGCAGCAGGCTGGTGCTGTGAGTAAGAAAATAATTTCTTATTGTCTTGAATCATCCTTGATGGAGATCCTGGATTTGGTTTAAGGTGTTTCTCAGACACTCAGCCAGGCCGTTAACCTTCCTGTGGGCGGAAAGCCCAACTGGAAGACGATATCCTTCTGCAGACCAAAGCATTTCTCATCATCAAGGTTAGCCAAGGTTGGTTTTTTGTTTGTTTGTTTTTCTGTTACAGTCACAGGACACCTTTGCGCACAGGGCTGAACAAACACGCTATATTGTTGGTTTATTAAAGATATTCAAATGTTCATATCGCCACATCTGTGTTCATGTAAATATCAGAGTACATTTGAAGGGGAGATCAGAGCGGTGACATGCTTTCTTTCCTGTTTTGTTTGTTTACGTCAGGTTTTATTTGCCATTTGCCGTTCGGCCTGGTGCAGCTGAGTCATGTAGATGATTCAAAACTAGATCTCACTTCAGGCTAAACAGTCCACTGAGCAAACCTTTGGCTGCTTTGGGCTCTCGGTGGAATGTGTAGCCTGTGGTTGTGCAGCCTACATAAAAGTGCGAGGGAGATGAGGAAAATGGCAGCTCTGTTTCAGGACGTTTACTTCATTCAGCACTGAATGAACTCATTGTTTGTGCGTTCTGCATTTTAGTTTGTTTTGTAGATCAGTTTGTTTATTGTGAGTTTTCTGGAGGATATTTAACTTCTGTGCTACATTTTTAGCCTGCAGAACATTTGTTCGCTTGGACCGGACTTTACTTCAGCATTACTCAAATGAATTTTGACAATATTTTGGGTGAGGTTTTTTGGCAGGTGTAGGGATTTTGTCTTGAGGATCTGGTCTGTTGATGCTGTGATAGACTGGTGAGCTGTCTAGAGCAGCGGTCCCCAACCTTTTTATGCGCCATGGACCGGTTTATGCCCGACAATATTTTCAGAATCAGAATCAGAATCAGAATACTTTATTAATCCCTGGGGGAAATTATTTTTTGTTACAGTGCTCCATTTTCAAACCAACATTAAGACAAGACAGACAATACACTAACTAAGAATAGTACAATATATACATATATACACATACATACTTCACTCATAAATAAATAGTTGAAAAAGAAACATGTGTAGCTGTAGCAGCAAACAGTGTGTTAAGTGGATGCGTTGTACAGGGAGATGGCCACAGGCAGGAATGATTTCCTGTGTCGTTCAGTGGTGCTTTTCGGTAATCTCAGTCTCTCACTGAACGAGCTCCTGTGACTGACCAGCATGTCATGGAGTGGGTGGGAGGTGTTATCCAACATAGTCTTTATCTTGGACAGCATCCGCCTCTCCGACACCACCTTGAGGGTGTCAAGCTCCATCCCCGCAACATTGCTGGCCTTACGGATCAGTTTATTAAGTCTGTTGGCATCTGCGACCCTCAGCCTGCTCCCCCAGCATGCAACAGCATAGAGGATCGCACTGGCCACAACAGACTCATAGAAAATCCTCAGCATTTTCTGGGAGATGTTGAAGGACCTCAGTCGCCTCAAAAAATAGAGACGACTCTGGCCCTTCCTGTAAAGTGCTGTGGTGTTTTTAGCCCAGTCCAGTTTATTGTCAATGTGAACTCCAAGGTATTTATAGTCCTCCACGATGTCAACACTGACCCCCTGGATTGAAACAGGGGTCAAGTGTTTCCTGGTCTTCCTGAAGTCCACGATCAGTTCCTTGGTCTTTGCCACGTTGAGCTGCAGATGATTCTGCTCACACCACGTGACAAAGGAGTCGACCACAGCCCGGTACTCTGTCTCATCATCCCTGCTGATGCATCCAACCACCGCAGAGTCATCAGAAAACTTCTGAAGATGGCAGGTCTCTGTGCATGGACCGGCCTTTAAGGTGTCGCGGATAAAAACAACAAAATAAAACTAGTACCGGTACCGAAAAAAGAAAATTTATTCATAACACATGTGAAAAGTCCAATAAAACCGAGTAAACGATAAAAACGATAACAAAATAACGCTGAAAACCGATAAAAACCCTGAAAACTATACATTTCACACCTGAGCCTCAACTCTCGCGGCCCGGTACCGGTCCGAGGCCCGGGGGTTGGGGACCGCTGGTCTAGAGTGTACCTCGTCTCTCGCTCTACAACAAATGCGATGGGCTTCATTGGCTAAACGATCCAAAATAGAAGGATTTTTATAGCAACATTTTTAAATGCATTGCAATAAAATTACATTATATTTGCTCGCACACATAGTAGTGTAGTCCTGTGTCTTTGTCAGCCAGTAGTAACAAAAGAGAGAGTGCAAAACAAACTGTCAAAAAGAGCGTCAGCACAACAGTGATGTGCATCCAGAGAATGGGCAACTGTCTTGCTTCCACATGTTTCCTGGCGCCTGTTTATAGTCAATCTGTTGACCAGATAGTCTTGGAAATGCAGATTAACATTTTATTTGAAGTAATCTGGAAACTCATGATATTTGTTTGTTGGGTAGGTATTTGCATTTTGGTTTGGGGTTTCATGTATTGGTTTATTTACAGCGTGGGAAAAAGATAGTTTAAGCGTGCGCATCTGATCATCACGTCATTTCACCAGCTTTGTTGCTAGATAATGTTGTGATAATGAACAGTTGGCTGAACATGTGTCACTGGCTTCGGTTGGTGATGGAGAAAGCAAAGGTGATGCCTGTGATCACTTTGCATGTAAATCTTAACAGCACAGCTTCTCTGTGTGTAGTAATTTTAACAACACCTTCAAAACTTTAACCTCCCACACTGTAGACTCAATGAGCACTTTATTAGGAACGCATGTACACCCGCCTGTTCATGCAGTTATCTAAGAATGTTCTCTAGATACACTCCAGGGGTGGGGCTGGTTGGGTGAGGCACCACCACATTGAGATGTTTTATATCCCACTGCTTATGGTGCATGTTTTCTTGGTGTGCCTCCAAACTGTTTTCATTTGTACACATTACAAGTTTTTCTTAACACAGATGGGAGCGGTTTACTGACTTAGCCATAATTTTGAAATGCTTGTGTGCCACAGTGAATCAAGTGAGTGTAAAATATGAAGGCTCCATGTAGTCAAGGCTTCAATTTGAACTTGAATTTGACACAACATTTATCGACTTATGTATAAAAGTCATGCAGATCGCTGAGCTGAACAGAAAAGCATCCACGTGTATGCAAGCTGCAGATCCTCTGACAGCCTCGTGGTCAGAAAATGGTGTTAGGACACGAAGAGAGATGTCTTTTTAACACCGTGAGCATCTATTGGTCTGATGGGACACTGAATGAGGCCAGTCTCAGGGAAGCATCTATTTTAACTGACTGCTATAGCGAGTGCTGAGCACAGCTAAAAGTCTGACCCTGATACACTCAGTAATTGGCCTCCATCACTTGTGAAGTTAACATTTGGGTTTGTTGATAATCTTTTGAGTTATCGATGCTAGATTTTTGGCCCATTCTCAAGTCAAAGCAATTGTTAATTCAGGGCACTGTCATCTTACTACAGTGGGCGTGTCCTCTACCTACTGATGTGTGAATGAAACTCGATGCCTAAGTAAACACTTTGTAAACCACATTTGGTATATTGTTCTTAGGAAAGCTGCCGTTATGCACAGCTGCTGAAATAAGTTGTTCAACCGGTCTTAGTGCAAAGGTCTGTCTAACTTTAGTTTGTTGGTGATGGAGTACCAGATGAAAACAAGAAGTATTTCGAGTTTCAGCGTTTCCCATGCATGCTTGCGAGCCAGCCAGGCTTATTAATGACTGCCCAAGTATATTTTTGCTTGTTTTTTATGTGTTTCCATCTCATGTTTTAAAAATTCAGTTGCTACTTACCAGCGCAATCACTTCACCTTTTGTGTTTCCTTAGCGACGGGGTCCCTAGCCCTGCCGCTGCTGTGGCGGTCCTTTATCATTCAGCTGCTTCTTCGGCTGAATCAGGATTTTGTCCAGCTGTTGGATGAACGCCTTCTCCAATCACTGCACGGCTGCTATGCAGCTGCAGTCCAGGAGAGTAGAGTAAAAAGCAGAGTTTAGACTTCATCAATTTTTTTTGTGTGTTTTCAGCAACATGGACACCCAAGTTTGTAAATGAAATAATTCTAGAACAAAGCAACATAGGAGTTTTAGATTGATACTACTAGGAGGCTGTTTCTTATCAGTCTCACTCCTGGTGTAGTCTTCCAGGTTTGTTCTTCAGTGGCAGTCTGCAAACACGTTGTGCTTGCATTGCAGCTGGGGGGGTCAGAGAGTAGGTTTACTTTATCCTGAGACATTTTGGCAGCCAAACCAAGACGCTATTCCGGAAAATAGTTGGAAGTTTACCAGAGAAGCAAATAATGTTTGCATGCAAATCAGCGTAGGTACAACAAAGGATGGATCAGTAAGAAACAGGAGCAGACCAAGCATGACCCAAGTGTACAACACATAATGATGTGTCAGGGCTTTAAAGTTTATGATGAATCTCATTTCTCCACGAGAGACGATATGAAGCATTGCAAAGACCCTCAATTTAAATTTTCAGTTGAATTGAAATTGAGACATTGATCTCAATTTCTCCAGCACAGACATGAAACTAGAGTTATTAATCGCTCTTGCTTCAAAAGAGAGTTTGAATGTTTGAAGCTTTAACTTCAGTTTTTGTTCGTTGTGTTTGTGAAGTTGTTTCTGCCGTTGACATTAATCCTCCTTTTCCACCTGTCATGCAAATTCACAGTCATTTCCTCTTTGCAGCACATAGTGAAGTGTCACGGGAACACGCTGCTGCCACAGTTCCTGGGTATGTACCGCGTCACCGTGGACAGCGAGGAGACCTACCTGATGGTCATGAGGAACATGTTCAGCCACAGACTGGTGGTGCACAGGAAGTACGACCTCAAGGTGAAGAGGAACTGCATGGCAGTCTGACCTTTTTTTTTTAATCACTGCTTCTCATCAGTGATTCACAAATTAATGAGGAAGTCGTGCTAGTTTCCACAAGTTGAGATTTTGGAAATGGTCCAAATTTATTCATGATTTTATTAGAAAAACAAAATGATTATCTGTTTAATTTAGTGTTTTGCTCTTTAAGATGGTCTCTCACTCTTTCTGTTTGATGTATCAGTGGTAATATTAAAAGCAGTTTCTCTTTGTAGGGCTCTCTGGTGGATCGGGAAGCAAGCGACAAAGAAAGGGTAAAAGAAACCTCTTCCTTTGTCCTCTTTTCATATCATTATGATGTTTTCTGTCTTATCTCAAAGCCAAGAGTCCTCCTGAGATGTATAATTTATTAATTTACCCCGAAGGTCAAAGAGCTCCCTACCTTCAAAGACATGGACTTCAGGAACAACATGCAGAAGGTTTATGTGACTGAGGAGGAGAAGGAAAAGTTCATGGAGAAGCTAAACAGAGATGTCGAGGTGGGTGAGCGGTTTTGTTGTTGTTGTTGTTTCTCTCCTCTGCCACACAGTGGCAGTATCAGCCCGCTGAGGTTGCTCCTCTGTTGCTGTTTAGGAAATATTAAATGTATTTACTTAAATTACTAGTGAAGGAGGAGAAGTTTCAGTTTTATGAGGAAATTGCAGATCTGTCGTGTTTTAAGAGTTTGAAAATCGAAGTAGGTATTCTTTTTAAGCTTGGTTATAAAAGCCTTTTAGAAAACACTGTCCTCTCCTCGCTCAGTTTCTAGTGAGGCTGAAGATCATGGACTACAGCCTGCTGCTCGGCATCCACGACATCGGCCGAGCTGAACGGGAGGAGGAGGAGTGTGAGGAAGAGGTCAAAGAGGAAGATCCGGAGGCAGAAAACGGCCTTGCACCGGGTCCTACGGTGGGCTCTTATGGCAACTCTCCGGAGGGAATCGCTGGTTACATGTCCTCCGTCAAGCCTCTGGGGCCCGGGGAGTTCGACCCCTACGTGGACGTGTATGCAGTTAGGAGCTGCCCAGGTGAATACTGGTGGGGAGGGGATGCTTAAACCTGAAAGTTAGCTGACTGCATTGATCAAACCAGTACCAGTGACTGTTTTCTGTCTTCATTTTATTTTTTAAACCAACACCAACCGTTTGTTTCTACATGTTTTGAGTCATTGTGTGATGAATCAATCAGTGCCTCACAATCAGCCGATTGTCTCTGCCATGCAAAATTACGCTTTCGTGCTATAAATAGTTTATGAGCTCCAGGCTCCAAAGTACATGGGGGTGGGTTTAGCACTCAAGCTGGTTTATTTCTCCCAGCATTTTTGAGCAGGAGACGGTCGTGTAATATTTAGGGATTAAAATAAACAACTTGCACCTTAACTTGTTTTTGTATTCTGTGATTTGTTGTGTGGCGAACTTTGAGCGTGAGTATTATGGGATGTGTCATGGTTCAAATAGTACTGCACCATTTTAAAGGCTATGACACAGAGGACGTCTTATTCCTGTCTGGAGAAAACTACCAAAGGTCATATCAAGATGTCAGAAGGTGGCATATGAAACGTCTCCTTTTTACCCGTTTTCTCCAACCAGGCAGGTTGTCTGTTGTTTGAGAATAATTTTTGAAGAAAGTCATATTCTAATCCTTGTAATTGTTGTTTATTGCTGTGAAAAGGAGAGGCATGTTCTGTGTAACAGCCTGGAGATATCACCCTGACAACTTTAGATCCTGAAGAAATTTTTTTGGAAGTTGAGCCTGGTGTTTCAGATTTGGTTGATTTTCTTTTATTCAGTGTAAAAAAAGAAGAAAAGCCTTTTACAAATGACTGTAAAGTAATAATATAGATGTAGAGGTTCTAATTTTAATATCTGAACAGGGAGCTTTTGGTTTGGTGCTTTTTAAATGAGACCTGTGACTGCCGCTGTCACCACAAGCCTGGTAAAATAACCCAGATTGTTCTCTGCCTTTTAATCTCAGGAGCCCCTCAGAGGGAGGTCTACTTCATGGGCCTGATTGACGTGCTCACGCAGTATGACACCAAGAAGAAAGCCGCTCATGCAGCAAAAACGGTCAAACACGGGGTGAGTAGCACAAGAGAGGTGGAGGGCTGCTGTCAGCCGCTCGAAACACTCTGCTGTACCCGTACGGAGGTCGAGAAATTTACAGATGAAGCTGGTCGCTTAGATTATTGTAATTCCTTGTTTACTTGCTTATAATGCCTCCCTGAAACGACTGCAGGGTGTTCAGAATGCTGCTGCTAGGCTTTTGACAAAGTATCCCAAATACTCGCATGCCACTCCCCTGCTGATCCAACTGCAGTGTCTCCCTGTTAAGTTCAGGGTCAATTTTCTGCTTCGGTGAAGCATTTTGTGATTTTTATCTTGAAAGGTGCTATATAAATAAAATGTTACTTTACTTACTGACAATGTTATGTATTTATTTGTTCCCCCCTCTCTCTCTGTGTTCCAGGCTGGTGCTGAAATCTCCACAGTCCACCCCGAGCAATACGCCAAAAGGTTTCGTGATTTCATCTCAAACATATTTGCGTAACACTGCCACAGGTCGATCCAATTGAGAGCTAAAAGTCTTCTACTATAGACTAAAAGTAGTATGCACACACACAGGTCATTCTTTAGAGTTGATGATCTGAGGCAAGACTTAAGTTGTAGCAATATAATATACTACTTCTGATGCATATATTTATTTTTAAGATGTATTTCTGTAGATGTTAACACTTAATGAATTAACTCTGGAGCAATAGGGTACCTGCTGTTGATCAGTGTTGAAAGTGTTAAACTGCATCTGTGTAAGTTCAGATATTATGTCTCTTTCCTCTGCTTTACTTTGGTTTTCCAGCTGTGAACTTAACTTAGATTGATTAAACTTTTGCTTTTGCAGAGGATTAGATGAGAACACTAATTTCATGTGTGAAATAAATAGGAGATGTTGGCTTAAATAGAATAAAGGAAGTAGAGGGGAATGGGTTTCATAGCTCTTTCCAAAAGTAACAAAAATCTGCTTATATGCACCTCTAAAGCACCACAGAGGTAACCTTGTGGTTAACATCTCTGGGTTGGACGATAACTGCTGATTGACGATACATTTGGAGATGAGAGGTTTCTGTGTGAACGATCCATCAGTATCTGAGTGTAACGACTCAGATTGAGGCAGACTTGAGGCACCGCATCAAGTCTGCCTTACAGATACCCCCCCCCAAAAAATGTCAATGAGGTTTATTTCAAGCAAAAATGCTATTCAAAATTGTCCCAAATCTCGGTTTATTGAACTGGGCTCAAATCTGGTGACTGTGAAGGCCGTAGCATAAGATTTGCATCCTTCTCACGAGAGAATTCAGCGAACCCTTGTGCTCTGTGGAAGGAGGCGCTGCTATCAGGAGAAATACTTCATCACATGAAAAGACAGAAATCAGTCAGAAGAGTTTAGTTTTGACTTGCAGTGATGCTTTCATGTCAGTCAACTCACAGACTGCATACACCCCATCTGATCTTAAATGGCTCAGTAAAATAATAACCTAGTTTAAAAAAATCTACAAAAGATGTATATCTCTTTTTTTAAATAGATTTTTAAATACATGATAAAACCACAACTTCATTTTCTTAGACAGTTTTTGTCATTGATGAGGTTTAGAGGTGCCAGTAGGCAGATGTTCTCTCGGCAACAAAACATATTCCCTACACCCTGTGAGCTTAAGGAAGATTGGTATTAAAGGCAGTAGTACACTAGGTTCTGCACTTGAAGAATATTATTATTTATGTATATATGGACGCCATTTGATTTCCAGTGCCAAATGTGTGGGATCAAAGCTTTATAAAAGCAGGATTTGCACTTTGAATGAGTGTTTTGCTGCTGAGCAGGTAAATGAAACGCAGTTTGAGCAGATCAAATGCTGATTTCCACCAAAGCCTCCATTATTCTCATCATTAAAATGTGTAGAGCAACGTTGTCACAGTTAAACGACCAGAAAGAAGAAAATAGAAAGCATATGGGACGATTTGGCCTGCACACATCTCTTAGCCTGTTAGGATATTCGGTAGTTTGAAGGTGATTTATGAAGGTGCAAATATTTAAGGATCATTTCTGCCTTTTAAAAAAATCATGTGTTTTTGATGTTGTTGTTGTTGTAAAATAAATATGAAAACAGCTTCTGAGAATGAGCCCATCCGTCATGATTCTGACTCCTGGTGCAGTATTTTGTGTGTTGAAATGACCGATATGAGTCACAGTAGCATTAGGATTATGAAGTATCATGTGTGTAATGTAATGGTGTTTGAGATTTAGTGATGACCAGAGTACCGTGTGAAACATTCTGGATATAAACACTACATTTCAGTCGCTCAGCCTTACAGCAGTGGGATATTAAACAGCATTCCTGAACAGTGACAGGGCAGTGATACTCTCTGTATGATGCCTCATCTACTCCATGATTGCACATGTATTTTTACAAATCAGCTTTTGGACCAAAATATATTTTACCAAGAATTTCTGGAAAGTGTTCGACTCATCATTCTTGTGTAATTGTGTAACTCTGCGTGCGTGCGTGTTGGTGTGTGTGTGTGGGGGGGTTGGTGGGTGAGGGGAGAGCTGTATGCTCACCATCTCAACTTCTAAATGTAAAAAAATGTGTTAAAATGAGGGGGGGGGGAAAGATTTGAGGTTCTACTGTTTCAGCGGCTCCTTTTAGGAGTTGCCACAGCAGATCATCTGCCCCCCTCTCTAGCATCCTCTTCAGTCACACCAACACTCTGCATACCCTCCTTCACTACATCCATGAATCTTCTCTGTGGGCTTCCTCTTTTCCTCCTGCCTGGCAGCTCCATCGTCAACATCCTTTGACCAGTGTATCCACTATCCCTCCTACATATGTCCAAATTATCTTCAGCTTGGCTCCTAACTTTGTCTCCAAGCTGCTCAACCTGAGCTGGCCTTCTAATCTTGCCCGCCCTCTTTACTCCCAGTAAAAATCTTAACATCAGTGCTTGAGATGGAGTGAGTACAGCTGGTTTTATTCTCCTGCCTTTTATCTCTAATTCTTTAAGTGGCTGGCCAGTATAGTAATGGTTTGCATTTATATAGCGCTTTTCGAGACCTTTAATGCCACTATTCATTCACTCTCACATGCACACACTGGTGGAGGCAAGCTACAGTTGTAGCCACAGCTGCCTGGGGCAGACTGACAGAGGCGAGGCTGCCATATCGCATCGGCCCCTTTGGTCATCACCAGTAGGCGGTAGGTGAAGGACACAACGACCAAGACAGACAGAGCTGGGGATTGAACCGGCAACCTTCCGGGTACAAGATGAGCTGTGATACCTTGCTTGGCAGTTTCCAAGGCCTTAGGTATGGGCAGCTTGCTGTACTTCTTAGGCAACCCTTTCTTCATCGCATCTTTCTGCAGCTCTGATAATTGGCTGACTTCCCTCCGTGCTACCGTGATCCTGGCTCCTTCTCCATGGAGGGAACTGCTGGCTGTTCATCTTGTAGCCAAGCATCTCTGTGACCACTGCTACCATGGTGTAGATCAGCTGTTTAGTTCCCATGATGGTCTCTGTAGAGATTGTCCGTAACGCTGCATTCACATCATCTAGTAGACCTTCAGAGGGTAGTCTTGGTACCTGGCTACGGAGGGTCCAGGTACCAAGTGTGACCTGATCTTTCAGGTCACACTCAACGCTCCTTCTGTCAAACTTTGACGTCTTGGCTCACTTTTGCTGTAGCATGTGTGTTGTATATATCATCAATCTTCAGTTGTGATAGCAGTTCTTTTTTTTCAGAATGTTGGAACGCTGGGCCACTAATTGTTTGGATGTTGGATATTGAAGATTCCATAGGTCCCACATCCTCTTCAAGATGCTCCAAAGGCGTATAATGTTACCACGATGTTATCCAGAGCGAGAGAGGGAGATAGATATACATAAAGCCCATTTTTCAGGCTCATTGTTGGTGTTTTGGTAGCTACCATGTAGGCAGTTGAAACCAGAAGTGTATAAAATTCTAGTATTTCACTCACTAAAGCTGAAGCACAGTTATTTGGAGCTTAAAATAATGGGGAAAAACACTGAAAAAGCCCCATCAGCTGAGGTGATTGGTTGTGTTTGGACACCTGTTAATCTTACAATACTCAGTCAGTAACCATCCTAAGAAAAATTAGGTTGCATATGGGCTATACAGTCAAACGTTTGCAGATATAAAGTGATAAATCTGCAAGTGAAAATGTTTTGGATTAGAGTTGCAAGCAGTGCGAGTAAATGGTTACCCTGGAGGTAGTTTGTTAGTATTTTGCAGGTCAGAATAATCAGATAAAGCATAGGTGTTGACATTAGAGCTGTTCTTAGATAATGTGATGAAGGTCAGGGGCTGCTTTTTGTCTCACTGTTTCCAAAAGATGTGTTTCTGCTGACTGGTTCCTTCCTGTTTCATCAGCAGAGATCAAATCTGCTGACTGGTTCCTCCTTGTTTCACCAGAAAACCGAAGGGGGGCCCAGTCAACAGGATGGGCACAGAAAGACAGAAAGAGGGAGCAGTTGAAGGGTCAGTAAGCAACAAAGTGCTGACCGCCCCCAGAGACAGTAGGAACGTTGAGTCCAGAGAACGGATCCCATTAATCAGTGTGAATCGTGGCCAAAACAAACCTTCCTGCATTCTCCCCATATATTGCTGACCTTGGTTTAGCCCCAACTGTGAGGCCATGGCTTATCCGGGCTCACTCATCACGTGCACTGTCCTCCACCATCCCTCAAGACCAATCTTAACTTTCTTTTGTCCCAGTACTTCAGTCATTAAATCACCTGATGCATAACCACAGAGATGAAGCCAAGCTCGCTTTTAAGAGTGTTAAAATGTTGTGATGATGAGGATGTGTGCTTCTCTAGATTAAAGAGCCTCCTTCCTCAGTGAGGCTGGGGTGGCCCAGGGCTCCCACCTTGCTCTACACTCGGCAAATCGCAGCACAGAGTGCGGCTTCCTGGCATTGTTCTCTGCTATGTGGGCCCTCTTTATACTATTTCTTCTTACTGGCATCATACTTACAGGATCATGTGAGACGATAACTAACAAATGCATCCTCCCCCTCCATCACTCAGTCACTGCAAACCTTTTAACCACTTAAGCCAAGGCTGTTGAACAAGATTCTGCCTGCTCGACTTTGTTGTATTTTTTGATTATTGTTGGAAGGCCAGTTCAGCAGTCTTCTACTACAAAAGTATGCTCTACATGTAGTCTAGCATTGTCTTGCTGAAATACACAAGGCCTTCAGTCAATCTGTGTGTCCCTGCCTCCACTCTGTGTCTTCACCACAGCCATTTCCATGATTTTCACGAAACCATTTATATCCTTAACATCAGACCTAACCAACACCGCCGCAGTTCCCTACATGTACTTGTACATTGAAGTGTGCTCTCTTACCTCTGGACACTCACTTCATCCAACTTCCTCCAGAGTTTGTCTTTCACTTCTGACATCCAACCTGTGGGGCATAGGGACTGACAACATTTAACGTAACACTTCAGTTTCTAGCTTTAAACTCATTCTTGTCTGACACCCTCTTCATCTCCACAACACTATTCTCATGCCATTCCTTCAAGGTTAGGGTTATTCCATTTCTCTGTCTACACCACTGGTGTTAAACTCCAGTCCTCAAGGGCCGGTGTCCTGAAACTTTTCCATGTGTCCCTGCTGCAACACACATGAATAAAATTAGCAGGTCATTAGCAAAACTCTAGAATTTGACTGAATGCTGAGGTGGCATTTTGCCCATTTGATTCATGTCACAGCAGCTCATGATTTAATGAACATGGTGCAATAAAACTACTTTTTGAAGGGTTTTCTAAATCCTTACATTTACTTCAGTAGGGTTAGGGGTTCCCACCTAAGCATACAGTCAGGTTCTACTATGAACTACTAATTTATGCAGGTGTGTTGCAGCAGGGACACATGGAAAAGTTTCAGGACACCGGCCCTCGAGGACTGGAGCTTAACACTCCTGGTCTACACCATTGCAGAGCAGCTTGAATCTACCTCGAGTCCTCCGTCCTTGCTTCCCTTCCAGCTGGTAAAAAACGAATCATGACCATTTTAAATAACAGGCATCCAATATTAACTTTTGTCCTTGTTTTTTGTGCATAGCGATTTCTTTTGGTTATATTATATATTCTATATAATGACATATTCTTCACAATTTTATGTTGAAGGACATTATTCCAAATGCATAAAACGATGCAGGACTTGCAGACAGACAGGTAAATAAAAATCTGAGCTCTTTGTTAGGAGTCTAAAGTTTGTAAGAAGTCTAAAAGAAACAAAATCCAAACTTGGAAACTGGAGCATGATGCATACAAAGGAACAAACACAGGCAAGATAAATAAATGCTTAGACGAAGGATAAAAGGAAATTGAGACCATGTATACATATACACACAAATAGACTAATCAGGGGCAGTGGAAACGCATGGGGAGCAAAACACACCTGAACTTAATCAAGGTAAGAAGACAAGAAGCCGGAGTACATGAGACACATGACTGACAAAATGAAACCGAACAGAAAAGATTCAAACAGGGAAACAAATATCTAATACAAACACAGGGACTTGACAACAAGAAAGCACAGAGACTAGACACAAAAACAATTCAAACAAAACAAAAATGATTCCAGAAACAAGTCAACAAAAACTCAACATACAATAATAATCCAAACTTGAAGAGTTAACAAAGAAAACCAGACTTAAAAACTCAAAAATAAACGGAAAACTTGAAATGAGCCCAAAGAATCTCAGACCATGAAAATAAAGGAGATGTTGAAATGTTAGAAACATTATCAGCTGCGACATTGCACCATCATTGGTCTACTGTAGCAAAATAACCAGACTTTACTGCAACATTGTAGTACTGTTATGTGTAATACAACATATATATGATGATTTATTATTATCTTATGACAGCTTATCAAATTCGAGGTAACCCAGATGCTACCTGCAAGCTGATGTCTGACCTTTGACCTATGGCCTTGAAGCATTACATACTAAAATGGTGTATTTTATTATCTTTACCCATGTGTTTGGGGCAGAATTGGCCGAAATCTTTGGCTTCTATGAGCTGTAAAAACTTTATGGCATCATTTCATTTTCATTGTGTCTCATTGAAAAAATAAAAAAGCGTGTTGTGCAGCTCTCTACGTGCATCTTCATATGGTTCTTTTTGACATTTTTTTTCCACTGTCAACTTTGAACTTGGGTACTAACAATAAAGGTCGAGGTTAAATACTTAGCCAACCTGGGTACTCATATCCCCTGAGGCCTAGTATATTGTTGTGAAGTAAAGTAAGTTTTTCATAAAAATTTGTGGGTAATAAAATGTTTTAAGTGATTTTTTTTCACATTTGGTGCGACTTTAATCCAATCTACTATCACACAACATAAAAACATATCTAAAAAGAAACTATGGACGCTGGACAGACGGACAAGCAACCAGAACCGATTACGTTCTCCCTTCAGGGGGAGAATTACAGTTATTCTCTCTTACAGAACAGCCTTTAAACTGCCAGTGGTAAGCCCATAATATTTGAACAATGATGCATTATGTTTTGCAATTTCGCCCCTGTACACCACCACAGTGGATCTCAAATCAGACAGACACTATGTGATTCAGGTGCAGACATCCAACTTTAATTAAAAGGGGTTTAATACAACCCACTTTTATTCTACTAGTAGAACCTTTACATTATTCACAGCTTAATCTGTTTTTTTAATGTAATTTAATAACAATCAGCTTTCAACAGCAAATTTGAATTTTTTTAGATTAAAACTATACATTGAATTGTCATTTTTATATACTTATATGGGTTTACTTGAATGGAAGACGGCTGTGATTTGTCGAGGGCGTGAACTTTACAAAGGGAACTTGGGTCACTGAGAAACTTGAGTTTCATTATTGCACATTTCTAGCAATAATTACTTTTGGAAATCCTCCTTATATAACTTCTCTATTCATGCGCAATACATTATTTCTTTATTTAAATTATTGTATAGCTTTGTGGGTGTCTCTGTACTTCAGTTGTCCTACTCAGTGCTCACTGAGGATGTCATAGCTGTATGTGTGTGTGTGTTTGTTTATGGGAAATGGGAGGGTAGAAACTCCTGTTCGATTGCCCACATAGTCCTGAGCAGCAGAGCTGAAAAGGCACATCTCCCATCTGCAGACTTCACACAGAAGACTCTCCAGAAGACGATAAGGTCTCAGGAGCGACCTTCCCGATTCAGCTCCTGTGTACGCTGCCACCGCCACTGAGGTACGAGAAAACTCAGTCATTTTCAAGGTTGTTAAACCCCACTTTACCTTTAGTCTAGATCTTAAAGGGAAACACTTTATACATCTATCTGTTGTCAGGTGTGGAAAATCATGTTATTGTTTTTACATAGAAATATATTTTTACACAGAAATATAGATAGAGATCGTCAGTTGTTAGATTGCATTTAGGTGTAGGTGATTTTGAAGAGATTAGAGGCTTCAAAATCTGACACTTGCAAGTCTGAAGAGGTCAGAGATCCAGCAACACTCTGTTGTGTAATGCTTTACCAGCGTGTTTCAGATTGTGTTGATTTATTTATGCAAGTTTCTGGAGTTTTGACCTCTTTGGATTTTTTTTTAGATAGAAGAATGTGTGAAATGAAAAGCACTTTTTTTCTTTTTCACTGTTATAGACGCGCAAAGTTGAATCTGTTGAAATCATCTCCAGGAAAAATAAGCTATCAATTGGGCATTTTCTGTTGGTGTAAAGGCAAGCTTGTCAGTGGTTTCAGGTTGCAATTTGGGGAAATGTGGGAGGCTGATTTGGGTGAGAATAGTAAAGTAAAGGCACTGTGGACAAATTCACCTTCCTCCAAGATGCATGGAGGTGAGGATAAAATCTAAAGGTGTCAAAACTTGTGCAACACTTCTTGCAGAAAGGTCTATTTCATGGTTTTTATTGTACATAGCATGAGTGTTTCTGAGTTTTTGACTTCTTTACAGCTTAGTGAGAAAGAAGAATGCTTGGAATGGAAACCGTCTGTGTTTTAGATGTGCAGAGTTATATATGTGGAGCGTTGTGAATGAAAAACATGCTATAAATCTGAATTCTAAACATATCCATGCTTGCATTCACCTCAACGCGAGGCACTCCTGCTCTGAACTGAACACTGTAGGTTGTGAAATAGTTTTCTAATAACCTGCTGGGCTTTTTGTATTCACCTCTCAAAAACATTTTGAGTAAACCACCTCCTCCTCCTCCTGTGCCCCTCTTATGCAACGTCTTAAAACATAATCAGATTAACCTCAAAATAAATTTAAACCCTGTCAGGATATGAAACGCTTTCCTTTGCTTTTCACTCCAGAACATGACCATTTTCAACCACTCGCTTGACTACTTGAACGGCACGCCATGGTTCGTCTTCGACTGCACCCTCCAGCTCAACACGAACTCCCGGCGCATCGCCCTCTTCCTGATGTACCTTTTCATCTTCATGGTGGGCCTGATGGAGAACACGCTGGTCGTCTGGGTCAACTGGCGCCGAAGGCATTCCTCCAATGCGGTCCTCTTCTGCATCATCAACGTGAGCCTGTCGGACCTGATGGTGATTGTGATCCTTCCTTTCTTCATGATGGAGGTGACCATGGACCAGGTCTGGCTGTGGGGTCGCTTCCTCTGCAAGGTCACCCACCTCATCTACGTGATCAACTTCTACAGCAGCTCCTTCTTCCTGGCCTTCATGACCCTCGAACGCTATTTCTCACTGTCAAGACCGTCATCGTCAAGCTTCTTCCCTGCGGGAGGCCGGAAGCGGTGGGTGGTCTGTGGGGGCCTCTGGGGGCTCTCCTTGTTTCTGGCTCTGTTAGAGAACGTCCATGTGAATCTTCTGGAGTGGGAAGAGCCAGGTTGTTACATGCTGCCTGAATACAACTACACCGAATGGTTCGTCACTGTGTCTTTCTTGTGCCTGGTTTTCCAGTTCCTGGTCCCCGCTGCTGTCATCATTACCTGCAATGTGCTGATTGCTCGTACAGCCAACAGGGCGACGGATGTGCAGAACCGACGGGATGTTTGGCTGGTGCACGTATACTCCCTTGTGTTTGTAATGTGCTGGCTCCCCTACCACTTGGTCATGTTCTTGATGATAATAGACGACCTTGAGCCCTATGTATTCAGCTGCAACACGGTGGAAGTGCTCTACTTTTCTTTCAGCGTGGTGCAGACCATTTCGCTTTTGCACTGTGTTGCCAACCCCTTCCTCTACAACTTCCTCAGCAAGAGCTTTCGGAACAACCTGATCAACACCATGTTGAACTACATTCCCAGAGAGGGGACTGCAGAACAGGTGGGACCCAGAGCCAACGCCAAAACTGCAAATGAGGGCGGTACAGACCCGGGAAAGCGGAGTAACGCCAGCACCAGCCATTCTGATGTTGGATCATAAGATGAAGCTGAGCTAAGGATCAAGTAAGCTCCAGTCGCGGTATATTTGACCGAACTAAATTCAGCCCTGTTGCTTCCAAGTATCACAGGCATCGATCGGGCTCATACCTTCCTCTCATAGTCCACTTCCTGTTTTGTTAAGCATGTACCTGATCGGTTTCACACATAGGAGGGCAGGAAATGTTTGATGTCTTCCTGCAAAGCTGCTCAACTCACACAGGAACTCATGGCACAGTGAATGTTCCAGGAATTCGTGTCAACAAAATGTGCTGCAGTGCCCCACAGGAGAAATCCTCATATCAGTATACACAAATGCAAATGTGAAAATGTAACTGTTTAATTGCATAAAATCAAAGCTTAATGTTACTAAATGCTTATTTATCTGGATGCTGATGTAGTCATATCTGTAAAAAACAAAACAAAACAAAAAAACAATAAAACTCCCTTAAACGCTGCTTGTTTCGATCCAAGCTGGAAAAGCTGAGTTGGCTTTTGTAAGATGATTTGATGATGACAAAGCACAGCCACTCATTTGGAAACTTGTTTATTTTAACAAGGAAATCTGCCTTTCTTGCAGATGGCTTGTCCTTTCTGCTCATCTTTATTACATTTACTTCCGTTTCTGGAATGTTTCATGTTCAACAGGTTAAACAATAAGAAGGCAGGGGGGGAAAAAAGAAGCGGGGTCTGTGTGTCCACAAACGGCACAATAACAGGAAGAGACCAGGCTTTGCAAGGGCAAAGGTCTGAGCTGCTGGAAACAGGGGAAGCAGATTTCTGCAGATTCATCACTGAATTTCTGATGATGGAGCAGCTCATCCAACAGATAAAAAAAATAACAATAATTCAGAGGTGATAACAGTCTTCCTAGAGTCATTTATTGCAAAAACAATATTAAAAAAAACATTCATATTTAGCTTTAGAAATAGACAACGAAAGGCATAAAAATAATAAATAGTTGCTGTCATAAATATGAGGTAAGACACAAAAATCGCACAGAAATGTGTAAATGGGCACTTCAATGTCACATTTCTACAGCACAACATACGTCACACGCTCTAAACAAGTCAGTATAGCTTGTGTTTAAAATGGAATTAGTCTGTGTAAGTTCAAACGCACACTTATGTTTCAAAGACAAAAATATTCTCTACTGTGGATTTGTTTTATCTGAGTGAAACATGCACCATAAGAACAGACTAAATAAAATTGTAGGGTTTTAAAACCGTGACTGCAAATAGAATTAGTATGCTACAAATGCAATCAGTGTAATTACTCTGTAATTACAATCACTGACATCAAAAACCTATCCTGATATTACAGTAGATAATATCTGCTGCATAATACAGCTGCCTTCTTTAACCTGCTAACATCAGGATACACTGCCACCAAGTGGCTTCTTCTTATCTTAGTTCAAACAGACCAAACCTGCAGTTTGAACGGCATCTAACAGAAAAAAATATGGCGACCGCATTATAAAAATCCAGGTAAACGCTCAGTCGATCAACAGATACAGAAATAATCAGATGTAAGTGAAAAATAATCTCTATTTCTTTACTTCTATTCTATAAAAATACTAATTTTGTGTTTTAAAACAGTGATTCCCAGCTTTTAAAATTTATTTTCTGGCCTATATCAAAAAAAGAAAAGAGAAAGAAAAAGACAGGAGGTTGATGCTAGAGTTCTCGGAGGCCTTTTTAAGGGGGGAAGATCTCCCCAAAAACCAGCTGTAAGCAGCAGGGTTGCATCCTCCTGCAGAAATGAGCCTGTCAGCATAGAAGCATCACTGCGATGACTCGCTTCAAGCAATGAACCTCCAGTTTGCACAGGGATGGTTTCAACCATACAGTTTTACATTACTAACCACATCTATGGCCAGAAGCTCTGGCTAATGACTGAAATAGGCTGCTTCTAACAGGTGTCTGGGTGAGGAGCTTGGTCATTAAGGAGGGACGACTCCTCCACGTCAGTGTCTCCCAGGATGAGCTGGAGGAGACGGCTGACAACAGGGAAGTCTGAGTATATCTGCTTAGAGTGCTGCACCTGCAACCTGGACCTGGATACGCCACTGAGGGATGGAATTTCTGCCCTTTACGGCTCAAAAAGGGTATATCTTCTCATACTTATATTGTGAATGATTAAAAGTGTCCCCACTTTTTTTTTTTTTTTTTTTACATATTTACTAAAACTCAAAAAAAATTCCTTCACATGTATTGGATTTTAGGGAATCAGTCGCCATTTACAACACACATCACGAACACAACCAATAGATACTGCAGCTGACTTTATCCTTGTTGCCTTGACTCCTCTCTCCTCTGCTTGGATCTCTGGTGGAAGGGACCAGAGGGAAGGAGAGGATGCAAGGATGTAGAAACTAAGAAATGAGAAAGGGGGGATGGAGTTGGCCAGTGGGGGTGAGGTAGCTGGGAAGATTTTGTTAATTAAAAGTCTAGGGAGATGATTCTTCCAGCTGTTTTACTCCCAAAGTAGCATCCTTCTCTGTTAAAGTTGTTGGGGAGACTCATTTATGTGCTGACTGGACTGCTGTACTGGGTGCTAACTTACATACACACCCATAATACTCCAAAAACTGTTCATTTTGTTTTAGTCAAGTTTAAATAGTGTTAAAAATTCATTTTATACAGTTATCAGTCAGTTAGTGTGCACTTCCAGCAAGAGTTGACAGTTTTTGAGGCCATTTTTGCGCTTTTTACATTTACCCGTAGCATTTTTATTAAAACTATTCTCATCATTTTAGCTCAAATAATCGTAGTCGTATATACTGATAATTTATTAATGTAATACAACCATATTTTAGCCTTTTCATGCACTATGTTCAGCTATTTTAACTAAGATTTTAAAAGGCTTTACCTTACAATAAAAGGCACTTACTGCTACATAAATACATCTTAAGTGAACTGTTTTGAATTAACTAGTTGTTGTTGTGTTAGTGCAGACAGCTTTTCTATTATCGATTTGTAATTTCTAATTTTTTTTCTAAATTCATTTAAGTAAAATTTGGACTTACACAAAGAAGACACCGCTCAAATCGCGATGTCATTATTAAGCGAAACCCCAGAGCCCCTCAAAAACCTGCTACGTGCCCCTCAGTGTGACTCGTACCGCTCTCTGTTTGGGAATCAATGCTTTAAAACACTGTGGAAAGAAAATACATTTATGAAAATATTTCGTGTTTGTCTACTTTTCTACATTGAGGTAATTGCAGTGTAATTACACTGTAATTACACTGCAATTACAATCACATATTAAGACAATCATTTTGATGATGCTACTTTTTTTTTTTTTTTTTTTTTTTTTAAACAGACTCAGTCAAGAATCTGACCAGTGCAAATGGTCTTTAGTAGGAGAATCGTCCATCTTTAATCCATAGTAATGGCTAGTTTTAGAGTTTTTAGGTTTTGTTCTTATGTAGTTCTGGTTCCATTTGTGTGTTTGAGAAAGTTAGCTGGACAAAATAAGCAATACTGAGATCTTTTACAATAATTTAGAGACTACGTGATTAACTAAAAACATTAGAAAAATCACTGCACTGGGCTAATAACAGTGTTTATAATAATATTTCAGCCAAAGCATCTTGTGCCAGGAAATGAAAAAAATCCTCCTAATAAAAACAAGAATGGAAACTTCTAGCGCTTCTGACTTTTTTTTAAACAGTTAGCCGGCATTAAATTGATGTAACATGACAGATGTTCATGAGTCATCAGTAAATGTCCTATCTGTTGATAGGTGCTAACTGATGTTGGTGCATCAGTTAGCTAAAGCTCTAGTCTACTATCAGCAGCTTGTGGTCCACGACAACCAGACACAGAGGAGGCGTCAGGGAGGAAACGAGGAGCTGATCAGGTGTCCACAGTGGGCAGCGGTTCTTTAGAGTGATCATTGTACATGAAGGTCTGCTCGATGTTGAAGTCCGGCGGTAAGTGGTCCTTGTGGAGCTCCATGTGTGACGACACCAGCTTCAGCGTGGAGAAGTAAAGGCCGCAGACGGTGCAGCGGTACATCAGGGCGCCGGCGTGCGTCTTCAGGTGGCAGATCATGGTGGAGCGCCCCCTGAAGAAGCGCAGACACACTTTACACTGGTAGGGTTTCTCCCCGGTGTGGATACGGAGGTGGTAGGTGAACTCCCCCGAGTGAGCGAAACGTTTACCACAGTAGCGACACCGGTACCACTTCCCACGCACCCCTGCAGGTCCGACACCGCTGTCCTGACTGGAGCTTCCGTTCGTCAGGACTCCAGAGGATACGCCGTGCATCGGCCCTTGAAAAAACTTGTCTGACACGCTGATGCCCATTCCCAAACCCAAACCGAAGTTGCTCATTTTAACGAGCCCGCTGACGTCCCGTGACGAGGAGGAGGAGCAGGAAGACGGCGGGCACTCCAGAGACTGATCCGCTTTACGTTTCCCTAACCACCCCTGGCCGCCAGCGGTTCCTCCGCTCCCCGTGGAGTCGCTGGTGTGCAGACTGAGGTGGTACTGAAACGCAGAGGACGAGCGAAACGTCTGCGGGCACAGGAAGCAATGCAGCTCCTCCGCTCCTCCTCCACTGCCACCTCCATCTGCTTTGACTCCGTAAGCCCTCAGCGCCGACTGCTCTCTCTCCTTAGCTGCCGCCTCCTCAGCGTGCACAGCCATGTGTCTGTCCAGCAGGGCGCGCTCTACAAAGCAGCGGGCGCAGTGCGGGCAGGTGAAGACGGGCAGGGAGAGGTGGGCGAGGGCGTGCCACAGTAGGGAGCACAGGGACAGCTGGGGGAGGTGACACACGCCACAGCTCAGGCTCTGGGGGCACACGTGGCTCAGCAGGTGGTCTTTGAGAGTCTGAGGAGGAGAGAAACACAAAACTAAAAGTTGAGGAGCCTCACTGAGGAAGCAGGTGTGTAGCAGGGGGACTCCTCATTCTTATTTCCTGCTCATGTTTGCCACCAAACCGGTTCTCAGGCATTGTTCATACAAACATCACACTTCCTGTGGGTTTCACTGTGAACTCAAGTCTCACTTTTGTGCTTCTTAGACACACCTGGTCCTTGCGTTATTTACAAAGTAAACGCTTCAGTTAACCTTAAAATGAACCACAGTGAGCTCATTCATGACACAGTTTAATGAACGAGAGCTCGACAGCATGTTGTGGCTCACAGAAAGAGCTTACAAAGGCCAACGCAACATTTGGGGCTTTTTATCTTAATAATTTGTGAATAAAACAAAAGAACCGCTCTTTAATGAACTGCCCGACTTCATTTCAGTTCATGGAGATAGAAATGGCTGTAATTTCTTAACGATTAATGTAAAAATCAAGTCCGCATTTATCATAACTAAATAGTGTCTGTTTACATATGGAGCCATTTATGTATCAAGCAATCGTTTAAAGTGTCTGACTTACGTTAAAAACACTCCATAAATATCCACTAACCTGGAAGTCCTTGCTGAGGGATTTGGTGCATACAGCACACTGCAGCTCTTGGCTGTGGCTGCTGTTGGTCAGCGCCCCCTGTGGGATGGTGTAACTGGATGCTGTCTGGCGGTGGTGCCGCAGCAGTTTCTTTTGACTGCAGAACTGCAAGTGGCACATGTCACAGGTGAAGAGCTGCACTCCCACATGGGTGAAGGAGTGGGCGATGCCCGCAGCACGGTCGGGAAAAGAGGCTCCGCACACCCTGCAGAGCCCCAGCTCCGTCAGGTGCGTCTCACCGTGTCTTCTGATGGCAGCTGGATCTGCTGGGAGTGCCACTGTGCAAGCTTTACATGTCACCGTACTTCCTGTCACCTGGAGGAGCAAAGACCATTATTTCCTATGTGGAAAAAAAATACGACCCATCCCTGTGTCCTCTGAAGGTCTGTAGCTCAGAAAACGTTCAGAGCACGATGTCAAATCTTGGTCGCTTCATTAGAAATACAAACATTACAGAACTTCAGCTGATTTGATTTTATACAGAATGACCTTTTACATGAACTACTCTACTGCTCACAAACAGAAACATTACCTGGCTACTCGCATTCCCTCCATCTCCATTCTCCACACACACAAGGTCATCTTCATCCTCGTCCTCCTCCTCTCCCTCCTCCATGAAGTTCTCATCATCGCTCAGCTCGATGATCTCTCCTGCCAACTGTCTCCACTGCTCTTCCTCTGTTCCCTCCACTGCTCCATTACCTTGCAGAGCCTCCCTCTCCTCCTCAGTGTCTCCTTCCTCCACTTCCCCAAACATCAGCCTGCTGTCCTGCTGCACGTCGACCACGCCACCTTCCACCGCTGCCACCTGAAGGCTGCCTGGAGACTCTCCTGAGGATGATGTCGGGGCGCAGGCTTCAGCGCCAAGCTGAGCTGAAGAGTCAGGGAGGGAGCAAGACTCGGACGTAACAGGGTTGCTGCTCCGAGACAAAGAGTCGCCCGCGCTCTCAGAAACCATTTGACCATCTGTGTCACCGTCCTCACAGCAGCCTCCCGCCTCCCCATCGTTCAGCCCGTGTTCGGTCTTCAGCTGGAGCACAGGTCCCACAGGCTGCAAGCCGTCAGCCTGAAGGGAAAGGCTGCTGCTGCTGGTGGTTAAAGGCGGTCCTCCTGGTAACTGATGATCTGCTCCCATCTGCCCGTAGCCGATATGAGACTGGACATCTTCTGCCTTTAGGTCCAGAGACAGAGGCCCGGCTTGAACTTCGCGGCCTGACCTGCCCATCCTGATTTGGAAAAGAGGGGAGGGAGCAGCAGCAGGAGTCGGGGCAGCAGACGGGCCAGCTGATGAAGACAGAGAGGAGCAGGAGGCGGCGGAGGAGCACACAGACGGCACAGAAGCTGCACTAACTGCAACCACTGTGGGTGGAGCGGCCACCATGCTGGAGTCCAGGGTGACATCACCGGGACTGCTGACATTGCAGTTTGCAGACACAGAAGCCTGCAGGTCAGGGAAGGTAGCGTGACAAGCCTTCACCAGTTCACTGACCCCGAGCCGCTCGGCCAGCTCGTACAGGACCCCGACATCTATGAGATCAGTCACTATCTCCCCGGTGTAGACAAATGTCAGCACTTTCTCAAAGTTAGCTGGGGAGATAAACTCCAAAGAGAAGGCGGCGCTGGACGCGGTGGGAGTTCTGGTGAACAAGTTGCGAAAGTACGTCCCGGCGCAGGCCAGCACTGCACGGTGGGCTGCGAATGTCCGGTTGCCAACTTGCAGGAACACATCACAGTACTGACGTGATTGGCGGCAACGGTTAAGCTCGGAGAGAAGGCTGGCAGCGTGGCCGGGACACTGCAGCCGGATCCTCATCCCTGCCGCAGCTCCTAATGCACTACAATCCAACTGCAGGGAAGGAAATGCAGAATCATCAGAGCAGTACAGGGGACACATGTCTTCTTTAATATTCGGTGATTAGTCATCTATCTTTTGGTGGTAGATGGATCACTAATGAAAATGTATTCATACGCTGATGCAGTGAAAAGACACAAACAAACAACAAAAACAGCGTGATAATCCAGTTGTTAAATATATAGATAAAATGTGTTACTGCATGATAAAATATGTAAAGTGGCTGTCAAAAAGCAGTCCAGTATGTGGCAACCAGTTTTTCACTCCAGTTTTTATAAAACAGGTTTAACAACAGTTTAAATCTAAATTCTGAGTTTTCAGATTTAGAATCGGTTCAGTCTTCTCCGATCCACTCTGAGGTAAGCTGTATGAGGAAGTAATGAAAGAAATCCATTAATTGCACTCTGATACCATGATTCGCCATGGCAACAGGTAAAGAAAGCCCCCATTGTGATCAAACAAACCGGGGGTTATGAATGCAAGGTCTGAGGGATCCTTCAGCAATGGTTTCTGGAGAACTGGTTTGTCAACAGGCTGTGATTTTATTACTGTTGATCTCTTATCTTAAACACAACCTGCTCCAGAGCAGCACAAGTTACCATGGTGACATAAGACGTGAACCACCATCATATCAAGTTAAACCTGAAGTTAGTTGGATGATTCATAGTACATTTCAACATGTATGCATCTCCCATTCTGACTTTTATCTTGGACTCTCTGTCGGAAAGAAGGAATTTTGGCTCCTCCCTCGTTACAGAAACCTTATTCTGATTGGCCCCTCACTACAAACAGAAGGTTTGAACTGAAAATGGGGGGGGCTATTAAGGATACCCTTTCCCTGACATTACAGAGAGTCAAAAATAGAAAAAAAAAAGTTATTTTAAACGAACTGTTTATGGCAGTCTGAGCTCTTAGCTGATACGGATTACTCCCATTGCTTGAAACTTTGGCCGTGTTTAACAGGAGCATTTATGTATGTTCTTTATTTATGCATGGCAGAAAATAAAGAAAAGCAGTATAGGTTCACTTTTATAAATAAAAGAGGTATTATAAAAATGACAGTTTACTCCTTTAGATTCTATTTTTTAAGCATTTATGTTTTTGTATAAAGAAGCAGGATCTAACTGTTCTGCAGTAACAGATGTTGTAAATTATCTTTTCTTTTTTTTTCTTTTTTCAACGGTGTTAACGCGTTGTTTTTGCTGCTTTTTGTGTTTAAAGCACAATTACTCTTAATTTTCCGCAGTTTAAAAAGAAGCTAGAGGATCCCAGACCGCTTTTTTCTCTATCGCAGACAATCCAGACACATTATGGTAACTCTACTCACCCAAACCAGAGGTTTTATTAAAAAATAATCCTCCTAGTGTGAGCGCAGGCCCGCTCGTTGCTGTTACCATCACTCACCCATTGAGACGTGTCCGCCGGCGCTCAGAAATCCCCTTTTCCTTTTTGTTTTCATTCGGTCTGCACCGCTCAGGCACTCATTCTACATTTTAGAAGCCTTTGCTCTTATGGTCCATCCATCCGTCGCAGTTTGGTGACGCATGTCAACAAAGCTGAGCGGCGTTGCCCCCTGCAGGCCGGAGGCGTCACTGCAGGGAGGAGAATTCAAGTTTCAAGACCACTTGAAAAATGCCAAAAAATAAATAAATAAATCATATTTTGCATGGTTGGATGTTAACAAGGTTCCAAGTTGAGCTTCAACATGCAACAAGAAGAAATGGGAGTGAGACAAAACATTTTTTGATCATGCAATTTATTGAAAACAACGCTTAAACTGAAACAGGCTGTTTTGACAGCTGATCAAAAGTTTAAGACCATATGCCTTTAAAAGGCCAATCTGTGCAAAAATATGGATTCATTGTCATTTTCTGTCAGGTAGTCACACTGCCATGGCAGTCTGATGGCAAAAGCAAAAAAAACCTTTCCCTTTTTGAACATGGTCAGGTTGTTAAACTGCATAAGTGCGCCATTGCTGCTGAGGTGGGACGCAGCAAGGCAGTCATTTGGAATTTCCTAAATGATCCTGAGGTTTATGGAACAAAAAGTTAAGTGGAAGACCCAAGACAATTTCACCAGCACGGAGCCGGAGGATCCAATTGGCTGTCCATCTGGGCGATCCCCGACCCAAATTAAGACCCTTACTGGTGCTGACTGCAGCCCCACAACAATCAGATATAATCTGAGACAGAAGGGCTTCAAAAAACCCCCCCCAAAAACCTCATCTCCTTGAACGCCACAGAACTGACTGTTTGGACTTTGCAAGAGAACACCAAACATAGGACATTGATCGAAGAAAGTTTTATTCTCTGATGAGAAAAAATTGAACCTTGATGGTCCTGATGGTTTCCAAAGTTACTGCCACGACAAGCAGATCCCACCTGAGATGTAACCATAATGGTCTGGGGTGCTTTTTCCTTCAGAGGAACAACGGAGATTCAGGAGGTGCAGGGACATCAAATCTCCACTGGCTGTGTGACCTCACATAAGTGTTGAAATCTCACAGCAGGACAGTTTCCAGTAGGGGCACCCTTAAGCACAAGGACTACAAGAAGGCTGGATACTCTAAAGCAGGGGTGGGGCAACTCCAGGCCTTAAGGGCCGGTGTCCTGCAGGTTTTAGATATGTCCTTGATCCAACAGCTCATTGAAATGGCTAAATCACCTCCTCAACATGTCTTGCAGTTCTCCGGAGCCCTGGTAATGAACTAATCATTTGATTCAGGTGTGCTGGCCCAGGGTGATATCTAAAATCTGCAGGACACCGGCTCTTGAGGTCTGGAGTTCCCCACACCTACTCTAAATGACCGAGGACTTTCCTTAAGCCAGATTTGTCAACCAAGGCTTAGACTACCAGGGCCTATGCCCCCGACCACTGTCTAGTCCACAAAACATAGAACTCCTGCTGTTGACCGCAGGAGGGGAGTGTGGATAATTTCCCAGTCTTTCTAAAAGAGTATTTATGAGGTCAGACACTGATATTGAACTAGAGAGCCTAAATTGCAATTTCTATTCTAGCTTATCCCAAAGGTTCTTGATGTGGGTGGTCCAATCGAGTTCTTCCACACCATACTCATCCAACCATATCTTTATGGACCATGCTTTGTGCACGTGGCCTTGGTCATAGTGGAACAGCCAAACTGTTCCCACGAAGTTGGAAGCATCAAAATGTCCAAAATACCTTATAATTCACTTCTTTAGCAGGCATCTATTCAGTGTATAGCACTGGAACAATTAATAGATGCGTTTTACTAACCAAGCTTGATCTCTCTTTCTAGTATGGTCACTTGTTGGTGAGGCTCCCAAAATTATTTCTTCCATTTGCACCTTTGATCCAGGAGGAAGAAATTTCGTCCCAATGTATACTTGATTGTATATTGTTGGGTTGACAATAAAACTCTACTTGACTTTATATACAGTCTATATGGTGAACATACCACTCTGACTCAAATGTTGCTAAAAACAGTCGAATAAACACTGTGCAACAGATAGGCCCACACACAAAGACAATAAAAACAACATTTTTTTTAATGCTTATTTAAAAAAAAGTTTATTACTTTATTCTGGTAACCATTTGTTTTAGCTCATGAGGGACTCACATGACTCACCTTCGGCCGCTTCACTGTAAACTCATGGGATCGACCTACACAACAGTAAGATGAATGTGAATTATGTCGCAGTCTTCACGTATTCGCTCTCGATATCCCAAATAAAACTTTATCCACATGTTTACATACTTGTAAAACCATCTGCTTACTGCTTTATGTGAGAGAATAAGAAATTATAAAAGACAATGGAAAACAAAACAAAACAAGCTTTTAGAACTACCAGTAAGAAATCACTACAAAATGCAGTCTGGTTTTTTCAGTTGTGTCTTCATTACAGAGTTTAACATTAAGCATGTAGTCTAGATACATTTATAGTAGAATAAAACGTCATATCTCGGACCTGTGGTCCTAACACTGACATAGGTCATACTCCAAACCATTCATTTTTCTAGTCTAAGTAGAATAATCTCAGCTGATTCGTTGCTGGAAAACAGTTTATACAATCGAACTGACAGGCTCACATAACTAACACCATGACATATTGTTGGTTTAAGCCAAGGAAGAAAAAAAAGTAGCAGTTTTGGTCCAGTCACAGCAGGTCTGAATAAAAGCATCACCCTCTGGATGCACTGAGTTGAGTCATCTGCGCTAAAATTTGTTGCTTTTCATCATCGTAGCTGAATTATTGCACTTCTTGCAGAGGAAGTGAAACAGAAGCAGTCCACTACAGGTCTACTTGAGTCATTTTGAAATGAGGTCAACGGCACAATAACTCAGCAATATGCCTGCAATCAACAAATTGAATGAATATTGCTTTTTAAGTGGTTTGATATGTTGTTCAGTCTTCAGAAACAATGTTTTTCATCCGTTATACTAATGATATCCAGTGCTGTCATTTCTTTATACTACACCCCTCTCCACGATCAGCTCTGCCCGTTTCCACACATTAAAAATGTTTTCTGTGGCAGCGTTTTCAGTCCACGCTACCGTTTCCTGGAGCTGGTCCGACCCAGGCTGGCGGTGCTGGAGCGGCGACTGAGGATGGGCGTGGCAGCGGTGGGCGACATCTCGTTGGGGCAGCCGTGCTGGAGCAAAATATCGATGCAGCTTTTGCTCCCTTTTTTCGTGGCCAGCATCATGGCCGTCTGGCCTTGGTTATCTTTCGCTTTCACATCGATTCCATACTGCAGGGAAGAGGCAAAGGACAGAACATGATATTTAAGCCTGTTTATTGATTAGATATTGATTAGATGATTGAACAGTTTGAAGTGAAGTGGAGGATACAGCTGAAAAATTATGTGCTGCTCCTCTTCTATTACTGTTGGACAGATTTTCTTTGATTTGCATAGACAGTATATAGAGTTAAGATAAGTCTAACCAGCATAATCATAATTTGATTTATTACTGATTTTTCAGAACTTGCTTCCCTGACATTCAGTGTTGTCTATGATGACAGGTCATCAGATCTCAGGACCAACATTTAGTTTTTCTTAAACTAATTTGTTATTCAAACTGCTTTACTCGTTTTAACGTGTGCTGAGTGTCTGTTAACACAGACTCAGTCTAGTAAGGGAAAATTATTCCACTACAGAAGAACTCCAGGGGTAGAGCACATTTATTAAATACCACCTGAACACTGTGGAGATCCCAGCACAGAGTCCAGGTGCACTAAAAACAGCCTGTCATCATTTCTTTTGAAGGTTACTGAAGTCAGCACATTCAGTGAAGAGGCCAGCTGGCAATACTGCGATTAGCAATGAGACAGTGTTCTTCAGCTTCAGTTCTTTTACATTAAATTGGATAGAATTGCAGTTTTAACATCACTGATGCTTGGCTGAAATTACACGCACATAGTTTTTTCTTTTTGATTGAAGTTTTTGGGTCAGCTGTTCACACAGGATGTGATTTCATTACCAAACACTATTGTAAAGTGATGAATATCTCCTGCATTTGATTGTAATCTTATCTATGCCACATGTCTGGTCAGATATTTGATGACAGATATCAATTGGCCTAGTTACAGCTCCTACACCCTTCACTATAGACGTCGACTCTGGGTTTTGTGGAGAGTCTGGCACACTGAGTGCTTATTATAAAGCCCTCAAACACGGAGTCTGCAGGAGTGCAGGCTTCTAACCACACTGTGCAAAGTACAGCAGCTTTTTAATGTCGTTATAAAAGCTAATAATGACAAACAAGAACAAACAATTTAATATTAAGAGGGCAGCATGTTTTTGAAATGTTGTAAGCACCTGAGAAAAACTCCAAAGGCACATCTGATAAGGGTATAAACTGGTGCAGATGCTGACTGAAAGTTCCTGTTTCCCTCAGAGAAAAAAGAGGCAGCTGCCAATATGACTCCACAGAGAGTAACACTCATCACAGAATGGCAAGGGTACGTGTCTGCAGAGGCATTCACAGTTTCGAAAGCACAGAAGAGTCCATCACTAAGCATTTACACGATCATGGTGTGCATGCATGCACACTTCTACCGGTCAGTTTTTGAAGTAGTTTATTCCACCCTTATTTCTTTTACTGTGATTTACAGGACTAATGAACTAGTCGTGTTGTTCTACACTCGTCATTGGGCCTGAGGAAATATGAAACCGATATGAATGAGTGTGAACACAAAGAAGATACGCACCCAGATGAGCAGCTGTGTCATGACCACATCTCCCAGCTGGCAGGCAGCGTGCAGAGCCGTGCGCGGCGGCGAAGGCGAGCCGGCCGGCGGAGCGTTGATTTGTTCTTTAGTGCTGTGGGCCAGAAGGAGCAGCAGCCTGGGCAGATCTCTGTCGGTCACTGCAGATAGCAGCCACACCGGCACACCATCCTCTGGAAGCTGCGCCCCTGAGACCGGCACAAGAGGCGCCACAAAGGCTCGCTGTTCATACTTGGCACGGATCCATGACTCTCGCTCCTCTCTAGAAAAACAGAAACAACACAAAGGAGACACACACATGTAAGATTAGACACTCTTAGAAGCACTGCAGTGTAAGCAAATCAGAACTTTGCTTACATTTAAAACTTGACATATCTGCAGGTTTTTAGAAATTCCACTATGGGTGTTATTTGTTCACGTTTCTACACATTGGATATTAAGCGATCAGATTTTTACCTGCTTTCTGTTAGTTTATTTCTTGGGTCTGGGATTTGATTTTTCCCACAAGCACACAAAACCACCGACAACTTCTCTGCATCACTTTTGACTCCATATTTAACCATTTAAATAAATGTACATTAGATATGAGCAGATGCAGTTTAAGCATTTCATATATGTTTAATCATGAGTGCAAAAAAGTTCTGCAACTCCGGCCATAAAAACAAACAAAACATAAAATGCAAAAAAAAAAAAGGATTAAAATTTGTCTGATCTCCCCTTCAAAGCTGTCTCCTGGTGCACTTCCAGTACTCCTGTTAGAAGTCCTGCTCTAACTACTCGTGTCCATTTGTAGACTTTTTGTGGCCCGTAAATTTGCGCTTGCAGGTTTTAAGGGAGAGGCTGGCTTTTAGCTTTCAGTGAAAGGGCCTGAAGAAGATCGTTGGATCGTTGTCCAAATGAAATCTTTTTGATCGCACTGTGATGGAAACCTGACAACATTATAATATAACATACAACAATATAATTTAATGGCTGTAACTAGGGTAAATTAAATAATATTACTCATTAATATATTTACTTTTAGCCCTTCTGTGACAATGAATCAATTTTGATTTTGACTGATGAACCTTTTTTTTTTAAACCTACTAATAAACCTAATAATGGACATCAATGAGTTTTATTCATAGTTTAAATCTCATTTAGTAGCTATAAACACAAATGTAATCATTTGTGTACAAATCTGCTTAAATAACATATTTAATATTATTTTAGACTTCGTTATTATTATAATTTATTAAAATGATTTAACATTTTTCATGAAATGTTGTCAAATGACACTTTCTGTACATTTTATCTGCTTAAAACTTGTATAGGATGTACAGGGTTATTTACAGCAGTTTTTGACGTGTACTGTGATCTGGCTCAACCCACCGTGTCGCACTCGGTGTGGGTTTGGTCCGTCCTTGGGTGCAGCTCTCCCAGATGCTGTTGGCCATGTGGTTTCCAATGGCAGCCAGCACCTGTGTCAGCTCTCCCGGCCAGTCGTCCAGGTCCAGCGAGCGCACACGGGACAGGTGAGTCCCCAGGTTTCGGTGGATCCCTGAGCACTCGATGCAGATCAGCGCACCCAGATTGAGACTGGCCCAAGTGGGATCTGCAGGATGGGAGAAGAGAGACTGCTTAGCAAGAAAAAACCATGAGCCAATGGCTGCACCACCACAGTCTGTGCATGGTGTGAATTATGCTCCAGAGTAAATGTGCAGCTGGCGGGAAACGTGCCAACGTTTAGGAACTCACTCGGTGCTTCGCAGTCCACACACTGACTGTTGCCTTTGGCATTTCGGATGGCCTGCAGCGCTACGGCCTCGCTCTGACTGCTCCTCCGCGCCTGCACAAACACCCATTTGCATCATTTATTCATATCCACACAAGTGTTTCTGTTTCATAAACAAGTGGTGCTTAAAATCCAACCGCTACCTCAGTAAACACAATGAATAGTAACACGCATTGATTAGAGCAGATTATGACACCACATGGCATTAAAACTGCAAAACAAAAACATTTTATATTGAACTATTTTTAAAGTTAATAACATTTACTTTCTGACATTTTATTTGAGAGCCTTAATTTGGAGTGAGTAAATGTTTTCACTTAGAAATTCTGCTTTGGCACAAACAACTCATAGCTAACCGTCCAATCATGCAAGGCTTTGTAAAGATGCCAAAATAACTGCAGCACAACATGAGGATGTTTTAAAGATAGAGATCGCCACATGGACCAAACAGACGTTCTTGTAGTTTACAGAATAATCAGTCATGTCACTTAGACGCCAACATTAAATATACTCTGCTAATTTCCTCTAATGAAGACCATAATTTACCACAACTTGAAGCTATCAGCTAAGCCCATGAAGTCATCAGGAAAGTTTTACTGAGGTCAAAGATCAAACTATACAGCTTCTTCTTCTTTTTTTTGCAACTGCAGGATTTTACAACTAATTGTAAAGTGAATCTTTATTGATATATACTTAGGTGTCATATGTAGTAATTAAGGGCCCAGAGGAGGCTGTCAGAGTTTGTCTTTATGAGGGTAAGAGTTAATGACATCTGTTTAAATCAGTGCTATTTCCCCACTCCTGCATCATTCTCCTGGGTTTATATAGTTCCCTGTTTCCCTTCCCTACTTGCAGTATTAAAATGTTATGATTATATTTTAATCAAAACAGGAGAGCAGTTGTACGAGACGTATTCTGGGGTGTCACAGAAAGAGTGGATGATTTTAGAAACATTGTAATATGTAATTTATTTAAAAACAAAAACAAATAAACATTTTAGGCATACTTTTCCCATTAAGGTTTCACTCCAACAATTAAATTAAAATTGTGATGCATATAAACTACTGTAGGTTTTTACTTTTATTTGCATGTTCTTCACTTAAGAGCGCTTCCATTTGAAGTAATTTACCTGCAAAAATTCATCCACGAACCTTATCTTTCAAAACCTTTAAGTAATCTGCGTGGTAAATGCTCGTTTTCCACCCACCTGCCTTTTAAGAACCAACCTAAATTTTAACAGATTTGAGAACCAAAAGATTCATAAGGCTATAGTTCAGGGAAGTTTGGTTAATTTCCAGGGAAATCACCGTGCACATAACTCGTGGGCTGGATTTCTGGTGAATTTCTTTTAGGTTGCAAATATATATATATATATAAAAAAAGTGTCTTCTTTATTGGAAAAGAGGTGTGAGACTGTGCGGGTGTGATTTGATCAGATATGACTGGGATCGGTGACAGCAGAGACTCAAGCACCATCAGATTTTGACTCAAGTGTTTTTAAAATTTGACCTGTATTCTTCCTGGCATTGCTTTCTTTTCCCGCTCTGCTCTCTGCCCCCACACTGCACTTTCATTCTGTCTTGCTGTGATCAGTCAATCAAACCTTCACGCAGATATCCAAAGGAAAAGTTCAAGAGCAGGGAACAGCTTGTGGATTCTATTTTTGCCGCAATATTCTTCTCTTTAAGCCTCCAAGAAATGATGTTTTTAGACAGCAAAATCATTTTAGTTTAGGTAGAAAAATGGTGAGAATAAGTAAAGAATCCATTTCTGAAATGTGTTTTCTGTACATGTTTACCTTGTTTCTGCCACTCTCACAGGAACCAAGACTTGCCAGGATTTGGCTCTCTATAGCTGTGACCCACGAGTCCCTCTCGTCCATGCTCGGAGCCTCAAAGTGCCACGTCTGCCCAGTAAACGACACTATGATGAAGTCGGCATTCTCTTCCTCTGCAAAGACAGGGTGAAGCCGGAGAAACATGACATGAGATTTGCTGCATTCGACAAACCGAGAGAATGAATCCATTGAACTTTCAGTCGGTGGAGGAAAAATGAATGAAAAGCAAAACAAAACAAAACAAAACAGTGGTTTAGATTGAGACATGAGGACAGAAAAATCTTTGGGTTAATCATGCTGAGGGTAATTCAAACAAACAATGGGGTGTAGATTATGGATGTCAGGCACACAGGGAAGGAAAACAGTCAGAGAGCACAAGCTGTGTCAGCACCATCAC
Source organism: Haplochromis burtoni (assembly GCF_018398535.1). Classification (NCBI taxonomy): domain Eukaryota; kingdom Metazoa; phylum Chordata; class Actinopteri; order Cichliformes; family Cichlidae; genus Haplochromis; species Haplochromis burtoni. Next base: position 405,918 of record NW_024582392.1, read on the forward strand.
CCTCACTTGTTACCTGTCTTATTAATGTTTCTCAAGCTACCAAAGCTCTTTAATTTCCACATTTTGCGTTTGGCTGCAGAGCGAGAGATAAGCAAGAGAAGAGAAAGAGGAGTGCAAGTGTTAGGAAAAAAAGGCAGATACGAAATATTCAGAGAAAGACAAACACGTTTATTAATCTTTATCCACACAGAAGAGAAAGAACGGGAAAACAAGAAAAGTCAGAATATAAGCAAGTGTGTCTTAGTAGAAAGTAAAGACTATAAAAATCTCTCAGAACTAAAGAATAAAGATTTTATTTAGTTATTATTTTGAGTAAAATTGTTTCTGTATTTACAAAGCAAATAGAAAACCCAATTTCTTATTAAACTTAAACTGTTAGCATCAGTAGTTGCGCCTTGTGGAATGATGATGTTACCTTCGGCTTGCCCGACGGCTGCATCCCCTTTCTGATTCATGCTCTTCTTCCTCCTGTTCTTCTTCCTGTCGCTCATGGGAGATGATTGGCTGGGATCTTTTCCACCGAACGAACCGGCTGTCGCTTCCAGGGCATCTGACATTTGGCGCAAACATAACAAAACATACATGACAGAAATGTTTTCAATCGCAGCGGAGCTGAGGCTACACCCAGAGTGTCTGAGCCGGCGATGGCGGCTGAAAGGTTTCATTCCCTGCGGTACGTACCGACACTTTGTGCTTTGGTGGACAATGAGGAGGGGCAGCGCTGAAGCCCTCGCTCACCTCCTTGAGGGGACAAACCGCCAGACCGGTCATCGGCAACGACAGAGAGGGTAGCTGGACACAACTGAGGAACTGATGAAGAGAGAGAAAGTGAAGTGTTTATGTACAATAGGCCATGTTTTTATGATCTTTCAGGCTAAGAAATGTAAATTTATTGTTATCTAAAGCTTTATTTTCAAGTATAAAATTCCAGGAACAAACATATGGAAGGAAGATAAAACTAGAACCTGCAATCTTTTTAATAGCCAGCAGAGGGCGACTCCTCTAGGTGCAAAAAGCAGATTGTATCAAAGGCCATGACAAAACTAGCATTTTATAATATTATGGTAACAGTTAAGAGTTAAAACGCATGATAAAGGAGGGTGTGTTTCAGGAGAAAGTAAACACAACAATCCTCGATTTCTTGGTCAGATCTACTACAGATCTATAAGTGGATTTATCAAAAAGATAAGAAGACATGTCCATCTTTTATATACAGTCTTCAAAGTATGGTCTATTTATCCTCCTAAAGAAGACGTACCTGTACTGGTGCTATCAGCGGCTGGCAGCTCTTTACTCAGCCCATTGACTCCAGGTACAGCTCCAGGGGGGGCGGGCGAGGGGCCTGTCGGTGCGACTGCTCTTGGAGGACGTTTCCCGGGAACTTTAACAGTCACACGCAGCAGATCGATTTCCTTTCCATGGGTATTCTGCGTGTAGTCCTGAAGAGGACAAGATGTTGCATGTTTTTAATCATCTTAGTGATCTGTAATGTTTTCCAAAACAGTCTTTAAGTCAGTCATGGGGTTTTTTTTTCCTCAAAAGGCCCTGATTTAAACAACTGAATTAAAATATGATGCAAATAGCATCACATCTCATGAATTCTGCTAGAATACCTAAATTTCTGTAGATGTAACAAATAAGAATGGGTCTTTCTTTCAAAAACCAATAACAAAAACAATCTAAAAGCATAACCGGTCCCTTTAAATGTGAAAAGCTGCAGATCTTCTCTCCCCCCTGCTCGTTTACTGTCCCATTGATCGGTGTTGTGGTGTTTTCTTACACTGGAGCTGGAGTGATAAGACAGCGTGCCATTGTTGGACAGGGTGACATATTTCTTCTTCCACTCCTTATTCAGAGAGCTCCCACTCCTCTTCCACAGGATGCCCTGTCAAAAGCATCAACCGGGGGTCGCATCAGTCACAGCAAACCACAGTCTGAATCTGCCTAAATTTAGAGCCGCCCCTTCAAAGTGTACCAGAAAGAGTTCGACAGCAATAGCTGAGAGCTCTTGTATTAATAGAACACCCTTGAGAAAGGTTGAAAAGGATGAAACAACAGACTTCTGTGCTGCTTATGTAAGACAAAATAAATAGACAAATGTATTTCTGTTCCCATCTTATTTCCGACAAGGGAATTGGCTCGTGTTATTGTTATAACTGCAGCGTGTAAATACCCCCATCACTGGATATTCGGCTTATTTTTGCTTGTAACGGAAGCCAAACCTGTTTGATCGGAACGCCCCGCAGGCTGCTCAGGTCGCCTTTAGCGTCGCCACCTTTTTTGTCTGTGTCCCGGTTCTGCAACGAATCCAACAGAATTTAAAGTGTTAAAAAAGAAGAGGAGACGATTTCAGCGGGGAGAGTCAGAGGGGGGCGAATGGAGTGAAATGAGAATGAGATGAAGGAGACTAAAAGGTGTGAGACACGAACAGTTGGAGGTGACTGACCTTGAAGAGCGAGGGGCGTCTGGGGATGCTCTTCAGCGAGCGAGCGTTGACGCTGCCTCCCCCGTCTCCCTGTGCAACTCGCAGCTCTCTGTGGCTCACCACAGGGGTGGAGGGGAGGGAGTAGGCGTAGCCGATACTGGGGCCATTACTGGCCTGAGAGGAGGAGGAATTGGAGGAGGAGGTGGAGGAGGTCAGGAGGTCAGGATGCAGGATGGCAATGGGGATGAGAATAGATGGAGAGAGTGAGGATGGGGTGAAAGATGAAACAGAGTCACAAAAAGGTGATGATGAGTGACAACGTGAAGTCTTCAGTCGATCGGTGTGATTGATGGAAACTGATGGATGAAGAACAGGGCGGGCCGTGTTTTCATTGACTAAGCTAAAGTAATCAAACACGACACAAGCGTTGGTGTACACAACCTTAGATGATCCTTTGAATGTCATTTACATTTTAAATATCACGATTAAATCATATGTTCTAAATAAAAACAGGAAAATAGTAACAGTTGGAAGTCGTGTCCGATGTACTGTACTCTACAGGGTGGGCTCATTTTTAACATCAGTGCCTTGATGCCAGTAATAGATGAAGATTATATTTCTGAGATAAACGCATAATATTTGGAGTTTAGCTTTTATTTTTATAGTCACTGGGATATTTCCAGGGATAATGCTTTGGTCCACCAGCAACAATTTGTTAAATGTTAGCATTCATGTCTGTTTTATGGTTATTTTCTATTTTACTTTGAAGTTCACATGTACTTCCTGTCTCTGTCTCCCCCTGATTCATGATTGTTTTCAAAGTAATCCAATATTTCCCTCTGAATATCACAAAAAACAAAACAAATATCTAACACTTAGACTTATGTACCTGAGTAAATGTATCGCTTCACACCACTGCTTAAAGCTGCACAAGTTTTCAAAATGTATTTTTTAAATATACAATATATTTAATCCTCTTTTGATTATATTTGCGCTACAAATATACGAAGCCTTGAGGTTAATGCTCACTTCCACCTGCTCACACGATCAGTGAAAGTTCACGTACATGTCACATAACCTGAAACTGCTCAAGTGTCACTACTGCTGCAGGTCATCGTGAAACAACATATTTCTCAAAAATGAGAAAAAGGAGTTATGATTCCAAAAAAAACCAGCAACATGATTTATTACTGTATGTTGCTCGCCAGAGGTGACTATTTTCCCACAAACCTGCTCTAAGAGGAAAAATGACCCCAGTGTACAAAAACTGCAGTTCCCCTAATGGCCACTAGAAGGTGACTCTGGATGAGGGTCAACCTCCATTGACTCTCATGTTAAAGTGTCCATATTTGTATCATTGTGTAACGTACTTACAGTCTGACAAAGGACAGTTTGGGGTCTGGTCTTGGATTCTGGAGTTAGGGGCGTGGCTGCTTTGACTTACCTCTCCACCTGTAATACCGGTGCCTTTTGGAGCATGTATGCTTTATTTGCCTTTTAGCTCTAATTGGTGTCTTTTCTGTGCATTGCACCTGCACATTTTATCTATGCAACATGCGTACGTCACCCTTTTATCTAAATATGGTCACTTCTGGCTACAGAAAACAAAATGGCACCAGTCCAACAGCAGTATAAGCAACATTTTGTTATTACTCATGAAAAGTACTTTTTGGATTTGTCTTTGAGCAAAATGTGATGTATTCAATGGACGTCCTTTAACATAAAGAATATTTGCTGATTAAGTAATCACTAAAGTTATTTTGATCCAGTCTGACGGTAAGTAAGTAAATAAATATGTGTGCCAAATTTCCTTGCAATGCATTTGGTGTGCTGCTGACTTACATCCCCAGAGTCTTTCTGCTAGCACAGCTTAAAACATGATCAGCTGGCATTAGAAGAACAGCCGGAGCGCTGCCTTATAAAACGGTGAAAGAGTGCTTTAATTTTGAAGACAGCATCAGCATAGCAACAGCAAAACACTTTTATCAGTGTCCTATATTTATCATGTCTTATGTAATATCTGTCTAGACTGAAAGAAGATTGTGTTTACTCAAACAGTCGACTAATAACTGCCGAGAAGGCGTCACACCTGACTGTCATAGTCGCTGCTCTCTTTCTAACACAGTTCTTTAAATGTGCTCAACATGCTGAGCTTTTTGTTTTGTGAATTTAAAGAAGATGTAATCAGCAACGAGGGCCAAGAAATATTCGAATCAATAATTGAATCCGGACAAATAATTATCTGAAGTAGAAAATACATGATAGAATATCCACTCAAAAATATGTTTTGTCCCTGATAAACATGAAGCAAAATAATGTGATTAAATTTCAACTAAATATAAAAAATCAAAGGTTTATTCATTCAAATAATTAATCATTGTAGAAAATAAGCTTAGATGATATGAATGTAAAACAATCACGTAAATTTCATTTGACCAGATTCTGTTAAATTTGATATTTTACTTTGAAGATTTTATATGTAATCAAATTATTTAAAATCCACAATTTGGGATAAATATTTTTTGAGTGTGTGGTGGAAAGCAATCACTACCGTTATTTCAGGTATTGCAATTTAATTTACGTCTGCTTTTCAGAGGGATATATTGCACCATTAACTCACTGGGTTTACTTAATATCCACATGTCTTTTCATCTGAAACATCTGTAGTTGGTGAAAAAACTCATGCAGAAGAAGAATGTAGAATATATAAATGTATATCTCACAGCAAACTGTGTTGTGCTTTTTTCCAACAATGAAAAAAAAAATCATACTTCTGAGAAACTAACTACAAATTTTGATGTAATAACAGCAAATTCTGACAGAAAATATTTTTTTAAATGGCAAAGTCAAGCCTCCACAGTACACAGAATATTTTGTACGGTATATTTTTACATATTGTTCTTAACTTGAGTTTAGGTTTTGTGTGTATTTGTTTGAATACTTTCATTTTCACTTATTTCTTACCAGGAAATGGTTACAGCACGTTACAGCGCTCTGTTTTATCCACATAAATTTAAGGATCTCACAGTTTAGCCAGCCTGGTTTTAAACACTGTGCTGTGAGACATACCTGTTACAGTGCACACAATAATTTACACATTATGGCATTAATATCGATATTATTAATGATCAAATAATAATATCTAATAGATGTAAGTTTTCAGTTAAATATATATTTATACACTTTTACATCATAGTTTCTTCCGCGTCTATGTGAAGTCAAAAGCACAAGATGCCTCAGTTATGAAGCGAGCTTTTTCATATTTTAGAGTAAAAACATAAATTAGATTATTGTCAGTCCAAAGACATTTGACATCATGCTCTAAACCTTAAAGTATAATAAAGTAGGAATATAGTACTAGGTCCTTTTAATGTGTAATAATAAAGGTCATCATTATAGAAACTGGTATTGTTAAGACATGGTGCCTGACCAACAGGATATCTGAAGGTGGGGGAAAAAAGGTACCACTTCATTAGTTGGTTGGTTTGTGGCTGTTTCACAAACCAACAAAATTAGGAAGTGTGTTTAGTTAGTTTTGGTCCCACAACAGAAAGCTTTTATTATACACGACTCCTGGCTGGTGCATTAATGCCAATCTTATTATAAATAAATAGATAAATAAACCTTCGTTTGTGCAAAACTTAATTTTGCAGAAGATGCATGATGTACCTTCAGGCCTAGCCACAGTGATTGACATGTTGCTACCCTGTGATGGTGAACATTAAATTCTCCAAACCGGTGGGTAGACCATCGTTGGATATTAAGGAGAAACTAGCGCTCAGTCTAAAACGACCCCATTAAAGAATGGTTTCTTTAGTCAGGAAGAAAAATCATCACATAACTGAGCGATATAAACAAGTGAACAAGTAAAAATTTATTTCAAAAGGAAGTTACCCCCAACACCTGCTGAGCATTTTTGTGAAAAGCTCTATGTGGTGAGATAAGATCTTCTACCACTAAGTTTTGAAAACGGATCTGTTCTGCTTACCAAACAAAAAACTGTTTCATTTTATTTACCACTTTTCTGCCACAGTTTCTTCAAAATGTGTAACACAAAGTCCACCGATCACATGCAAAAAGTTAGGTAGTTACTTAGAAAAAGGCTTGAAAATGTCAGGATTATCAAGATAAGGCTATCAGGGATGTGTGGTTTCATTAACCATTAAATTTGCAAATGCAATATGGGGTATCTCCTATGGGAGCGACCCAGCAGTAAAACCGAGAAAGGACGTGTTACCTGTCCAGGGAACGATGCTGATCCAGGTGTGGAGCCTCCCGAGTGACTGGGTGAGTTAGGCAGAGACTTGCAGGCCTGCAGTGCCGCCTGCTTCTTCTGAGCTACAATCTTCTGAGCAGCTGAAAAACAAACACTCAAACAGTTGAGTCTGTTTCAAATGTCAGTGTGTAAATAGTAATGGGTGGATATTTTTTAAATTTTATTTTCCTTGTGAATCACATCCTTAAGCCTGTTCTTTTGTTGGTGCTGATATCACTTATAAAATGTGAGTCAGCTCACCCTCTGAAAACACTCGGTCAACGTTGAACCCGTAGGTGGCGCAGGTCTCGTAAAAGAGGGAGTGACGCACGTCAATACACAGCTGTCTGGCTCTCTGATCTTCAATCACGCGAGGGTTGGTGCTGCTGATTTTATCTAAAGAAAGAAACAATATCAACATTGTAACACCTGCTTGTCCCATAAGCATCTTATTTTGTTGTGGAGGTTAGGAACCCATTCCTATGAATGCAACTCGCTGGACACGTTGCACATCTTGGCAGTAATCCTTAATTCTTCATGGCATAGATTCAACTAGGTGCTAGATTCTTACTGTGCCATCTTAATGCTGAAGCAGAATTTCAGTCTCATTAGAGCATGTGACGACTGTCTGTTGTCCAGTTTTGGTGAGCTCGTGTACATTATAGCATCAATTTCCTGTTCTTAACTAACAGGACTGGCAACCAATGGGGTCTCTGCTGCTTCAAGGTTTGACGGATTGTGCATTTATCAAGCTTCTTTTGGACATTTTGATTGTATCGGGTGGTTATTTGAATTATTGCAGCGTTCCTATCAGCTTGCAGCAGTGACCATTTTCCTCTGAACTCTGGCAAAACATGGCATTTACACTCAGAGAGCTGCTAAGGGAGGAAACCCTGAATCCTCTCTTAGTTAGGCTGCAATAGGTGTAGGCTGCTGGGGGATTCCCATGATGCATCCCTTCAGTTACTCATTCACTATGTGTTAATAGACCTCTCTGCATTGAATAGTACTTGTTATTAATCTCTGGCTCTCTTCCACAGCATGTCTTCTATCCTGTCTTCCCTCTCTCACCCTAACCAGTTGCAGCAGATGGCCCCGCCCCTGCCTGAGCCTGGTTCTGCCGGAGGTTTCTTCCTGTTAAAAGGGAGTTTTTCCTTCCCACTGTTGCTTACTCATAGGGGGTCATGTTTGTTGGGTTTTTCTCTTTATTACTGTGGGGTCTACCTTAGAATATAAAGTCCCATGAGGCGACTGTTGTTGTGATTTGGCGCTGCATAAATAAAATTGAATTAAATTGAATTGAACTGCTGCTCACTGAATATTACAGTCTCTCATTAGTTAAGCTTAAATGCACTGAGTTCCTGTCATGTGACCGACTGATTAACTTAACTTAAGTTAATAAAGGTTTGGGCTCTGAATATTTGAGGGTACATGACTGATTTGTGCGTTTACCTTGTGTGCCGACAACTATGACTGGGATGTCTGAGCGGAAGGCGCTGAGCTGGCTGTAGAGCTGGTAGAGCTCCTGGAAACTGGCCTCATTCTCCAAGCTGAAGACCAGAATGACTGCATCAGCCCAGCTGCTGAACTGCAGGAGGAAAAGGATAGATGGACAGATGTTATCTTACTGTGCACTGATGGATGATGAAATGTGCAGTGTTACAGGTCTGTCACACTCACACACACAAACACACACATACACATCATCACAAAGAAGCACCTGTGCATCAGGTGGTCCAGCCTCCTCTCTGATCAATAATAAATGACTCTGACCATCCACCAGCACTTCCTTTTTGTACCGTCCACCTGTCAGGAACAGTGACAGTGACAGACAGGTTATTCAGCAGAGTGACACCCCGAGGATGAAGCCATATCACACACCAGGTTTCTGAGGTTAGGGATACAAAACTCACGCACACAAGAAGCCACTTTTTAGATAGGATGTGCTTGTGTCTTACCATCAGGTTTCTCGACTGCGGAGTAACTGCCTGTGATGTATTTGTTTACCAGCGCCGATTTGCCACTTTTCAGACTTCCCAGAACACCCTGAGAGAAGGAGGAAGGAAATGCAGCACACACAAGTTGATTCAGGTTCAGCCTGCATGCACATTTACAGCACCATGCAACAAATAAAACTCTCAGACTAAATTAAAACGCATCAGACACAGACTTTCAGTTCCTCCATCGGATAAGCTTTGGTTCCTTTTAGGCAGTTTACACTGTCTGTTATTTAATCTGTATTTTCCACCTGTAGACTGCTTTGTCATCCACATATAGAAATGTGCAGCAGTGAGTAGGTGAAGGTAATTCTGAAAGTGCTATAAAAGTTCTTCATTGTAATACAATCTGGTAAAAGTCCTGTGTTCAAAAATATACGGGGAAAGTATGATGCCCATTTTTAGCTCCATATTTTTATTTTTGGATTTCACTAGAGAGGCTTTGTACGATTCACTGCTCAGTACGAGGGCTTGGTGCAGCACCTCAGTTCATCTGGTGTCTGAAACAACCTGTATTGGCACTCAAAGAGCTTGGGAACCGCTCTGTACATGGTTCTAAAGCTCTTTGTGGCACATAACATTTCATGTGCTCCGTTTTTTTAGCCAGACACACACAAGAGAACAATCAATAACAATAACAATAAAAATAAAAATAAAAATGGCTATAACTGAACATTAGTTAATTTGAGATCAGCATTTATTCATTTAACCGTGTTTCACTTTATATTTTTCCCTTTTTTTTTTATCCTTAACTGCTTCAAGCCAACTTCCTTCTGATTGGCTGCCTCTCATAAACCGAAGGTCTGGATGGCAGGTGGGCGGAACTTCTGGGCTCACTGGCAAAGTGGTTGTAGTAGCAAAGTTGTTTTATAGTCAGAAAATAGAGCTACTTTTTTAACATGGCGACCAAAAAAACCAACAATGCAAAAAGTGTTGAGTGTTGTATTTTGCCAGAGGTTTCTTCCTGAGTTTTTCCTTCCCACTGTCACAGAGTACTTGCTCATTTTTTAGGAAAACTAAAGCAACTTGAGGCAACTGGTACTGTGATTTGGCACTATTTAAATACAATTTAATTTAATCTTTTTCTAAACTAAACCCAGTAGTTTTTATGATTAAACGTGACCAGATAATTTTGGCTAAAGTGTGAAAAATATGTAGCATACGACTCAAACTTGTGAGTCTGGTGTCGGCAGGGAAATGAATCGCTATCACAGCCCCTTTGGCCTTCAACTGGGAATTTTTTTTAAATTGGAAAACAGGAATTTTGTTTACATGGATCTGAGTCAGTTTATATGAGAGCGGACAGACAAAATGTTTAGGGATATGAAAATAAAGGTGGGAATTTTTAGGTGCAGGACTATGAATCAGTGGTCATAATTATATAAGAAAATATCGTTAAAACCACTTTGTGTTGTACTGCCTAGAGTGAAGACAGGTGTGCGGTGGCAACCTTAGTATCTCTCTGAGAATGTAGGTAAAGGTACTCATTGTTTTCTTGGGTAAATCTAGTTTTGGGACAAATTTTCAGAGCTTTTTGGACTGTCTTTTTCTGTTGTGATTTGTGATCCTGTACAGGGTTTATGGCATTAGTGACCAATGAAATAAAGGTTTTGGATTTTTACCCATTCATTTATTTGGGAGGTTCAAAATCACGGCCCTGAGGTGTTGCACAGATGGTTGCTGAGTTGCAAGACATGCTTCTGTCAGTATGCGGATTTCACCGCTCAGGTTACACACTTCATGTCATGTCATTTCTACTAACACTCAAAGGGGGTGAACAAAATTAAGATTTTCCATTAAAGCCAAAGTACTACCAATATATACATGAGCAAGTATTTTCCACCAGAAAAATCAATTAGCAGCTATTCTGATACTTATTTTCTTGCTAAAATGCCCGTTGTTAAAGATTCCGGCTTTTCTGCTGTGAGGACTTGTTCTCTTCCCTTTTCATTACTTTAATAGTTTCCGTTGTTTAAACAAAAAAGGGCATTGTTCACTTTGGACTGTGGGAAACTGTGAGAAGATTTTCACACCATTGTCTGAAAATTTGCAACTCAAATGAGAAGCTAATGAGCATCAGCATCCATTATGAAAAACATGATTAGTTACAGTTAAAATTACCGACCAAAACAGTAAAATGCAGTTTAAATGAACTCATCAGCAAAAACAGTTACAAAATAAATTAACATGATGTTAGTCAGAGGGCTTGTTTGGCTATTTGAGTGTTTCTACTTTTAATATTTGCCATGCTCACAGAACATTTTAATCCAGGCTTTTTAATTGTTATTTAGCATCACTGCAGTGCAATATGAGTACCTCTACTTAATTCACAGGTACATTTAGACCCTTTTTAGAGGTCCTCAAGTGCTAATTTCAGTGATGCAGATTTAAAACAGACTTTAACTAAAATATAGCAAAGTACAAATTGTTCTGATAATGTGGGGACATTACTGTGTCTGCTTATTTTTATTTGTTCTCTAAAGAGTGTCAAACACGTTCACTAATATAGCTTAAATTACCAGAGATTATTAGCTCATTTTAACCTTCTGATCCACTAATCAGGCTGGTATATTGCGAGTTGCCAGCCAAGGAGCTGATGTGTAATATTATTTTAGTTTGTTAAAAGTTTCTATTCCTATTCTGATCAAATTGGGCTTCAGTGTTTGTTTACAGTACAGCTGATATGGTTTATGTTTAAGGTTACAGTTTATCTCATTTTTTCACTGCAACATTTAAATTCACCAAGAATTATAACGCTGCAGCTTCTGTTTTACACACATTCATCGATGATGATTTCACATAACTAAACAGTCTGCTGTACTGTTGTTGATTGTGCATCTCCCTCTTGCTCTTATATTTTTGTCATTTTCTAGTGTCTAGTTGAGTGAGGAGGATGGAGAGAGAGGGGGGACAGAGAGGTTGAAGAACGAGAGACCAAAAAGTGAAGTTAGCTGGAAAAACAAAAGTAGTTTTTCATGCAAGTCGTGGAGGCTTTGTGTGTTTTCCAGTAGCACACAAGTCTGCATACTAAAAGGAGGGCTTGTACAGTTTGAATTAAAACACTTTAATATAAAACAACTCTATTACCAGTTTGCTTTGTGTACAGGTCTGCAGACTGGCAGGGTGATTCCCCAGTGTCTGTACTGAATAATGATATTTTAAGTGCTTGATGATTGGGTGGACTGCCTCTATGTGATTAACAGACTGAAATAATGTTTCTTATCTTATCTGCTTTTTCACAAATGGTTCTTTAACTTCCTAAATGACTGTATCTTTGCCTAAAGGCTCCACCCTTAAACGGGTCGATTAGATTGAACTCTCTGACTTTTCACTCTAAAAAGTAGTACTAGTTTCACTCTTAGACACTACAAAAGGTCATCCACTTAACTAGGCTGCTTCTGAAGGTAACATTGTAATGTTTATCCAATTGAACTGAGGTTTGCAAATGTGGAAACAACATGTTCCATTAATATTAATTACAGTGCACTGCATGCATGACATTATGATTGGAAACTGAGGTTTGACCCTATTCTCGCCCCTGACTTAGTTTAAGAATTTGAATACTTCCTCTACTCTGCACAAACGTCCTGCCTAGTTTGGAAATTCATTCCTGCAGACAGAACTCGGGACTTAAAAAAAATCATCTTTACCTTTTTAAGCTCGTAATATCCAACAGATCTCTGCTGACCTGCTTTTCACGGTCCTTGACTCTTGTACAGTATTTTTGGTTCCTGTTTTGGTTTCTTTGATATCTATTCTCCTTTCTTATGTTTCTGAACTTCCTGTTATCTGTTACCCTTACCTCCCCCTGACTTGTCTATTTGTTCAGAGACAAGCAAAGCGTTTTCCACTTCCTGTTTTATTTTGGTAACTGCTTTTTGCTCTGTGCCGCCTCTGCTTTTCTTTTCATTCTAACAGTGTCAAAGAAACATTCTTTTATTACCTGTACATTGAGTACACTGAGTACGGATTCATTTGGTGATGCTGGTATGGTACGGCTCAATAAGTCACATATATAAATGAGATTCCTGCAGCAGAGAAACGATTTCACACTTTTTTCATCTGATTTTAACCAAAAACTCTGAACCTGTTACACATCAGGTGATGTCTTCAGCATCAGTTACCGTGGTGATCTAACAGGTAAAGAGCGAGCCACTTTTATGACACTGAAAAAACTGACTTTAAGCTCTTTTAGCTGGCTAACCCATCCCTCCAGTTTACCTGGTGCTTGTTTTGGATTCCTGCTTTGTTTCCTTTGGTCTTTGCTAATTTTTGGATTTTAATTAGCAGCTTTTTTGTTATTTTGTTTCCCTCTTTGTCCTGGATCCCGAGGGTCCTCTCTCATCTCAAATTAAAATCTCAGATTTAGGTTAGAGGTATGTTGTACCAAAAACTGTGTAATTTTAGTATCTGTTTAACACACCAGAAGAAGAATCTTACAGCAGAACACAAGATGTGACATATTTTGTTTCTAAAAGTCTTCTCTTCAAAGTGGTTCACTGATGATTGTTTCATTTTTCATTAAATATATATATATATACATATACACATATATCTTTTTGCATTAGCCTCATCTCCAATACAGATAATTAACTATAAATTACTGTAATAGATTCCTCTTTTTCTAATGCTCTGGCAGTGAAGGGGGTTTTCTCACCAGTCTCAGCTCAGGGATGGATCTGCTCAGCGTCCACTCCTGGCTGTTGGCAATATTTACTAGAGAGAGAGACAGACAGGGACAAACAGTCAGCGAGGCGGTGACACATCATTTAGATTACATACAGTAAAAAGGGCAGCCATCTTAACAGCCTGCAGGAGGGCAATAAATCACACAGCTGCTGCGTGACTGGCCTCACGTGCGGCCTGGCAGGTCGCCTTAATGAATATAACCTTTCAGTCACGATGGGGGATCCAACAAGGTGGAGCCACACCGCTCTTTATCCACTTTGCTCTCCCCGTGCTGGAAATGACGGGCAGCTGTGCGCTGAGCGATGGAAGCCTTTAGTGTTCAACTTGCTGCTGCTCAAAGATGTCAGGCACCTTTTTAGGTTTGAACTAAAAGAAATTACAGCTAAATATATTTATATTTGACTCGTGATGAAATTATAACCTGGACACATGTGGAGGTGAAACAGCTATAAATGGCGTATGAGAGAAAGTAAAGTATGATCACCAAAATAGAATAACTTCAGTGACTCAACCGCTTTTCTGCCTGACAGCTGGCACAGTTTCTACCAAGCAGCAGCATCCAGAGGTAAACAACAAACAAACAAGAGTGCCAAAAAACAGTGATTCCTCTAATGAACTGCCTGCAAAACCAATTAGTTCCCACAGAGCCCCCACCAGTAATAACTATACGGTCATGAAGAAAATCATGTTTACAGCCAGATATGAAAATAAACAAATAAATAAAACATTTTGGTCTGTTTAGCTGATTTCTGTTTTAGTTTTTAGAGGTCTTTGTCTTGTTTTTCCCCGTCTTCCTTGTTTAGTGTCAGCCCTTGTGTTTCAGTGCTCTCCTATGCCCTGTTTTGGTTTTACTACCTGCTTTTTGTTCCTTTCATCTGCTTTGTGATTGTTTGTTTGTGCCTTATTCCCTCATGCCTCTCGTTTTACAATCAGCCTTCTGTCTATACATAATCTCCGCTCTCCCTCTGTCACTGTTGGATTGTCTGCTTGTCTTTTGTGGATTTCTGTGTTCCTTATCTTCAACCCCTTGTGCCTTAAAGGGCTTGTTTGGGTTTTTTTTAACCTAATGTTATTATCTGGACTTATTATAGGCAATAAAACTGCCTTTTTGTTTTAACATGATATACCTAAATTCTAGTATATCACCAGTTTGGATTAAACTTAGGGTCTGGCTATCTTAAATGACCGGTGTGCAGTTGCTACCTGTCTGCTAAGTGAAGCCACTGAACTGGACATCTACACCAAACTTCTGCCTTATGGAGCATTTTTAATGGTATTAACTGAGAGATGATGTGACCTGCTGCGCAAAGTTTGTGTATATTTTATAAGTCTGTCCATCTTCGAGGCTTTGAGTCCAAGTTCAGTGGGACACGATACAGTGACTACATTCATATATTAAATAGTTTGTTTTAAAGTTCTCAAATTTAAAGGAAGGTTATCATTAAAACTAAAACTCATAATCTATGCATGTATCTGTCTATGTCATAGAGAGTCAAGAGACCAAGATCATATAAATGTCTGGTTTGTTTGGTCAACAGTCCAAAATTCCAAAAATCTAGTTTTCACTTTATATAAATAAAATAAAATGGCAGGAATTACTGGACAAATAAAATAAATATGAAAGTTATTTGGGGTTCCTTTCCTCTTCAGCGACTTACCTAATCGACTAATTCTAAAATCATCAGGGGCCAATTTTAGCTGCAAACTTGGCTTGAAATTGTGTCTGTGATTGTGGTACACAGTCGTCTGCAGTGGTTCGGTCGCAGACAGCTGTGCCAGCGTTCCTATTGGGCAAAAGAGGTGGCATACACCCGATATGATGCGATGCCAACACCCAGAAACCCAGCTGCAGCTCCAGAGCCATTGGAGGGAAAGACAGACAGAAAAATTGATTCATAGACATAAAAAGCATCAGTGGCCAGTTTAGGTGCTCTGTCTGGGAACCCATCAGTGCTTGCCTAATGACCTATCCTCTGGGGGCAGCGGCTGATGTTTCACAGCTTCCGGTGTAACCAGCAGATGTTTCGAAATCTGATAGTTTGCCCTAAAGTTCCCGTTTCACAGACTGCGTGTGATTTCACAATTTTACTATGAATGCAGACATCAAAGGGAACCTACTAGGCTTTCCTGTATTTTTTTTGTCATACTGTTACGATGGTGGATTTGTATTAAACATGGCCAAGTTTCAGATAATTACATCAGTGTGGCCCTTTTATGGTCATCTCACTTTTAGCCTATCAGAGATCACAGAGGTTATAGGGAAGGGAAGAGAGCTAAGGGTTTGTTTCAGGCTGCAGACAGGTCAAATGCTGGTTTCAGCATTGTACTTGGCTCAAAATGCTCTTTTTTCTCTCCACTCTCCTCATGGATTGTTTACCTGCATGCAGCCAAACCCAGTCAAACATGTTTGGTTTATACGGCTCAGACAACAAACAGTAACCAAAACTTTTCTGAGACCAAACATTGCTCACAGATATCTGCAAACTCACATGCAGATACAGAGTGTGTTCACAAAGATTAGAGGAGTGAAACACGACAGTCCTGCAGTAACACCTCATAAAAAAGGATTTACTGAACGACTGTCGTGTTAGACTGGATTCATATTTTTGTTAGGTGTACAATAGAGTCTGCTGACATGGTAGCAGCTCAGATTGAGTGCACTGTAATGCTAAAGCCAGGATAAACATGCTCACGGTAGCAGCATTAATTCTGATGTTTAGCAGGTGTCAAGCAGGCTTAGTTGACAGGTAGCACTCTGGACTGAAGCCGTGATGTCATTAATCCTGCGCACGCTTTGTAGAAGTTTAACATCTCCATCTCATCAAGGTGGTTATGACTCTTTCTTTGTTAGCAGGGGAAAAGTTATGGAGTCCTTTGGACGACAGTTTTAGAGGCGGGGTCTTGCCCAACTTGGAAATTATTAACTTTTGGACTTTATGGACACATATATGCATCAAATTGAAAAACAACTGGGAAATATTGTCTTGATGCATAGTGTGGAGGACATTTTCAGCCTTGGTGGAGGTACATAGTCTTAGGCTATTCTTGTATAGATATGGGCTTTGTCTTGTTAGCCTCAAATAGTCCGATAAGATTGAAGATGAAGATCTGGAGGCTGAAACAGTGATGACTGTGGTGGCTGATGGAGATCAGTACACACAGCTGCAAAGCTGTCTGCACAGGGCTCCATCTCCATGGTTAAAAATAGTTTTACACTTCTTCTTGCTGTGGGTTGATTGTAGAATATCTTGGTTCGCAACCAAGATTGCTGTAGAGTGGCTTTCCTCTCAAACAACATTGAATCTTCAGCTTCAAGGACCACTAATGCCTCTACAAGGTTTTTCAGGTTTTATAACGCTAGGCATTAGTCTTGATTCAGGAGCCATGCTGCCTGTGTTCTCCTTTTTTGTTTTTTGTTTTTCTGATAAAGAAAAAGCATTTATCAGAAAATACAAAGCAGGAAAGGAACTAGAGGAAGACAACGGGAGACCGGGAGGTTTTGGCAGACTACCCTGATAGATACACTGCCCATTATCCTCAGTGTGAATGTGTGATGTGTCCTTCAAAAACAGATGATGATTAAACTCAGGCCTGGTTCTAAGTCTAACACCATACACAGCGATGATGTGTTTCACACGATTAAAAAAGGCACTTACACACGAGCTGTTGCTGCAGCCAGCTCCCTCAGAAAAAGGCCAACTCCTACCACACACACACACACAGACTTTGCATGTCTTTGTCTATCTTTCTGACTCAAAGCTCTCTTTATGGCCTGCTGCTGGTGCCAAAAACGATCAGACAATGTGATCCTTCTGCTGCTTCGACACACACATGCCTACGTAAAGCCAATTATCCTCAGTCCCCTCTCCAAACCAATCACGAGTGATCCCTCACATCCCTCGTGTGCAGCCTGTAGCTGACATCCAAAACTTAATTCTGTTTTTAGGAAATTTTGTCTCTCAAGCATGTGTCACTGCACACAGACACATACATGCACACACGCGCACACACACACACAAGCACACCTCCTCCACCCTATGTTTCATCAGGCTCTATAGCAGCAGCAGCAGCAGAAGCAGCAGTCCTGCCGGTTGCCATGGCAACACTTCCTCCTGCCTTGAGTATGTGTGTGAATGTGTGTGTGTGTGTGCACGGTCGGCGAGGCTGGTCTGACTATTTGAGTGAATCCACAGTGTGCATGTGTAACAGTGTGAATACACAATGAGTGAATGAATGCATAAACACACACACACACACACTCCCTCGCTCGCTGGCTCCCACAGGCCGACACTCGCTTCGTCTTTGAGCAAACATGTTGGTGAAAGAGATGCACTGTTGTACGCTGCAGCCACTCAACTCACAACCCAACAATCCTGAAGCTTAGAAAAGGCACACGCGAGGTTCACACATGAATTTAAATTCAACCTGACGGAGACAAAGATGGTGAGAAAGAAGGTGCAAAAATAAAAAAAAACCAAGCTCCTTATAGTGGCAGATCATGCAGTGGGTGGACTATCAAAGACAGGATTAGAGATGTTCTTGATTCGCTGTGAATCCTCACTTCCCTTTTTTGACGTGGGTGAACGAATATCATCTTATGTCTTTCCTCTTTTCTAATCATTCCAGCTTTAAGGAGCGACGCAATCCGACCACCAGCTCCTCTCCCTTTTGGCTTCATTAGGAGACTTAAAGCCATGCTGGGAACACTGCTTAACTGTGTGTGTGTTGGGGGTGTTAGTGTCAGTGTTTGTGCGTGCAGATTACCCCTCTAGCGATGTGAAATTGGCCCCGCGCTCTGAGGGGAATTAGGTTAAAACTGTCCAAGATGATTCTATTGTCAATCCTCAGATCAAAGAACTTCATCTATCATCAATTTGCAGACACACATGGCTTTGGGGAAACGTGACAGTGTTAAAGCCTGCAGATAGATTCTGTGCAGGCTTCTTTAAAAAGATCAACCCCACCCCACCCAAATCATTTCTAATGGATGCCTGTGCACAGATGAAAGGGCTAGGCTGATAAATGTTTGGCTGCATACAGGAGTCCCTATCTGAAGGATGGATTTGAAGTTGAAGAGGTGACAGTGATGATGTGTTTGTGACCTCCTACCTTCCTCCTCACTGGAGTCTCTCTGTATATAGACGGGAGGTGCTGTGGAGGATGACCCCGCTGCCCCCGAGCTGCTCTTTGTGAAAATGCCACTGATGAACTTGAGCATCTTTCTGTCTTTAGCAGAGCCTCTTTGGCCCTGCTGTCCTTGCTGAGCTTCTCTTGCCAGGCCCAGGTCTTCAGAGAGGCTGTTCAGGTCACTGTTATCCAGCGTGCGGCTTTTGCCTTTGCGAGCCGGTTTGGGGGCCTGGGTAGGAGGTGCAGGTAGGGAGGTTGAGCCGCTCTTTAGCCTGTCCTTTCTGGGGATGTCTCTCATCACTGCAGCCATGCCACCTCCAATCTCCAGCTGTATTCCAGTTTGAGCCTCATCCTGCAGGTCCCGCCATCCTTCGGTCCTGCTCGCCTCGGCCCAGGAGGCCCTGCAGGGGCCTGGCGAGCGCGTCGTCACGCGGCAGTCCTTGCGATCGAGGCTCTGGGCTGAGGTAGGGCTGCGTTCTCTACCCTCCCGGGAGTCGCGGCCGCGGGTGGCCACGCTGCTGTGAGACTTGAGCAGGCTCACGGGCCGCTGTCCTGCAGGGCGGATAGGGAGGCTGGTCCTGGTTGGGGTGCGGCTGGGCTCGGCCACCTCCATAGGGGGTGTTGTGGTTAGAGATGGAGACCTGCATTGCTTTGCCTCTGGGCTGGAAAACGGTTTCTCGACTACGTCTGCTGACTTCGTCTTCTGAATCGTGACTCTCTCAGCAGGTAAGGGGATAGAGAGGTTGCATGGTGGCTTTTCAGCCACTTTACTGGGGACATTTGAGGGTAGTTTATTTGTCAGAGGGCTGAGGGATGTCCTCTCTCCTTCCTTGAGTTCATCAGTGCCCCCTTTCACAATGACAGCATCTTCAGCTCTTTGTGGTTCCCCTAAAACCACTCCAGCTCCATTTTCAGTCCGTGTGGAAGCTCCACCTTCAGCTTCCACTCTCTCATCTCCTGTTCTGGCCTCCACCTCCTTCCCCTGGTTGCTGTTCTTGGCCTCATCTCCATTCTCTTCCACAGCCTCTACCTTGACCAGGGTGAGGGAAATGAGGTAGGTGGTGCGTTGCTGCAGGGCGCCGCCTCCGCTCATGTGGTCAGGCTTCAGTAGACACACAGTAGATGAATGAAACCAGACAGAGCAACATGAGCAACTGACGCTTTGCCAGCGTGTTCGGATGTGAAACAATCTGACGACACGACAAGGACGAAAAACTTACACGGAGGAAGATTAAGTTTCTCCTCGGAAGACACAACAGCAGAGAGACTCTTGGGCTCATCCATCCCCCAAATCCCTCTTTCTTTGTTTCGGATTTTAATTTCCGTCACGGATTTCTTCTCTCACTCTAATTGTCATTTCTCTGTGATTCAAAAACAAAACCCACCCTTCCTGACAACCTTCAGGACCACTGTCAGTACAGTGAAAGCAGCTCTTTTGTTCCTAGAAAACACCCAATTAAAATGTATCCACAACACATGCATGCAGCCACTGAGACAAAAATATCTTCATTATGGTGTCTGATGCCTCATTCTTTATGGTAATCATTTACATGACCTTATTTTATGTGCAGCACTCCCTCAGCTTACATGTTGCTCTGTCCAACCGCTTCAAAAATCTTGATTCATTCGGAATAACAGCTGCCCTGCATCATACGTCATCAAGGATGTGCTGGAGAGCAGCTGTAAAGTGAAAAGGTGAAGTCTTTAAAGATTCATTAGCGTCACCCTAAAGCAGCATGGCACAGTAACCTCCAGAGCTGAATGCAGTCCAGTCCAAATCATGGGCTCTCATTGCACACCTCACATGCGTGTTGACAGCAGCATCCATTCAGAGAGCGCGGCGGCAAAAAAGCAGGCAGCCTCACGGAGACGCACAGGAAGGACACCGATGAGGGCTGGAAGGGATCGGGAGCAGAAGCCAGGAGAAGATGGATGGAATTCTGGGGAAATGCATGACCGAGCGAGGGCGCGTCCGGCCATCACGCCCCTCTCTCTGTCTCCTGGGCAGCCAGTGTCCTGTGAGCGCATCAGGCGCCAAGCACAAGTGGAGACGCTGAGGCGAGTCACAGCTCCTCGACTGCCTGTGAAGCCTTCTGACAGAGACACCGTCGCACAGGTTCAGCGAGTCCAAATCGCATCACGTACACACACACACACACATGCAACGCACCCTCACACATGCACAGCTCTTCTCTCTCGCACTCTGCGTTTCTCTCTCCTTTCCGCTCACTGATAGGAATCTCTGATGTCCCTCCCTCTACATGCCCCTCCTTGTTCCAATAGGCGATCCATACAATGCAGAGCGATCCTGCTTCTCCTTCCTTGCTTTTCCCTCCTCTATTTTCTCTCCCTCTGCTTTTCCTGCTGCTCCTCTCAGACGGTGCAGGGTCCCTGCTTTTTTACGGCTCATCCCCATCCCCTCCCTTCCTATCTTTCTCCCTGTATGCCGGAGAGGATGAGGAGGGGGTGAGAGGCAGGGACTGGTGGTAAATCATCAATGCACACACACACAAACTGGACCTGCTAAATGAGGGGAGGCTGCAGGAGAAGAGATCAGTGGTAAGGAGAGGCAAGTGTGCAGGGTTCAGCCAAGAATGACAAAGAGTGGGAAAAGGATGTGTGTTTGTGGGCTGGGTGTGTTTTCCAAGTGCCAGAAAATCTTCATCAAGATCATTCAGCTGTCTATTTATGTGAGTGAGTGTGTGTGTGTGTGTGTGTGTGTGTGTGTGTG
>NW_024582392.1:427161-434963 GCF_018398535.1 Haplochromis burtoni
GTGTGTGTGTGTGTGTGTGTGTGTGTGTGTGTGTGTGTGTGTGTGTGTGTGGCTTCGTGTAGCTCCTCCTCAGTAGGAGGCTTGGCTTGTTTGTTGCTAAGGTGTTACAATCTTCCTGGCTCTGGTGGCACAATCATCTCCTCCATGTCCTTCCTCCTCCTCCTCCTCCTTCTTTCCCTCTGTACATCCTTTATCACAATTGCTCCCTGGATATAAAAAACAGTCTTTGTGAACATGTGTGTGTCCATGTGTGTGTGTGTGGGTGAAAGAGATTTCCTGTGAGTGTATTGATCTGCAGTGTATTGCCTTTTACGGCGTGTGTTCATTAGCAGAAGTGGGTGGGCTCACAGCATGAGAGGATAAGAGGGTATTGGACATCAATTTTTGAACCGCAGAGTGGAAAATATGACCAGAATAATTAATCACACATGTTTTATTCGCATTTTTTTCATGTGATTAAAAGATTTTCTTTGTGTTTTAAGATACAGGAAATCGCCTGTGAGTGAAACTTGTGCACAAACAGCACGTGGAAAAAAGACTTGTCTGCTGTTTTCATAATTACACCTTCACTGTTCGGAAAATAGTGCAAAAATGCAAGAACATCTGAATGAAATGCCATATATAATAAAATAATTGGTTTTTAAAACTTTCAAACATTCACTCTGATGACAGAAAATTCACACATTTGAGGAGATTGAAAGATAGATTTTTGTCATTGTTCTCCTTCAAAACTGAAATTTAATTTCAAAATAGTTGCTGATTGATCTTAATCTCGCCGGCGAAGACAAAAGCGCAAGAGGAACTGCTGCAATTATGCTGTGTGCAACACCAGAAGCACTGCAGCAAACATGATTACACATCCATCTCGTGAGTTATTACCGGGTGTAATTTTGTGTTAATTACTCTCTGACTTAAAAAAAAGTGAAAACAGACGATGTCTCCCGGCACGGTTGCACCACTCTCAGCCTCCCACCATCATCCCATAATACAGGATGTCACTGTCCACCTGCTCAGCCCGCTCCCCCTCCCTTCCACAGTCAGCGAGAGGGCAATAACTACTCGCGCTGAATACAAAGGACCTCTGACAACCAGCCTTTGGCTCAAGGGGAAAACGCACAACCTGAGAGGAGCATCGGCCGATGAATCAAACGCCGAAGAGGAGTCGTGATAAAAAACCTCAGACAGGAAGATCAAGCTGAGCTGCTTTTTAAATGACACACACACACACACACACACACACACCGAGTTGTGACATTATGTGAGTGTAAAATCCATTTTTAACAAGTGCGAGCAGGGACATGACACGAAAGTGCAGGCTGGGGTGCTGCAGTTGGTGAATCTCATTATTGGGAAAAAGACACCCACATGTAAAACCAAATTAGGCAGACACACATAAATACTGTCACTGGCATGCATGCAGACAAAGCTACCCCCAGACAAACACATACACACTGACACTCATGCAGCGGGTGCTGTCAGATGGACAGTGGCCAAGGGCAGTGGTCATGCTGGGTGATTTTTTATTTCTCCTTCACTATGAGCTGCCCTCACTCTCTTCCCCCCACCTCAGCCTCTCACTCTGCTGCCGTGCTGCAGTGAACACCAGTCAGATTCACATTTAAATGTCTTCATTTAGCTCCCAGGAGCACCTTTTTCTTACGCCTCGCCTCTGCCTTTTTTCAGCCTTTTCCTTGGCACACAGTCAGTCGACCACGTCCCACTCGCTCATTAAGTCCAAACGAGCGGTGGCTCTCTTTTTAGCAGCAGTGAACTCTCACACTCACAGATCCAGGCCTCCGCCGAGGATACGCTCACTACAGCGCCAACACTCCAGCAGCCTAATTACACAGAAAATTCAGCTGAATGTTTTTAGAGGTAGGGGATGCCTCTGAGAGTGTGTCAAGATCTGCCAGGCCCTAAAAAGACCTCAAAGCTCAAAAGAATCCATCAGGGAGCCTACTGACCTTCAGTTCACAGACGAGCAGAGCAACAGGCTAGCATGTAACCCCGTTAGCTCATCATCAGTGACCCAAATGACAATGGAAACCACCTAAAAACTGTGGGATTGCTGTTTTTTGCACATCTTGCTGAGCTGTCACGTGACAAACAAACAAAACGTTAACAGCTGTGTTTCACTTAGTTGAATGGGCGAAATGACACGCCATGTTGCTCAAATGCATTTTCCCCAAGTTTTTCCATACTTTTAAAGTGAACAAAGATCCGATTGTTTTAGATGAGTTATTTTACAGAAAATAAAAAAGTGTGCATAATTGAGATTTGCTCTGAATAAAGCAGTGGTTGCGATTTTTTTCTTTTTCATTAGAGGGAAAAAATGATAATAATGTGATCTAACCCGACTGCACCTCCTCTTGGATCTGTTTTCAGGCATCAGAAAATCTATCTGGTTGTGTTGTGTTGATACAATGGATTAAGCAAACGGCTTTCACCTAATAGGGTGGAGTTTCAATCCTACATGAAACAAAATTAGGAGACGAATCTTTTATTTATTGTGACACACCTGGACAGGACTCTGCTTTTCTGGAAGGAGATGCATGAAGAAAAAGGAGGAGGAGAGCTGCTTGGGTTTGTATTTTGGCCTTTTCTAGATTTCTGCTTAGTTTAGCTTTAATCATATGAGAAAGATAAGAACAGTGACCAAAGAAATGCTAGCAAAATTCTGAAACTTGAAGCAACGACACGAAAAAGAACTGCGAGCAAGAAAAAATGGGCGAGCCCCAAGTTAAACTCCTCTCAACTTTGAGGTGATGACCAAGGTTAGCAAATGATAGCTATGATTGACTTGAGAGGTTGAATTCATTAGGTCAGTTAATCCCAAAGTGCATTCTCTGGCCTCCTTGTGGACCATGAAGGTACTGCAGATAGGCCTTGACTAGCGATTTACAATAAAGGAATTAAACATTTCTATTTTCAGTTAACTGAAAATCTTAATTCTAATTACAAAAAAATCTAAATAGATATGTATATATACTTTTTTTACTTGTCAAGCTTAATTCGGCAGCAAAAAATTAGAAGATAAAATTCATTTTTGTAGGCTAAATTAAACGATAATTTTGGCTTAAATCTAATGGACAAAATTAATTGGGACTGGCTCTAATACTTAATGATGATTAATGTAGTAATTAATGTAATTCATTAATGTAATACTTAATGCTAAAGAAAAATATAGATGCATAGAATTCATACTCAGACCGAAAAAAAACTCTAACCTTAAAGCAAGGATCTGTTAATTAGTAAGTTAATGCTATTTCAAAATAACAATGTCAGTTCATATATATATACATATATATATATATAAATTTTTTATTTTTTATTTTTTTTATCTTTTTTAAATTTTGAAAACCAGCCCAGCAGTTGAGAGGATTTATGCTCGGGAACTGGATGCCTCAAATCCACACCCCTGGTCTCTATGCAAGCATAGTCTCAGCCATTCCCATTTTAATGGTGATCTGTTGTCCATCTTTAAGTACAGGCTATGGATGGAACTGTTAACAGCTTGGCCTTATAAAAAGAGGTCAGTGAACTAAACTGTGTACGTTGTTTAATATCAAAATATCCTTTAAAACATTGCCTCTCACAGTCAGTCTGTGGGCCTGTGGGAAGCAAAGAGAGACTGATACTACTCGCATACTACTGCACATTTCATTCATCCACAGCTGCACAGGATGACACCATGTGAGCGTTTCCTTTCATCTTGAAACTCCTCTAGCTGTCACAGCAGACTAAACAGTTCACCACACTGCTAGTTAACGGTAAATTTCTCATTAGTTCATTTTTCCACTTTTGTTTTCGACTCAGTCCGTTTCCGAGGAGTGTTGAGTTCCTCCTGTTTAGTCCACGGATGTTTAGTTTGATTTTAAGTTTTTTCAGTGTGAGTTTGCGGTTCATCAGAGGAAGATCTAAAAAGAATTGGTATCAAAATCAAAACCATGCTCAGTGAAAATAT
Organism: Haplochromis burtoni; assembly: GCF_018398535.1. Classification (NCBI taxonomy): domain Eukaryota; kingdom Metazoa; phylum Chordata; class Actinopteri; order Cichliformes; family Cichlidae; genus Haplochromis; species Haplochromis burtoni. Next base: position 431,126 of record NW_024582392.1, read on the forward strand.
GACACCCAAACTATATATCAAGCCTCTTCATGTTTGTTATACTTCTAAAATTATATTAACTGGCCAAGACTAGAACTAAAGATGTTTCCTCTTTTTCTTTTAAAACCTGTTTTACTCAATTGGCAACATAAACCACCGTCACCTGAACAGAGGACTAACTGAAAGTGTTTGATGTGTGTGTTTTTCTCAGTCACACAGAAGCAATGACTCAGTGATCAAAGCTTTGAGAGTCCATCACGTCCTTCACAGGTAGTGAGAAGCAGGGTACACAGTGGACCGGTCATCGGCCAATTACACTGATTTAATAATAACCTTTAACCTAAATGCTGGTCTTATGTGTAGTAGGCACCGAGGAGGGGCAGAAAGTAACACCAAAGTGTGGGAATCACAGAAAAGTAATTTGTTTTCAGGAAATTGCATTACTACTCCTGTTGTTTGTGACGCCACTAGTGTTAAACAGAAACGGAAATCAGTGGAAAGCATCTCAGCAAGTTCTCTGAATCTTAACTAATAACAAAGTGTGAAGGTATTGTGCCTTTAAAGAGTCACATATAGTAAGAGCAGGCTGACTTAACTTCCACATTAAGTCAGACTTTTTGCTTAAGATGTCTGAGGCTCCTAATCATCAGTTTTCTAAATGTGTGGTTAGTTAAATTTGACCTTTTCTTTAGGATTTACTTCATTACATGAAAGGAAATGGAAACACATGAACGTGTTTGGTTTCTGATTGCTGTTTCTTAAATATGCAGTGGTTATGCTAGCTGAGATTAAGATGAGCTGTGTGTTTGCCATGCACTAAATTGACCTTGCCCTACTTTGCACCACTTATATAGTGAGTACAATTAATTGGCATACTTAAATGTGCTTTAAGTATTTATTGAGCACTTTGAGCCAACTGTTGTTGTGAATTGGCACTATACACATAAAAACTGAAGTGAACTGAACTGACAATGCAACATCAAATTGTGAAGCCGGGGCCTTTCCACGCAGCAGTGACAAAAGCTTTTTTGTGCTCTTGTTCCTTTAACTTAAACATACAATTTTAGTACTTCCCCTACTTTTACATCTCACTTACTGTGCACTACCTTTCCACAGAAATCTAAAAACAAAATCACAGGTAGATCAACAGTAACTCGTGTCACATTAACAAGAAAAGGTGGGAAGTAGGATGAGGAAATGATGTAAAACTGATCAGCGTTACATGTAAGGCCCTGTTTATTTGAAAGGAAGTGGCTTTGAGGGCAGTTGCAGATTGGCAGAAAGGAAGTAGGCCGCACAGCAGGTTTTATGCTGCTGCCATGGCGATGGCTGCTGAGGTGGTGTCGCCATTGGTTGCCCATGTCCAGAGCCTGGCTGATAAATAAATGCCAGTACACACCTGCAGCAACGTGGTAAATGTTTTCCTTCACAGTAAAACGATAATGGAAATGAGCCTCTCTTCCACTGAAGAGTCACACCGACTGACACAGGAAGTGAAGGGGAAGATATAAATCACCTAAACTGTCTTGTTCTCACCCACCATAGCATTAAAACGTATCATTTGTAAGCTGTTTCCCCATGTTAACACGCCAAGAATAACACTAAAATGAATATCCTGTTATTGTGACAACAGCTTTTGCAGTTTACAGGTAAAGGTCAATCACAAAGAGCAGCCAAGCTTAAGAAAGAGGAGCTTACCTTGAATACTGTGGAGGTAAACTTTAAGGCCTGAGCGCAGCTGTTGATCCCCCACCCTTTCAAACTGCTTGGCCAGTCTGTTGATTGCAGTCTGAAGGGAATCATGCCTCTTGATCTCTGCTTTTATTGCAGCGGAGTTCACCGTTTTGCTGTTGCTGGTCATCCTGACACATGGATCGGTGGTAAAGTGAAGCAAACAGCTGCTTCAGCCCATTTGAACTCCTGGCTGTTTGTTCCACAAGAAGAGCTCCAGACGCACAGATGCAGCAGAAACAAGAAGCAAAGGCGGCTCGGGGTGTCTCTCTTTCACTCGCTCTCTCTCGCTCTGTCTTTCTAGACCACAAAGTCGGATCACGACAATGCGCGTCTCAGTTTCCTCTGCAGGTTTGAACTGAACTGAATTCACTTCCTTATTTCAAATCTTCACTGTGAGGCGGCTCTGAGTGCTGTCATTTCACACGACAGAAAAGGCGTCTGAAGCGTCCATGTAACTCACATAACACCTTAACTGTTACTACCAAGGAAAGAATATTATAAAGCATGATAATCTGAGACACAGTTTGTTATCACAGTTTGTGTTAGTCACATATTGAACCTACATTAGAGGACTCTGTGTTTTAATAGTTAAATATGTCACTGTTTTGCAGACTGGCTGGCATCTGAGCAAATATCCACTGCTGTCAGACATGCTGGTCACGTGCACAGGATCTCACCATAACCAGATTTTTGCCCAATCTTTGCAGCAGCTTTGTAGCACTGATGTTGTTGTTTGGTGCATACAGTATTTGTACTGTTCTCTAATTAGAGAGCAATACAGAAAAGCTGTACCATGCATTTGTTACTTACAGGCTTTATTAACAGGACACCCTAAAAGCTCCCTGAAAAGCCTTCAGCGGATCCAAAATGCTGTAGAGAGAGAGCTAACAGGGACCAGAAAGAGGGATCATATTTCTCTCTTATTAGCTTCTCTTCACTGGCTCCTTGTTAAGGTTGGAATTGAATTTAAAATCCTTCTTCTCACGTACAAAGTCCTGAATCATCGTGTCTCATGTCTCATAACATTATATTATCACAAAAGAGCACTTTGCTCTCAGGGTGCAGGCTTACTTTCATTTTGTGAAGCTTTGAAAAGCAGAATGGGAGGCAGCGTCTTCACCTGTGAGACCCCTCTCCTGTACAACCAGCTCCCACTTTAGGCCTACTCTCTCTACTTTTTGGCTTAAAACTTTTTATTTATCAATTTTCTTGAATTTATCAAATTCAGGGTTGCGAGGAGGCTGGAGCCTATTCCAGCTGTCATAGTGTGAAAGGCAGGGTACAAGCTGGGAGGATGCTGAGACAGTAAACAGGCTGGAAACATCCACACCTAGAGAAATGCCAGTTAACCTAACCCATACATATCTTTGGACTGTGGAAGGAAGCCAGTGGACCTAATGACAACACTTGCAAGCATGTGGAGAACATGCAAACTCTGCACAGAAAGTCCCCGGCCAGCCGGTGGACTCAAACCCAGGAAATTCTTACTTTGATTTGACAGTACTAACAACTGCCAAGATCACCACAAAATAAGAACGAATGATCTGTGATGCTCTGTAGTGGCTCCTCAGGGCCAAGAGATTCTGCTATGAGGGAGGATTACAAATAGGAAAAGAGGGAGGGAGAAATGGGTGGGGCAAGTACACATTTTGAGGCCTATGAGAGGTAGGTGTGTGTTTATGCAAGCAGGAAGGTCTGTCAACTGCTTGTCTACCGTCTCCTGTGGTTTGTGTTTAGTCCTGTTTGTCGTACGTCTGTTTTTATGCTCTTCTTTTTTGTCTTCTCTTTCTCTTAATCCCCCAGCCTGTCACGGATGGCTTCCCCTCCCAGAGCCTGGTCCTTCTGGAGATGTCTTCCAGTTAAAAGAAAAGCTTTTTTTTTAACCCCACTGTCACCAAGTGTTTGGTCATTTGGCATGAATGGATTTTTGAGTTTCTAGCTATAATGTTCAGCATCTTCACCTTATAATATAAAGTGCCTGCATGAATAAAATTAAACTGATATTAAATATGAAAATATCTTTGAGCCTATCATTATTACAGAGTTTGCTCACATTATGTAAGTGTACTGGATCCTTACAGGTGATCTTTTTAGCAACAATGGTCTCATTTATGGAAAATCTCTG
>NW_024582392.1:436747-476075 GCF_018398535.1 Haplochromis burtoni
TATATATATAGATATAGATATATATATATATATACATTTTTTATTTTTTATTTTTTTATCTTTTTTAAATTTTGAAAACCAGCCCAGCAGTTGAGAGGATTTATGCTCGGGAACTGGATGCCTCAAATCCACACCCCTGGTCTCTATGCAAGCATAGTCTCAGCCATTCCCATTTTAATGGTGATCTGTTGTCCATCTTTAAGTACAGGCTATGGATGGAACTGTTAACAGCTTGGCCTTATAAAAAGAGGTCAGTGAACTAAACTGTGTACGTTGTTTAATATCAAAATATCCTTTAAAACATTGCCTCTCACAGTCAGTCTGTGGGCCTGTGGGAAGCAAAGAGAGACTGATACTACTCGCATACTACTGCACATTTCATTCATCCACAGCTGCACAGGATGACACCATGTGAGCGTTTCCTTTCATCTTGAAACTCCTCTAGCTGTCACAGCAGACTAAACAGTTCACCACACTGCTAGTTAACGGTAAATTTCTCATTAGTTCATTTTTCCACTTTTGTTTTCGACTCAGTCCGTTTCCGAGGAGTGTTGAGTTCCTCCTGTTTAGTCCACGGATGTTTAGTTTGATTTTAAGTTTTTTCAGTGTGAGTTTGCGGTTCATCAGAGGAAGATCTAAAAAGAATTGGTATCAAAATCAAAACCATGCTCAGTGAAAATATGACACCCAAACTATATATCAAGCCTCTTCATGTTTGTTATACTTCTAAAATTATATTAACTGGCCAAGACTAGAACTAAAGATGTTTCCTCTTTTTCTTTTAAAACCTGTTTTACTCAATTGGCAACATAAACCACCGTCACCTGAACAGAGGACTAACTGAAAGTGTTTGATGTGTGTGTTTTTCTCAGTCACACAGAAGCAATGACTCAGTGATCAAAGCTTTGAGAGTCCATCACGTCCTTCACAGGTAGTGAGAAGCAGGGTACACAGTGGACCGGTCATCGGCCAATTACACTGATTTAATAATAACCTTTAACCTAAATGCTGGTCTTATGTGTAGTAGGCACCGAGGAGGGGCAGAAAGTAACACCAAAGTGTGGGAATCACAGAAAAGTAATTTGTTTTCAGGAAATTGCATTACTACTCCTGTTGTTTGTGACGCCACTAGTGTTAAACAGAAACGGAAATCAGTGGAAAGCATCTCAGCAAGTTCTCTGAATCTTAACTAATAACAAAGTGTGAAGGTATTGTGCCTTTAAAGAGTCACATATAGTAAGAGCAGGCTGACTTAACTTCCACATTAAGTCAGACTTTTTGCTTAAGATGTCTGAGGCTCCTAATCATCAGTTTTCTAAATGTGTGGTTAGTTAAATTTGACCTTTTCTTTAGGATTTACTTCATTACATGAAAGGAAATGGAAACACATGAACGTGTTTGGTTTCTGATTGCTGTTTCTTAAATATGCAGTGGTTATGCTAGCTGAGATTAAGATGAGCTGTGTGTTTGCCATGCACTAAATTGACCTTGCCCTACTTTGCACCACTTATATAGTGAGTACAATTAATTGGCATACTTAAATGTGCTTTAAGTATTTATTGAGCACTTTGAGCCAACTGTTGTTGTGAATTGGCACTATACACATAAAAACTGAAGTGAACTGAACTGACAATGCAACATCAAATTGTGAAGCCGGGGCCTTTCCACGCAGCAGTGACAAAAGCTTTTTTGTGCTCTTGTTCCTTTAACTTAAACATACAATTTTAGTACTTCCCCTACTTTTACATCTCACTTACTGTGCACTACCTTTCCACAGAAATCTAAAAACAAAATCACAGGTAGATCAACAGTAACTCGTGTCACATTAACAAGAAAAGGTGGGAAGTAGGATGAGGAAATGATGTAAAACTGATCAGCGTTACATGTAAGGCCCTGTTTATTTGAAAGGAAGTGGCTTTGAGGGCAGTTGCAGATTGGCAGAAAGGAAGTAGGCCGCACAGCAGGTTTTATGCTGCTGCCATGGCGATGGCTGCTGAGGTGGTGTCGCCATTGGTTGCCCATGTCCAGAGCCTGGCTGATAAATAAATGCCAGTACACACCTGCAGCAACGTGGTAAATGTTTTCCTTCACAGTAAAACGATAATGGAAATGAGCCTCTCTTCCACTGAAGAGTCACACCGACTGACACAGGAAGTGAAGGGGAAGATATAAATCACCTAAACTGTCTTGTTCTCACCCACCATAGCATTAAAACGTATCATTTGTAAGCTGTTTCCCCATGTTAACACGCCAAGAATAACACTAAAATGAATATCCTGTTATTGTGACAACAGCTTTTGCAGTTTACAGGTAAAGGTCAATCACAAAGAGCAGCCAAGCTTAAGAAAGAGGAGCTTACCTTGAATACTGTGGAGGTAAACTTTAAGGCCTGAGCGCAGCTGTTGATCCCCCACCCTTTCAAACTGCTTGGCCAGTCTGTTGATTGCAGTCTGAAGGGAATCATGCCTCTTGATCTCTGCTTTTATTGCAGCGGAGTTCACCGTTTTGCTGTTGCTGGTCATCCTGACACATGGATCGGTGGTAAAGTGAAGCAAACAGCTGCTTCAGCCCATTTGAACTCCTGGCTGTTTGTTCCACAAGAAGAGCTCCAGACGCACAGATGCAGCAGAAACAAGAAGCAAAGGCGGCTCGGGGTGTCTCTCTTTCACTCGCTCTCTCTCGCTCTGTCTTTCTAGACCACAAAGTCGGATCACGACAATGCGCGTCTCAGTTTCCTCTGCAGGTTTGAACTGAACTGAATTCACTTCCTTATTTCAAATCTTCACTGTGAGGCGGCTCTGAGTGCTGTCATTTCACACGACAGAAAAGGCGTCTGAAGCGTCCATGTAACTCACATAACACCTTAACTGTTACTACCAAGGAAAGAATATTATAAAGCATGATAATCTGAGACACAGTTTGTTATCACAGTTTGTGTTAGTCACATATTGAACCTACATTAGAGGACTCTGTGTTTTAATAGTTAAATATGTCACTGTTTTGCAGACTGGCTGGCATCTGAGCAAATATCCACTGCTGTCAGACATGCTGGTCACGTGCACAGGATCTCACCATAACCAGATTTTTGCCCAATCTTTGCAGCAGCTTTGTAGCACTGATGTTGTTGTTTGGTGCATACAGTATTTGTACTGTTCTCTAATTAGAGAGCAATACAGAAAAGCTGTACCATGCATTTGTTACTTACAGGCTTTATTAACAGGACACCCTAAAAGCTCCCTGAAAAGCCTTCAGCGGATCCAAAATGCTGTAGAGAGAGAGCTAACAGGGACCAGAAAGAGGGATCATATTTCTCTCTTATTAGCTTCTCTTCACTGGCTCCTTGTTAAGGTTGGAATTGAATTTAAAATCCTTCTTCTCACGTACAAAGTCCTGAATCATCGTGTCTCATGTCTCATAACATTATATTATCACAAAAGAGCACTTTGCTCTCAGGGTGCAGGCTTACTTTCATTTTGTGAAGCTTTGAAAAGCAGAATGGGAGGCAGCGTCTTCACCTGTGAGACCCCTCTCCTGTACAACCAGCTCCCACTTTAGGCCTACTCTCTCTACTTTTTGGCTTAAAACTTTTTATTTATCAATTTTCTTGAATTTATCAAATTCAGGGTTGCGAGGAGGCTGGAGCCTATTCCAGCTGTCATAGTGTGAAAGGCAGGGTACAAGCTGGGAGGATGCTGAGACAGTAAACAGGCTGGAAACATCCACACCTAGAGAAATGCCAGTTAACCTAACCCATACATATCTTTGGACTGTGGAAGGAAGCCAGTGGACCTAATGACAACACTTGCAAGCATGTGGAGAACATGCAAACTCTGCACAGAAAGTCCCCGGCCAGCCGGTGGACTCAAACCCAGGAAATTCTTACTTTGATTTGACAGTACTAACAACTGCCAAGATCACCACAAAATAAGAACGAATGATCTGTGATGCTCTGTAGTGGCTCCTCAGGGCCAAGAGATTCTGCTATGAGGGAGGATTACAAATAGGAAAAGAGGGAGGGAGAAATGGGTGGGGCAAGTACACATTTTGAGGCCTATGAGAGGTAGGTGTGTGTTTATGCAAGCAGGAAGGTCTGTCAACTGCTTGTCTACCGTCTCCTGTGGTTTGTGTTTAGTCCTGTTTGTCGTACGTCTGTTTTTATGCTCTTCTTTTTTGTCTTCTCTTTCTCTTAATCCCCCAGCCTGTCACGGATGGCTTCCCCTCCCAGAGCCTGGTCCTTCTGGAGATGTCTTCCAGTTAAAAGAAAAGCTTTTTTTTTAACCCCACTGTCACCAAGTGTTTGGTCATTTGGCATGAATGGATTTTTGAGTTTCTAGCTATAATGTTCAGCATCTTCACCTTATAATATAAAGTGCCTGCATGAATAAAATTAAACTGATATTAAATATGAAAATATCTTTGAGCCTATCATTATTACAGAGTTTGCTCACATTATGTAAGTGTACTGGATCCTTACAGGTGATCTTTTTAGCAACAATGGTCTCATTTATGGAAAATCTCTGACCACAACCAGAGGACAGAATAGGTTTTCTGTACTTTTTTACCTTCAGTATAGGGACACTGTTACTCAATCGATTTCAGATTAAGATTCAGTTTTATTGTCACATCACAGATTAACAAAAGTAAAAAAGTGGGTGAAAAAACTCTGGAATAGCAGATCACAATAAAAAGAAACACGCCAAGACACCGTTAGATACAAAAATATTGGAGCATGTCTGGCATTGGACAACTAATTAAAATAAATAAATAAAAAGGTCATAATGTGTTCAGAAGCCTGATAGTGGTTGGAACATTGCTCTTTTGCATCCTCCTCATGTGACTGAAGATGTTCACTCATGATCCGGTGGCAGGTTTACAAAATTCTCAAGCTTTTTATATAAAAAGTGAATCTTGCTTCCTTAGAAAGGAAGCCAGTGCCAAAATGCTTAGTCCTGTAGTTTTTCTAATGGTCAACAGGGGGCAACACTTGCTCCAAAAAGAAGTCTGATTATATGAAAGTCCATCGAAAAGTGGCTCTTGGCTCACTTGACTTGTAACCTGAGTAAACGCCGTATTGATTGATCGATTGGTTCAGTTGCTGGTTTGAAGTCTTACTGAATAAAGTGTAGTATAAGTATTAACTGGAAATCATCTCCTTTTTATTGTTTTTGCTTGTCGTTTACAATGGATTATCTTTATACCGCCCCTATTTTCCTTTGTCACACCAACCCTCTGCACATCCTCATTCACTTCATCCATGAATCTTCTCTGAGGCTTTCCTGTTTTTCTCCTGCCTGGCATTTACTTCTTCAAATTTTCTTCCTTCTTCAAATTTTGTCTCCAAACTGATCAAACTGAAAGTTTGTCTGATGTACTCATTTCTAATCCTGTCTCTCTTGGTAACTCCCAGTGAAAATCTTCACATGCTTAAGATTACCCCTGTTTCATTTCACTTCCTATCTACACAATGTTAATACAGTTTGGATCCACTGGCGATGCTTCTGGCCTTATTTCCCTTCCACCTGATCTCCTGTGCAGGCAACACATACATATGTTCCCTTTTCTGTTGCAGTACGGCCATTTAAAACCCTACTCTCAGACCCACATGCCTACCTTTCCTTCTCTCTTTGCTTCTGAATACACCTTCCCTCTCTCCTCCTCACCCTCCTCTGGCTTCAGTAGCATAGTTTCTACCTGTGTCTTGCTAGAATAGAATAGAATAGAATAGAATAGAATAGAATAGAATAGAATAGAATAGAATTCAACTTTATTGTCATTGCACATGTCACAGGTACAAGGGAACGAAATGCAGTTTGCATCCATCCAGAAGTGCTTTAGCCATGATATAGATATATTACAATATATATTAGCAATAATATAGACAGAAATGGGTCTGTTGTAGGTATGAGGGTACAAAATATGGGTCTATTATGGGTATGTTATAATGTACACGGTATGAAGGTACCGTGTACATTATATGCTATAACTATAAGTATGTGCAGGCTGTAGTGGTGTACAAGCTATGTAGAGGCCATGAACAGGATATAAATATGAAAAACTATACAGAAATGTGAACTATGCAAGTTATAAACAGTTGTAGAATTAAAATTATCGTATTGTACAGAATGATTATTTATACAGAATTATACAGTAGTGCAGGTAAGATAAGTGAAATATGTGGATAATTCCTATAGAGGCTATATAAAGTGCTAGTGGTTGTGAGTGGTGGTTCAGTCCATGTTATTATTGTGTGTATGAGGGTACAGTTGTCCATTATTTGTTTTTGTCCATTGTGGGTGTGTGTATGTCCTGTCCATGTGTTTAATGTGGGTCAGATGTCAGGAGGCAGAGTTCAGGAGTCTGACAGCTGTGGGGAAGAAGCTGGTGGTCTTAGTCTGGAGGCTCCTGTGGCGCCTCCCAGAGGGCAGGAGGGTGAAGAGTCCATGTGATGGGTAACTGGGGTCTTTGATGATTTTCCCAGCCCTTTTCAGACACCGCTTCCTGTAGATGTCCTTTATGGCAGGAAGTGGTGCTTCGGCGATGTGCTGGGCAGTTTTCACAACTCTCTGCAACGCCTTCCGGTCCGAGGCAGAGCAGTTCCCGTACCAGACTGTTATACAGTTGGTCAGGATGCTCTCGATGGTGCAGCGATAGAAGTTCACCAGGATGTCTGAGGACAGGTGGTTCTTCCTCAGAGTCCTCAAGAAGAAGAGGCGCTGGTGAGCCTTCTTGACCAGCTTGGAGCAGTTGGTCGTCCAGGTGAGATCCTCGGAGATGTGGACTCCCAGGAACTTGAAGCTGCTCACACGCTCCACAGCCGTCCCCTTAATGTGGATGGGTGGATGTGGGTCAGCATTCCTCCTGTAGTCCACGATGAGCTCCTTGGTCTTCTCGGTGTTAAGCAGCAGGTTGTTTCTGTCGCACCACTCAGCCAGACGATCCACCTCCTCCCTGTAGGCGGCCTCATCGTTGTCACTGATGAGGCCAATCACCGTGGTGTCATCTGCAAACTTAATGATGGTGTTGGAACCATCAGCAGGTCTGCAGTCGTGGGTGAAGAGGGAGTAGAGGAAAGGGCTCATCACACAGCCTTGTGGTACACCGGTGTTCATTGTGATTGTAGATGAGCAGCGGTTATCCAGCCGGACATGTTGGGGCGGTTGGTCAGGAAGTCCAGTAACCATTTGCAGATGAGGGAACTGATGCCCAGGTCTGTCAGTTTCCTGATGAGTTGTGAGGGGTGGATTGTATTGAATGCTGAACTGAAGTCTATAAACAGCATTCTGGCGTAGGTGTTGTTGTTGTCCAGGTGTGAGAGGACAGAGTGCAGTGCGATGGAGACTGCATCCTCTGCGCTCCTGTTCTGACGGTATGCGAATTGATGGGGGTCCAGGGTGGGGGGTGGACAGGATTTAAAGTGTGCTCTAAGCACTTTGTGATGATGGGAGTGAGGGCCAGAGATGGGCAGTAATCTGTAATCCGATTACTTTTTTCAATTAACGAGTAAAGGGATTACTATTGCAAAAACGGTAATTAGATTACTGTTACTTTCCTGTGAGCACGCTGCGTTACTGCGTTACTAAAACCTGATTTTTTGCGAGAGTGTCTCATGACAATGACGTAAGCGAGTGCGACGTTCGTGGCAACAGCTGTGTGCAGATCAACAATGGATAATATATCGAGTGCGGGAGAGAGTATGAGCGTGCAGCGTTTAAAGCGTGGAAGTACTGACCTTACTTTGAGTTTGATTCCATAAAAAGTGACAAAAACATTAGGTCCGTGTGCGTGGGAAGAAAACTTCTTTTACAGCGAAAAAAACCCCCTAAACTTCCGAAGCAAGCACCGAGTGCGCAACCACGGAATGGGAAATCTCACAGACGAAACTCGCGGATTCTTCCACTGACTCTGCGGCACACCTGCACCAGGGCAAACCTCCGCCTCGCGTCTTATACAGGTGAAAACTAGAGCAACAGGACCGCTGAGTCTTTGATTTGATTTATTTTCTGCTGTGTTTTACTTACATCTATTTGAAGAGTAAACACAAAATATTTTATATGTGCTGGAATGTGCAGAAAATAGGTTTAAATGTTAAACAAATTTCTTCCAGTCAGAGAATGTTGCATATAATTAAATTTTTGCTTGATGCATAAAGTTAAAAGATTAAAACTAATAAAACAAGTTTTAAAAAGAGACTTTTCCATTTGATTACATTTTGTATGATGGATTATGCAGAAAAAGTAGAATTGGGCTGAAAGATCTATCGCTTTATCACCTATTCAGGTTGTAAATCGTGTTTTTAAAAAGTAACTAAGTAACTAAGTAATTAATTACTTTTGAAAATAAATAATCAGTAAAGTAACAGGATTACTTTTTGGGGAAGTAATCAGTAATTAGTTACTGATGGGTATTGGGACGATGGAGGTGGATTTGAAGCAGGCCGCTCCAGTTGCTCCAGTCAACACCAGCAGTGGTGGTTGCTGTTAACCCAGGCTTGACCCATCTGGTGTGAACTCTTTTCACATATTTGAAAATTAGAAAATATTTTACACCAAATGCCCCTCCTCCCAACTTAACCTAGCTTGAGAGATGCACTAGGAGTACACTGGCTTGTGACACCAATAGCTGTGTTATCCATTTATCTATATATGCCTACATGTACCTGTATAATGTTGTCAAGGAGAAAAAAAGATTGCTATAGCTTAGTTTACAAGCTCAAAATCAGTGTCATGATGTTAATTGATGATTCCTATTAGTCTGATCGTACTTACATCAGCTAATGTCAGCTGTTTTCTCACACTGTTTTTGATCTGCTGAATGCATCAACCTCCTGAGGCGCCTAAAAATGAAGCTGTCTCTGAGGGAAAAGTTACCCATCTACATTAAGGTCAGTGACGTGAGGTCACAACAGCACTGTTTCTCCATTCAAAAGCATCACACGCACCAAAGGGTTGTGACCTACTGCTTTAAACTTTGGCTTTTAAACACTGTGGGGGGTTTTATTTTATTTTTTTCAGTCAGGCAGGCTTATCCAGCGGAACTGAACATATCTGTGTTTCCCTTTGTCATACGCTATCACACACATACATCCCTGATGTACTAACAAGCCTGTATCTCTCTGTTACAACAAGTGTCCCGCCATCACTACAGAGATCACACACTGGGGGCTGATAAGACCTTTTCTATCCTTTTCTATACATTTTCTTTTTGTATTTGCTTTGTTTCCTTTTAAAAATAACTATATATATATAGATAGATAGATAGATAGATAGATAGATAGATAGATAGATAGATAGATAGATAGATAGATAGATAGATAGATAGATATGCATACATGCAGTAACAAATGTTTTTCCTGACACTCCTGACAAAGTGTTTTTCAGAGATATTGATCTCTGAAAAACACTAAGTTACTGTAACTGCATTCTAGGGAAAAAAAATGAATCACCAGCAACATTTTGCAGGTGATGTATCTTTACATTTCTATCCAGTATGGTACATAAAAAGTTGACATTTTCTTTCTTTCTCTTTTTCTTTTTTTTTGTATTTTCTTGTCAGAGCTTCAGTATACTGTGAAATGTTTTCATTTATTTACATTTAACAGAAGCATACTATTATAAAAAAAAATTCCCTGACAGGATTACAAATAAAGTCCAATCTGCTTATTCAGTTCGTGGGGTGGGGGGAATCACCGGTTCAGTGGTCACCCTGGTCAGGAAACCATTCACACTCACGCTTGTGGTCAGTTTAGAGTCAGCAGTTAACCCCATGCATGTATTTGGCGTTTAGGAGGAAGCAAAAAAAATGGTTATTCAACTTTACACGATGACGTGAGTCGCTGCCCTGACGTCATGCACCATCGTCATCCGCCCTCGGTGCTGTTTGTTTCCAGTAATCAGCGCAGCTGTTTCTCAGAGCGAGCTAGCAGGGATATTAGTTCAGGTTGTTTGTATTTTTTCGCTTAGCTGGAGGAAGTGTTTCGAAGATGGTGTGCGGCGGGTTCACCTGTTCCAAAAACGCCCTGTGCTCCCTGAATGTGGTTTACATGGTGAGTATGTAACACGGATGCTAAATCTCTGCTGGTTACATTAGCTTGTAGCTAACTAGCTTGTGAATGAAGAAGCGAAACACTGGCGAAGAAATGTACTGACCTGTTTTAACTTTTTATTTGGCATGCCTCTTTGTTCATTCTACAGATGGTTATTGGTATGTAAAATATTCTGATATTACCATAGCACAGTGGTAATGTAATGTAGCGTAGGTTAGCTGAGTAGAAGTAGCGGCTAGCTTGTTAGCTATCGCCATTATGCGTATGAAAGATCCCGTTACCTGCGAGGCCAGCTGACCTAAAATGTGAAACTAATACGTTTCGGCTTGATATGGTTTCATGAGCTCTGCTGTCGGTCACCTGGGTGTGTGCTAAGAGAATATAATCAGCTCGCGCGTCTGCCTTTGTCCTTTGTGTCAGTCATGTGAGTGGTGATGGTCAACATGTTGTCTTCAGTTCAGCTAGCATAAACTCTTATCAGAAAATCTGCAAACGCATACTTCCTGCATTGACAAAGTCCAGATCACCACTTCTGAGAAAATGCTACATTTCTTACATTCAAAGACTATAAATGTGAAGAAAGATAAGATTTGACTGGTCGTTGTCAGGCTGAAATTTGCTTTGTTTGCATAATACGCTATGTTAATTCCCTTTCTGATTACTATACAGTGGTGTCTGTTTAGCCACTTAACACAAACCTATGATTTATTAAAGCATAAACCTGAAAGGAAGAGTCTATGTCGTCTACACAGAACAGACAAAAAAACTGCCTCTTTAAGCACTCATTCTGCTAGTAAATGCCAAATGTTCCATGGTGTTAGAGGCACAAAGCATTTTAGTATTTTCACAAAAATAACGTGATTCCCAGAGAGCCTAAAACTTGGCATGTCTCAGTATGGTGTGCAGTGTCTCCTTAAGGAAATTTTTGAGGAAAGTGGGCAAGTGGAGGACACTGCAGCATATAATAAGTATTTAAAAATCAATTTTCTTTAGAAACAAAAAAAATCTGTTTGCTGAATATCATCAAGGGGTACAACTGTGAGCTCCTACACCATGCGGAAAACACGATGGAGGATCTGTCATGGTTAAGAGCTGCATGTCAGTCAGTGGTGTGGTGTAGGAGATCTCATCAACACTCTTAAAAGTACAAAGTTTGATCCACGATGCAGTACTGTCTGGAAAGAGTCTGGCAAAATCTTCTTCATCATAACAATGGTCCCAGACATGCTGCCAATGATTGGTCTCGCCAGAGCCAAGACCTAAACATTACTGAAGCAGTGTGGGATCATCTTGGCACAGAACATGACGAAAGCCAGCCAACATCCAAACAAAAGTTTTCAGTGCCCTTTAAGAATCCTGGAGAACCTTTCCTGAAGATTACTTAAACAAATTACATTAAGCTTGCTTAAGATCTGTGCTGAAGAATAAAGGTGGTCATAGCAAATATGGACAGAGCACAGACTGTTAGTTTTATTGCTTCATTTTAAATGTATGTTTGCACACGCTTCAATGAATCTCTGAACCTAAATCCCATTTTACTAGCAAAATTGGTTCAAGACTTTTGCACAGTACTGTAACAGTACAAAAACTCGGTAGGTTTAAGCAGGATGTTGTTTCTGTTGTTCCAGTCACACTCTGTAATCAATAGGGATGTACCAATCCAGCAGTTTCCAGTTTCAGTTTGATGTCTCGGCTTTGGGTGTCTGCTCATATGGAGTACTGAACTGATTCCAGTGTTAAATGTAATAATCTGTCTTCCTCACTGTGAGGAGGCAAATGTAAATCATCCTTTATGTACAAGAAAACATCAAGCTCAGCCTAAATAGATTTCCTACTTTGTAATTCATGTGACAAAATATGCATCCACAAATATAAATTTACTGAATTGCTATTTATTGGAAAAGTGAAATAATGAAAATGGATCAAATATTTTAAGAAAATTTATTTGCAGTAGACTAATTTTGCCTCATAAGGAGAGACCTGCTGCAGGGTCTCTCCCTATGAGTAAAAATAAAATGCAAATTTTTGCTTCGATGCTTTGTTTAATGCACGATTTCTTAGAATTCACCATCTGAGCGTGGGCAGGTTCAGGAGAACGCATGATAATATTGTATTACAACATTAAGCCCAAGCAGCCCTCAGTTTTCTTAACAAAAAGGGCTGATAACACAACAGCAGCAATTAAGTCGATGAAGTCATAGTTTAACGTAGAGCTGGGCGATAGAACGATAACGATATGTATCGCGATATAACTTTTACTCGATAGAGAAATTAAGCTATTGCGATAGACCTCGCTGCTCTTGTCCTCAAAAAAAAAAAAAGGTCAGCCAATCCAAATTAAGTAGCGCAGAGCCAAACCAATCACAGCCGCAGCGTCACATCGCGTGACTTGTTACGTACAGCACAAGTGCCAAGCCGCACGTGTGTTTGTTTGGGAAGCAGCCAGCGGGTAATGGAGCCAGTGCGTAATGGAGGAAATGAGTGTGCCGACTAGAAAAATCAACCGAGCGTGACCGAAGAGAAAACAGATGATGGTTCCAATGCCGGAGAAATTGTCGAACGGAAGAGCCATAGAAGTTCCGTAGTGTGAAGGTATTTCAGCTATTTCAAGTCTGACAAAAAACAGAGTAGCGTGCACTGTAAATTGTGCCGAAAGCAAGTCTGGAAATACAATAAACTGGTGCATGCGTCACACTGTGCGCCACGTTATTGTTTCGGTGAAATGAATTTCTACAATACTGTTAATTCTACTCTCTGCAGTGTTTAAATGCTTACATATACACACAGTTACTGTCCCTCCACACATACGACTCGGTTCTGCTTCTATGCCCCGGCTTTGTTTACTTTTTCCCACCAAGGCTTCTAGACTTCTGATTGGCCAACATTTCTGCACGGTTAGGAATCTAGCGCCACCTGCTGCTTTGGCATGTTCATAGCTGCGTTTTCCTTAATTTCTGCCTTTATGTGTGGACGGGATTATTTTTTAAAACGAAAATGGAAAATCTCCGTTTTCAAAAATACCCGTGGACGTAGCCTCAGTCTCTGACTGGAAGCGCTAATTCGTCATTCGGCTTTTGTCAGACTAAAGTAACTGTTAAAACTGTTTGAAAAGCTCAGCTATACAACAAGGAGAGATTGAGAATTTCCTTTTAGTTCTCAGTTTATTTGATATTGACAAAAGTTAGTCAGTTTTGTCTGTTCTTCTGTAAAACAAACTAAGATTTATTTTTAGAATTAATATTTTGTTTCTAAGTGGAATTGACAATTTAGTCTGTTTTGTTTGTTCTATTTTGAAACTTAAACGCTTTAGTGGCTGCCTTTTGTGTAGTTTGCAATACGGCACATTTAAATCTTACAAATATAGTTATTTGGCTTATATCGTGATATATATCGTTATCGCCTGAAATGAAAAAAACATATCGTGATATGAAAAAATCTCATATCGCCCAGCTCTAGTTTAACGTGATGCTAGAGTCTGTCTACACACAGCAAAGAGGTGGAGCCGTTACCAAGACAGAGAACTCAGCTTCTTCCTTTAACCACCATTAAAACTACTGCTGAGAAAAGGTGGCCATGAGTTCTTCATCTGGCCACCTGTTTGATGTGAAGTAAAGCAAACTTTTCTTGCAGTGAAACAGTGAAAATCTACAGTAAAGCCAAAATATTTGTTATCCCATTACTTGGAGGAGTAGTTGATAGAATAGTTTATTACTAAAATAATCAATACCTGTAGCCCTGCTCTGCTTCGTAATGCTGTCCTTCTTTGAAGTAGCTTCTGCCTTTTATTAAGTCTCTCTGACCAAATATGATGAGTGAAAGTAACCCAAAGTATTTTTAGGTAGTTTCAGTGGTTGAAATGGTTGCTGCAGAGTAAGAAGGTCCTAGTTTGAATCGAGCGGGTACCTGTCGTTTTGGAGTTTCTTCTCGCTGTGTCGGTTTGCGCCTGGTAATCTGGCTCCTCCCATCGTCCAAAGGCATGTTTTTAAGGTTAGGATACGTAGTAAGTGTGAATGTGTTTGTCTGCCTGTGGTGTACCCTTCCCCCTTGCCCAATGACAGCAGGCAGAGGTTACTCTAAAAATGGAAAAAAAAAAAAAATGAGGTTACCAGGTGTAAAAATAAATGAAGCTAACAATAAACTAGTCAAGAAAGCAAGCAAAAGAAAAAAAGGCTAAATAAACTTTTGAACTCTCGAACGTCTGTGCTGTGTGCCATTGGTGAAAACAGGAGTAAAGCTGGTGTTTGCATAGCTGTTACTGACACACCAGGACAGAGAGCTCGCTGTCCCTGTCGACTCAGTGCCCAGTGAAATACTTGTGACACGACCTGCCCAGTCAGAAAGGAACGTGATGCCGCCAGTCCTGTTGATGGCTGAGTCACCGCATCTGTCACGAGTTTGATGTTGTTGTTTTTTGTTTTTTTTTAAATCAGGATCGAATCGGAACAGGCGTCAGCGAGCTGAATACACGAACACTTTGATACCTGCGATGCTTATTTAAACGTCGGCACTGAATCTTTGTAGAACCTATATCATAACCTATGTAAGTGGCCATTGGTATCATTTATGATGTTTTTATATGTGATGGCAGCCACGGTAGAAACAAAATGATACGGTTGTCCGTTTTTCTTCATTCTTGGTACATTTCCATGTTGCGATGTATTCTGCAGTCTCCATCCAGGAATTCGCTAACATCCTTGTATCGAGGCGATGATTATTCAATACCTGTGGGGGAAAAAAGCCAGAAATGCATAGATGATGGACTCGATGGAACTGAACAGATCAATCAAAATAGTCCCAAGCTGCGTCGATCGACTTGAACTTGGGTTTCTATTGAGGTGCATGTCAGGTTATGGTGTAGAATTTCAGAAGGATCTGTGATTATGATTTACTTCTGAAATGGATGTAAGTAGAGAGAGAAAGTAAACATTAACACATTAATTGGGGGGGGAGTACAAAAAGTTTAAGTCAATAGGAAAACTCATAGATTGCTTTAACTATATAATAATAATAATAATAATAATAATATTATAGATTTGTATAGCGCCTTTCAAGAAACCCAAGAAGGAGAGGGAAAAAAATATGCAGCTTGATCATGGTTATACTCGGTCACCTGACAACGACCCATTCCCAACTGGGGAAATGTGGAGATGAAGAATAAATGACGCCTTCAACAACTTTAAGCAACTGATTATTTATAGAGTACAGTAGAAAAAAGTATATTCAGGCATTATCTGCATTTATTTACAGTCTCCTCACTCACACACACGTACATGCTTCATGTCTAGAGCTGAATAGAGGCAGCAGTGAAATATCGAGTTGACAACAATGTTTTCTGTTACTGTAAGTGCAATAAAAGCTTTCCAGCAAGTGTTGCTAACTTGCATTAAACCAGAAAGACATTATATAACGAGCAAAAGTAAATGTGAGAGGGGAAGGCCAAAGCATCGACCTTTGACCACAGTTTTCAGTTATATAAAGTTTTGCAACATGTGAAGAATATCAGTTTGTGTCACAATGTGAAATGCCTGCAGACTGCTGCTGCTTTGCTGTTAGCTTCCTTCATGTTACATTAGCTCTACTTGTATTTCCCACTGTTGTGTGGCTAAATGGATCAACACGGAAGTTCAGTCTAGCTTTTTGAGTTCGCGTTGGACGTGTATCCCAACCAAATATCAGATCTGAGCATCCCTATTTTTTTTATATTTAATTTGTAGTTTATTCTTTGCCAAAATATCACTCATGTAACATTTTAGTGGTAAATTTTTGCTAGTTTCGTAAAGCTCATATGATTGTAAGTCAATATTTTTGTATTTTGAACTGAAAGAGCAGGTTGAAGTGTTGACTTCAGTTTTTGATGTTTTAATTTCCCTGTTTGTTCCACAAATACAGAAGTCAGATTTTGTCATGTAGTGATTTCGTGTCTTTCAACTCTTTGACATGCAGTTCATGCGCCGTCACAAAATTGATGTGACCAAGCAGAGATCAGTCAATAGGGTCAGAGTCGGCAAACATATCAGCTCAATCTTGAAGGCATTTGTTTACAAGACCAACTTGTGCTCAATTTAAATAGATGATTTTGTTTTTCATTTCAGCAATTTTGAAGTGAAAGAATAATAAAAATGCTCTAAAATATAACTGTTTGGAATTGGTTACAGATGATTTAAAAATACATTTTTAAATACATAAAACACTGTCCTGGACCAGCAGCTTCATGTCCTCAAGCTGTGTGAGGTATTTAACACTAAACTTGTTTTTTAGTCGGCCTCTTTCTCACACTTGAACTCCAAAGCTGAACTCTTCTCTACAGACTGAGCTGCGTTTGTAGTAATCAAACCACAGTGCTGTGACCTCGTGATAAGCTGTGATCCATCTGATGCACTCTGCCTCAGCTGACCGTGGTTAACCTCTTTCCCTTTGCTCCCTTCAGCTGGTCGGGCTGCTGCTGATCGGAGTCGCGGCATGGGGGAAGGGCTACGGCCTGGTGTCCAGCATCCACATTATCGGAGGGGTCATTGCGGTGGGCGTCTTCCTGCTGCTCATCGCTGTTGTAGGACTGATCGGAGCCATGCACCACCACCAAGTCATGCTTTTCTTTGTATCCTTTATAGCTTTGTTGATGCACAAGTTCGCAGTAGATCTGAGTTATTTGGGAAAAATTACTTATCTTTTGGTTTAAATGTTTGTCCTTCCTAAGTCCCATCCAGTCTTCTTCCATACTTTTGAACTGTCTCAAGGTTTGCGGTGCCCGTCAGACCTAACACAGGATGTAGTTTATGTAGGTGCTGGGTTGTATCACCAAAAATGTTTGTTAGTTTTTTAAGTTTCTGGCAGCATCACAGTGTACAACAGAATTATTATTCCTGCATAAGTGGGCCTTTATGTAGGTTTACTGTGACTCATTCTTCCGCCTGAAGTTGAGAGAATAAAAGAAATTGTTGGTATTGGCATTAATAAAGCAGAAGCAGCAGAATTTTAAAAAACAAAACTACACACGGAAAGTGGCAAATGATCTTCTCTTAGACTCTGTTAAACAAAACTAAATATTTGCCACTGGGTTATAAAGGCAGTCTTTTTAAGCCTGGAGTAGCACATTAATGCCACTATTCGTTGTGTCAGATCTGGAGTGATTGTGCATAAAGAAACATCATTTTGAATTACAGCCCCCAAATTATTGGTCCAAATTCTTCTGCCTTCAGGTAAAACAACCTGTTAGTAACAGTTTATCTTTACTTCACCTGTGTGTCGAGGAGCTTCCTTTCAAACTTCCCAACAGTGGACAAGCTCATATCTGGGCAGCAAGATAGTTTGGAGAACTAAGCCTGGAATGTAAAGCCAGTGCTGAAGTGCCTTAATGGTTTTATAAAACTCGATGGGAAAACGGCCCTACACTTCCCTGATCTTTTTAATCTGATCAGCTTTTTTTTTTTGTGCTCTGCTTTGAGCTTCAGTTCCAAGTCTTGTTTGATTCAACATGAAGTACAATTTCTGAAGTTGGAACAGAGCTACAGTGTAATTAACAAATCACTGCCATAAGAGCATGCAGTGTACCCATGTTTCTCTGTCATGTCCATCCTATGCTCTGACCCGGTTTCACATAGCTAGGATGCAGATGGGAAAAATACTCCGCTTCAAAAACAGGATCTTACAAACCGCTGGATGACGTCACAGTGGCTACATCCATCTTTTACATACAGTTTAAGAAATCAGGGCCGAAATCCCTCCCAGTTCACAGATGATTACTCTTTGTTGTTTGAAACGTGGAGTTTGTTGCTGCCGTTGTTTCTTTGACCCCTGCTTCTCAGTACATGGTCATTCTCTTCATTGTCTTCCTCTTCCAATTTGGAATTTCATGTTCCTGCTTGGCAATGAACCGTGGGCAGCAGGTGAGCCAACATAATGTTTATTTCAAAATCTGCATTTCTGAATTCATATGAAATGTATATTATTTAATGCCTTTGGCTTTTATTTGTCATGTTTACATTTTCCAGGAGACACTTCTGAACTCTGCGTGGGGAATCATGGAAAATCAGACCAAGGTAGACTTGGAGACCCAACTCAACTGCTGTGGGCTCTTCAACACCACTGGCAAACTGCAGCAGTTTAACCAGGACTTGGGGAGCTGTCATGCTGTAAGCCTCAAATATCACATTTTTTTCATTAACTAAAGAAAAACACAGTCATGGAAAAACCCACTAGAAAGGTTTAGGTGCATACTTCAGTTGTTGCCTAAATAAACCCCATTTTATTTCTGTTTTTTACCCACTCTATCAATGATTTTTTTTCTGTATTTCCAGTTACACAATGAGCCTCAAGCAAAAATCACATAAGCATTTCCTTTAGGAAAAAGTAGGGCACTTACTGTTATTCTCAGAATAGATTTTGGTAGCTAATACTGGCTTAGCTGACAACCCGTTGAGTCATAGTGCAAAAAGACAGAACGCCTTTCTCTTTCACTCTAGCCATGCACAACGGAAGGTAGATGTGTGCCCTGTGGAACGAAGATGCTGGATCATGCCACAGAGGCTCTGAAGATCCTCGGAGGCGTCGGGCTCTTTTTCAGCTTCACTGAGGTTTGTATCTGATCCTTTAAATGGACTTCATCAGGTTGGCTTGACAACACCTATGTGTCTAAATGTATTGACTTACTGTCATGTGATTGGCTGATTAGATGATTGGGTTAATGAACAGGTGTATCTAAAAGTAGTGGGTGAATGTGCTTTTTTTTTTTCTGTGTAATTCACCGTTTTCACTAATGAACAGTCTAAGCACATATTCCATGTGCTGTTTCATGATGACACACACATATAATATAACACATATTTTCATATTGTAAAATTCTGATATTCTTCTCTAAAGACCTACTTTCAGAACTGTTATTTTCTCATTTCGTTGGTGTTCTAAGGAAAACGGAACATTTTTGGGCTCTGTTGGAATAAAGATGATTTATACAGTGTTGGAGTTGTTACCGATGTCCTGACCAAATATAAATATGCAGTCTTTGAAATTCATTTTATGCAGTCTCCACTCTATTGGACTGTGCTGAAGGTTTACCAGATGGCTCTCATGCCAAACCATGAAATAGTCGTGTTTCATGACTGTTTTTAAGTAATGCGTGGTAATAAGTGTAATTAGAGTGAGCAGCATGAATGTTCATGAAACTCTTCAGGGAGACGTGTCATTGTGGCAAACCAATAAATACAGCCTTGGACAAAGTAGCAACCACTGTGTTTGAAAGTTAACTGAGTAGTTTTATTGTGTAACCTTAAGTCATTTTAATGCCTAAACCATAATGAGTCAGACTTCAACTTTTTTCTGCCTTCGTCTCGCCTTATTCCTCACATCTTCTTCATCGATCTTGTGCGTGTCCTCCTTCACTACATCCATGAATCTTCTCTAACCTGTCTTTCTCCTGCTGTGGCTGCTCCATACTTGGCATCCTTAGACCATTATATCAGCTATCTCACCAATGCACATGTCCGAACCATCTAAGCCTTGCCTCTCTAGCTTTGTCTGTAAAACTGGTCAACAACCTGAGCTGTCCCTCTGATATGTTTATTATTTCTTTCAGTCCTTCTGTCACTAATCGCTCCTGACACTGTTCTCCACCCTGCCAGCACTTTCCATCACCTCTCACATGCTCTGTCTGTTGCTTTAGCTGGTTGATCCCAGGTATTTAACTTAATCTACCTTTGCTACCTCCTTGCATCTAAACCTCTCTCCTTATCACTTTTACTCACATTCTTCTTCTCTCTGCACATACCTCCACCTCTTAAAATTGTTCCTGTAACTCCAACCTTTGTTTCTGCGCGTAGACACATATTAGTACATATGAGGCTGGCTATCTGTGATCAGAGGCACACATTAATAAAAACCCACAAAGTATCAGTAACACTAAAGGGAAGAATTTGCCGGTGCTAAGCACACATTCATACACCCTGCATGCCTAAGTACTCTGTAAATGAATGAGGGGAAATTCAGGTGTCAGTGTCCTGCCCAAGGATGGACTTGGGGGGGGATGGGGATCGAACAGCTGACCTCCTGATTATTTGCTCTACCACCTGAGCCACAGCTGCCCTACTAACAGATTAAAAGCTGTGACTGTTTCACAGACAGCTTCACTTTTTTTTCTTCTTTTAAATAAAAATGACTCGTGATTGCTACACATTTGCTCCCTCCTGCACAGACTGGTTGCAAATGACGCTATCAGTTTGTTCAAGTTTGTCCAGTATTTTCACTTCACTGTTGTCCTTCCTTTTTGTGTTACATGATGAGCACATTTGTGGTGAGTTGTGGTCTAGCTTTGGTGAGAAAAATAACTTCTAAGGGCCTTTTTAATGCTGTTCTCTTACATGTAAATCCTCTGTTAACAGATCCTGGGAGTGTGGCTTGCTGTGCGCTACAGAAACCAGAAGGATCCACGAGCAAACCCAAGTGCTTTCCTATAGTCTGTCTCACATCACGGCGCAGTAGGTGCAGTTTCAGATACACTGGTACACACAGAATAACGCACATCTAGAGGCAGACACTCGGGCATATAAATACAGAGCCACAACCATCACAACACCAAATGGACAAGCGCACGCGGCACCTGAAAAAAACACTGAGAAAAACAAAACGCACACACATACACCAGAGACTGAGAAACTCCAACAAACTGTCCAGAAATGCAAGCTGGAAGACCTGGATACTTATGTGTGAAAGGATGAGAAGTGGTACTTGTCGGTATCACAACCCAGCCTTGATTTGAGTATCAGATTTCCCGATTGCACCAAGATTTCTCTGCATGCGTTCTCTCACGCGTGCACAGACCAACAGCCTCTTTGTTGATCTTGTTCCACAATCCAACCCAACGACTGTGCGGTGTCCAACAGATAAACTTGTATGCACCTTGACTTTTCCTCTAATGTAGTGCCACCTCTTAACGACAAATATACTCCTGGTAATGTGATGTGTATCCAAACATGTCCCCAGCATGATGAGAAAGTCAGCAAGGTGGGTGAGAAGGCACACACTGGACATGTGGTGTAAAGTAGTTTTTGAAAGGGTTAAAAATGTATGTAATTTTTTTTTCTTTCCACAAAAAAACAGGAATTTGGATTAGGTAGTTTATTTTAGGAAATGTAGTTGCTAGTCTTTGAAGTTCAAATATTTATGAACTGTAACTGAGCCAACTAACTTTTAAATGCCGACGGGCTGCAGCCTCGATGTTGTACATAGTCTTTGCATACTGTAGTTCACAGAAAGTGTACTTGATGGGTTTGCTGTGTAGTTTCCCACCTCTTGCTATGAGGTTTGCCTGCAGTTTCAGAGTCTCTGAAAGCCTGAATTATCCTCACCTCTTCCTATATTTAACATTTTCTTCAGTGTCGCACAGTGACGTCGCTTAGCGTAGATTCTGGTTGTAGACAAGTGGATTAAGGTACATCTTGTTACCTTCTGTATAACTGGAAGAAATCTCAAAAACACACAACTTGAATACGTGCTTTTTTTTTAATTTGAAGTAATCGAGTGAATTTGGCCAAATCTGTTTATTGAAAATCCAGTTTGGTTTTTATAGTGTTAATTGTGAGAATGTGCTTTTTGTTGCCATCCTTTTCTCTTTTTCTTAAATATTTTAAAACTTGTGATTCTTTGGTGCAGTTTTTTTTCTTTTTTGTTTGCCATCAGCTTCTTTTTTTCATCAGTGTTAAAATGCTTTGTAAAATGTGCTTGTTAAATATTTTCAGTATCTATTTAAGTTTAACGATGCACAGCCGTTTTGTTGTAGTTTTGATATCGCTTTGCTCGATATGGAACGTTTCCTGTTGATAAATAATTGCTCAGCCTCTCCTTAAACTTTTTTTTATTTTCCCCTCTTTTGAATTGCTTTTAACTTAAAGGACTAACGAGCTGTAATTACATGTCTTACTTGAACCTGTCGACTTTAATGATTACGGATTCCTCGCTGCTGCTTTGGAGTTCTCGTCGTAAGCAAAACATTATGACAGATGTTAAGCATTATTATGCCATATATTACACCTCAGTTTGAATTTGCGTGCAGTTGTTATTCAAATGTAAGTTGAATTTTTGAGACTTAATTTTTCCAAATAATAAAAATCTCAAATTGGAAGCTGTTTTTCTTTGAGTCATTGTTTGAAGGACTGGGTCCACACTAGCCATGTTGGCTCTGATAAAGCCAGCCAACGTGATGCTTGCAATTCCACCAGACGCCCCACGGCTGGCCGACTGTAACATGTAGCAAATGAGGGCAGCAGGAAGTCAAAGATAGAAATGGAGTGGTCAATTTTCAAAATAGGAACCCTATCTAAATTCATTCCTAAAATGGTACTAGTGTGATCTGAATCACTAATGTAATGCCACACACCCAAAGCCAATATATTTCTGCAGTTATTAAAACAAGACAGTCAAAATAAATAAAAACTAAAGATGGTTTCATCTTGCAAATAATCAACACACCTGTTTTACAGCGGTGTTGTAAAAAAAACACCTAAGACACTCGCTGCTTTGTAAAGGTATATTTAACATTCAATATATATATTTTTTTATTGCGTATTTGTGGTTCCGTTTGTTATAGCATTTTAAAGTAATAAGTAAGATCAAATGACCATTTTAAAAGGCCAATTAACTGTTAAAATCAAAGACTGTTATGAAAGATTTCCTGTTCTTGTGACAACGACGCACTCGGTCCACTGGGTCATACTGGAGGGGGAAACTAAAGGTATTTATGAGACGTAAAAGGTTTCCGTAGATAATTCTGTAGGAGGATTATTAATGGTTGCCTTCATCTGCCTGTCTGTGGATATCAGAGTCTCAGGTGATCCACTTTGGGTGGGATGTGACCAAAGTGTCAGTTGATAAGGACTGTACCTTGTGAAATGAACTTTTCAGTCAAAAACAGCGGCTATTCTGAGCCAACCGATCGGACAACTTCATACAACTAAAAAATCTTATTTAAAATATTTTTCTCCAGTTATTTTGTAAGTTCAAAAGAATCCCCTGTCAAAATGCGCAGTTTTAAAGTTTAATAAATGCGTGATGTTTAAACTAAGTTCTTGGCAGCCCTTCTACAATTAGGGTTAAATTTTGTTTTGAATGTAGCAACCAAATGGAAAAGCATTAAACAGAAAAACTAACGCTAAAGAAAAAGCTTGTTTTGAATGTTTATCTCATAGTTTCTGAACATTGCAAAATAAAACTCAACCGTTATCGTGGGTTGCCAGTGACCTGGTGGGTGATAAGGGAGTTGGCTGATGAATAATCATTAATAGAATTACGGACAACAGGCATTTGTTAGGGTCCACGTGTAAATTGAAGAAATGTTTCGGATCCTGTTTCAAGGCCGTCAATCAAGCTGAAGCAGGTTAGTAACGCTGAGCTTGTTAACTACGTGCAAAAGGTCAGATTTCCATGACTCATCAGAGCTCTGTTCAAGTAAATCAATCTGCAGCCATTGTTCACTTGTGATTAACATCCCGAGGTATATTTTCCCCAGAACATTGCTGACCAGGCGATATTGTTACAGTGAGAAACATCTCATCAGACCCTATGTGAAAGTACTTTAAGTAGGGTCAGCGTGAATCACATGCAACCCAGACTTCAAGATAATATTCAATACAGGACAGCACCAGGGGGGGGGCAAGGGGCAACTGCTGTAGAGCCTTTCCCCCCCCCAGCTGCCCCCCAACTTTTATGTCCTTAAAATGCTTTAAAATACCAGTTGTCTAAACCTAAAAAATTGTCTGTTTTCTTAGAAGAAAAGATACAATAAACAGTTTTGTGGATATTTTGTTGACTTAATTTGAATATGGGGGATTTTCACATACTTCACTGAAGAGGTATGCGCTACCCTACCTAGACCTCTTGCCCCTCCTTTGCCCACCCATGTAAAATTTTCTAGCTCTGCCACAGGACGGCACAGTGGTTTCAGGCCACTGCCTCACAGTAAGAAGGTCTTGGGTTCAAACTCAGAGGGATTGTCTTTCTGTGTTAGCCCTGCCTATCAAGGGTGTCCTGAATTGTATAAGTGGAAGAAAGTAGAGGATGGATGTTAGTAGTAAAAAAAGGCAGTGGATTAAATTCAGTGCTCCACATTAGGCACGGCCCTGCAGGTATCACTTCTACAAATACCAGGGTGACTTGCTGACAGCTGCATCTATCCATTTTCTGTCAGTTATCCTGGTCTTGGCAGCAGTTTGAGCAAAGATGCCCAGACCTCCCTCACCCCAGCCACCTCCTCAGCTCTTCTGGGGAGACACTGAGGAGTTCCTTAGCCAGCCAAGAGATGTAATCTCTCTGTTCTGATGCTGCTCAGGAGCCAACCTGGTCAGATGGCTGAATGACCTCAAATGGCTCTTTTATGAAAGGAGGCTCCACTCTACAGTTGAGGAAAGCCCAGACCCTCGCAGCCTTCATCAGCTGATAGATTTAAAGATTGTGACAAAGTAAACATTTTTACTGGGTACAGAACGCGTTCATTTTAGCTTCTTCTTAGTTTATTTATGCTGTCGCTGTGTAAAGCAACCCGGTGGTGGAAACAACACGTTTGCACCTTCGTAATGGTAATGTGAATTTTTCCTTTAAAGCTGATTTAAACTGTGGCGCGAGCTTGCAGTTGAGACTTTCAATGTGCCACCTTGCGCCACATGATGGCAGTATAGAGTCTGTGCAGCTGCCATTTCTTTTTCCGCCACTCACTGCTATTTCAGCCCTGCTCTGACATGTGTAAATACCTCGAGACAAGCAAAGAATCTCTACACAGAGGTGCCTTTTCCCTGTGACTGGCATCATACAGATTGATTTCCTCCCAGCTGAAGGTGGACTGCATCGATGTGGCAGCTGTGAAATGAATTCATTCTGGTAGTAGGTTTTGTTATATCCTGTGATATTCCTTCAGAAGGCCATTAATCCCTTTAGCTGGGATCGGTCCAGAAATGTGGTGGTGGGTGGGTGATTGGGTGGGTTGGGGAAGGGGGGTAGTGTGGCGAGAGCAGAAGGAGAGCTCAAGAACACTCTGATAGGAGAGTAGAGATAACACACAAGGAAATTATCCTGATACCTTTCAACCAAGGTTATCCTAAATGAGGATAAACTGCTCTTCTGCCCTCATCTTAATGGCCCATGGCAGACTGTCACCAGCACCACTGCCCCCTGCTTCATGAAAGCCGTGACCTAATCTCTGGTGCTGGATGAAGCCCGCCAGCGAGCACCTGCGGGTTCATTTCCCTGAGACGCAGGAACATTTATGTAAGTGAAATATGCCTGCTAAGGGCTTTGGGTCTTGAGTGTGGCTGGGAACCAGCATTTTAGAAACTGTCCCCTGTCCTGTCAGCGTGCTGTCCCAAGGGCCCGGTGCCAGTCCCCCACCCTGTGCTGCATGTCCATATGCCGGGTGTATTAGTTTGGAGAAGCTGTGGCGAATCACACCAACAGGGATGGCCATCTGTCCTCTTACAGATATAGCATGGGCTCTGCAAGCGCATCAAGACAGGATCTTAAAACATTTGGTCCATTATATCACAGCGCTCTGGTGAATGGATTTTACAAGGGCTTGTCCGTTAGGCAGAACTAATTATGTATAGCTTGTCAGCATGGGGCATGGTATTCAGATCAGTAGGGACCAACAAACTGCTTCCTGTTATATAGTATTTCCAGCAGAGGATACTCTACTATTACAACTAAAAGCCCTGCATTCAGAATCCACTGGAGTTCACAGTGCAAGGCTCAAAGATATATTAAAATATGTTTTTTTCAAATTCAATATAAACAAACCAGCCCCTAAGGTAAAAACAAACTGGCAAACCAAAGTTAAAAATAAACCTACCGCGAGTTGCACTCAAACGGTTACTTTTTTAATGAAAGGTTCACGAATGCTGTTCTTTTCTGCTCTGGGATGAAATAGTTGTGTCCATCCCAAGGCTAAATTTGAGCACTAACGATGCAAATTTGATTTAGGCCACAAAATAAAAATCTTTTAATGAAGAGATCCAAAAAAATATGTCGGGTTGCACAAATAAAACATACTCTTTGGTATTAAGAGTTGTTCAATTAGGTACTGATTCTGAAACTGGGGTTTAAGCACATTCAAAGGGACATTTATAAAAATAGAGGGTCACAATATGATAAATGCTGAAATGTAAAAAGGTAAAGATAAATGTTCATTTTGGAAACTTTATCATTCATAATTTCCCAGTTCATGTACATACTAAAACTGATACCAGATGACTTATGATAAAATATAAACTGACCTCACTGACCCTGTATTATGACGTCTCAGACTCACAGAGCCACCAAAGGACCCCAACAAGCTGTTAGTTTAATGGAATTCAGTGCTTAAGAAATTTATGTGGCCGCCTGTCATAAAACAAACTAACAAACAAAAGCAAAACACAAATATTTTAGAAATCTGCCAGAAATGTGTTTAAAAGTAAAGAGATCACATTTTTATATCCAAATTTGAGCTGACGCTGGACTTCTCTGAGAAGTCAAAAATTAATCAAGTGTATTCAACTGTTAAAACTATTTTTTTCTGTTCAGGGAGCCAAATAAATAACTGTAATTTGGCATCTTAATCAAAAGGTAATAATGTGCCTTTTTCAGCTTTTTAGTAAACAAGTAAATTTTAAAATTCATGGACAAAAACAATTATATTCTATCATTAAAAACTTTATTTTGATAAAAGAGTTTGTTCCTACTGGTGAATTAATCATTACAGCAACACTAAACATTATTTTGGTAATTACCTATACTGTTAATTTAGGACAGCTGTGGTATAAACCTTAGATTCAGTGGTAGTCTAATAAATTTGTCTTTATGTGTTTTTGTATACATACCTGCTGCATCAATGGTGAAAGTTTGTCCTCGATGCTGGGAGTTACTGAGAATAAACCTGTATGCTTTTATTGGGTCTGTATCTAGATTCTTCTCACAGCTCAGCGAGGACAAACAGGAAGGTAAATCATTCTCATCAGTTAAGAGAGACAAACAGGTCTATATTGCCTATCAATAATGAAACAGAGCAGGGATGCATGTTGTTAGATCTTAGCTGGAACGGCAGTGCAGGTGATATAAGAAGTTATTCTGAGCATTCAGGTCTTGAATTGGTATTTCACTTTCATAAGATATTCCATTTTCATGCCTTCACCTCCACGTGAAGAAACAATCCCCAAATTATTTCGTTATGGGAGATTCTCTGATTCATTTTGCCTCGCTAATAGCAAAGAAATTATTGACATCATTTACTAACCACTGGGAGAATTATCTATTCCTTAAACTGTTATTAATCTTTAGCTATCTTTTTAGAAACATTTACAACTAGTTTTCGCTAAGGTAAAAGTAATTCAAGCATTCAAGTTAGCTAAGAGTGAAGAATAAACCAAATTGTAACCAAAAGCTATCACAAAATTTTAAGATATAGTTTAAAATATTTAGAAATGTGTAGACACTTTTAAATGTGTGAAGTTAATAAATCAACCATTTTTCAGCAGTTATCAAAACATTTTAAATGTTGAATGAATAAATATTCTAATATTTACTAAAAGTAACAATTTCAGTAAGTTTGCTAAAAAAATAACAACATGAATTTAGTATGTTAGCTAAAAGTAACAAATAAACCATTTTAGTGAAATAGCTACAAGTAACAAAATTAGCTCAAAGTTTCAAGAGTTAGTAAGCTCTCTAAAAGTAACGCATTTAGTGAGTTAGCTTTAAATAACAAATAAATCAATTTAGTAATATTAGCTATAAGTAACAGTAAGTTAGCTAAAAGTAACAGATTTAGTAAGTTAGATAAACTGTTGAAATAGTGTATTAAACTGAGTGATTATAATAAAAATAATTGCTAAAAACGTTAAATATTTAAATGTAACAGCTAAACAGCTCAAACAATTAGCTAAGATTACAAGAATAAAAATTCAAATAGTTTGCCAAATATAAGGGATAAATGTTTTTGTCGGAGGGACAGATCGGCAAGAATAAAGGAAACACAGGACACACACACTTGACAACCAAGCGGAAGCATAGATTGGAAATATATTCAAATCCATGAATTTCAGCATACATGTTACTTCAAAATAAGTCTGGATCACTGCTCCAGAAAACACAAATTTATGGTTAAAACTTTTTTTGTCAGTCTGCTATTGGATGGCCCTGTTTTTGCACACAGCCTGCTGAAGCTACAACTTTTATTTTAGTGAAAGACGTAAGTAATAGATGAACATCTCAGATAATTAAAATTAATGGATAAGCCATACAAATGCTTTCATAAGAATAATGAAAACTGTTCAAGTAGTGACTTGGGTAAAAGTAATGTCTTGTGAT
This sequence comes from Haplochromis burtoni, assembly GCF_018398535.1. Taxonomy (NCBI): domain Eukaryota; kingdom Metazoa; phylum Chordata; class Actinopteri; order Cichliformes; family Cichlidae; genus Haplochromis; species Haplochromis burtoni. The sequence continues at coordinate 465,105 of NW_024582392.1, forward strand.
ATTTTTATATCTAAGGCTACCAGACAGATGGTTGAAATGTCTGGTTTTTCCCACTCCAAGGTAGTTATACAAACATCTAATGAGAGCAACCAAGCAATGATTAATAAATGGCGTGGTGAATATGTGGGACAATATCAGTCTAACTGACACATTTGGAAAATCGTGGGTGGTGTTGGTGAGGAGGTAGTTTAGGTAGTCTGTTGATACATCAGAAGAACAAAAAACATTTGGGAGAAAGCGCTGCAGTTGATGGGCAATATAAAGAAAATAGTTTTAAAAATGAGTTACAGGAGGCAGAGAAAGAATGGGGAAGGCAAAGGTAGAAGATGAGTTGAGGAAATCAAGTTTACACACCATTAAACATAAATGTTAGTAGCCTACTTTACCCCCCACAGCATCATCATAACAAGCCCTCCCACACAATGTAATAGTTTATTTGCAAAATCATTTATTTCTGTGCTGTCTAATGCTAATTTATGTTAGAAAAATCACGAGTGTTAAACTTTTTTCCAGCGCTCTGTATGAAAACAATGTGAGCATATTGAATTTGACCAATTTTGCGATGGTCAAAAATCTATAAACAAGCACCTGGGCCGCTCACTTGCATCCCGGTTTAATCATTACCTCGCTGCAACAGTGCACATACAAATATAGCTGTAGATACAAGGAAACGGTGGCGTGATAGCTGAAGTCTGGCACCGTATCTCAAAACAAATGTTACGCTTAAAATAAATCCATAACTGTAACAAGCAGAGTGTGAAAAATCAATCAAGATCAATGTGACAGGGGATTTTGTGGGAAGTGCTGCGGCGGTGGAGAATACAAAGTGTGCGAGAGCAGGAGAGGGAGACGCAATGAGGCATCTTCTTCTCTGAAAGCTGCAGATTAAAGTGACCTCTTGACCCGAGTCTCTGATGTTTCCCTAATTACCTTGTCGCACCATCCTGATAAAAAGCAGCGCGGCGGCTTCCTCCTCTCCTCTTTACAGCATCATTTACAGCCTCACAACCTGACACAAGGACAACGCCTGTGGAGCGACTGGCCAACTCTGAGAGTTTTGTGCAGATATTAATAGAGATTTTAGGCATGCTGAGGTCCACTTTATTGAGGATAAGTCTGTACTGCAGAGAAGTGGGTGGTGTGTGTTGGCTCAAATGTAATGAATTCTAATCTCATCTCAGGGTCCGTTAGTATCAAGTATCAATAAAGGAGCAGCCTCGGTTTATTCATGTAAATTAAAAATATAACATACTATGCAAGTCTTATTTAAGAAGTGAATTACAGGAATATTTATCAGAACTTTATATTTTATATTGTTGGAGTTTGAAAACTGATGCACTGCTCACTAAATATATATATATTTTCTGTTGTGTTTGGTTAAACTGTAGCTGTTATGATGCACAATTGTTTATTTATATATCTCCAATTCACAGCATCAGGCATCTTAAAGCTCTTAATATTGTAAAGTAAGGAAGAGAGAGAATGCCAACAATCTGACGATTCTCTATGATCAAGCACTTGGGAATGGTGGGGAGGAAGAACTGCTTTTTAACAGGAAGAGACCGGCTGAAAGAACCAGCAGTAATCTGCCACAACTGGTTGGAATGTGAGGGGAATGAGAAAAGAGACAGAAGCAAAGAGAGATCACAGATTCTGGCAAAAAGGCCAAAACAAACATGAACCCAATCATATAGAATTAATTTTGAAGTAAAGTAAAACATTTGAGTATCGCTCAGTTTCATTGAAAGAACAGCGTTTTTGTCCAAGAATGGCAATTTGACGATAAAAGCTTGTTTAATATTTTGGTTTTTTACATTCTCACACATCAGTTCTTAGCAAAATTAATTGAACAAACAAATAATAATAATATTATTTTGTAGAGTTACAGTCAGGACTCCAGCCTTTAGAACATATAAGTTTACTTACAGCAACTTACACATTCTTCTGCTTGTTGTTGGAGTTTGCAGGATTCATACATTCAGACAGGAAGTTATTCTTATTAAGACAAGCACTTATAAACTGGTCATTTTAAACTCAAAACATGACAAAAGTATATTTTTGTCATGGAACAGGGCTCGGAGGATTTACACACTGAATACTTTGTAAAAAAGTGACATGAAATTCAGAATTTTATATCGTTATATACCAGCTAGCCAAACTTCAGCAACCCTACAAAAGTCACTGCTGTTTAGTTTTCTGTCTTCATTTATGTTGTAAGTGATAGCAGAGCTGTACGTTTTCAATTTTTCAGAAATCTCTCAGTCAGAACATGCTACATGATATCATGTTTAGGTGGAAACTAGCAAGCTAACTTCCTGCTAACTACGTTAAATTTAATAAATTCTGTTTTCATGGATGCCTGGATGTTAAACTTAATTGTTACACCTACGTCTTCCAAAGTCGTACTAAAACATTTTTTGACAGATTTTTCGAGCGCCGTGCACCACATAAAATCGGTTCGAGGTCAGGAAGCACAATCACAATTCATACATAAGGCGCACTGTCGATTTTTGAGAAAATTAAAGGATTTTAAGTGCGCCTTATAGTCTGAAAAATACGGTACAGCCCAGCTCTGTTTCTACTGCAGTCACTATCTCTTCAACAAAATAGAGAGACATAGAGTCAAAGTGATTATGTCTTTACATTGTGTTCAAAGCATTTGGTGATTGGGGATGTTTTAATCCATTTTTACACACAAGACTTTAAAGTAAGCACCTTTAAAAGTGCTTCAGTAGTATTAGTGGTGCATTAAGAAAAAGGGATGCAGTTAAAGTCTATTTCTGTCCCTTCATGTACAGTCTAAATCAACATGTCCCATTGGTTTAATAGTTTGACCTCAAGGTAAATATGTGAAGAGCAGAGTTTAGCTTTTACTGTTTATTTGTGTTGAATAGAAAACATTTAATCCACTTCAACACGTTTCAGTTTGTACATGTTTTGTGTATTTGGAGAATTGTGGTTCAGAGGTTAACACCATTGCCTCAAGGCAAAAGATACAATAAGCTGCTTTATTTCCTGAGACTCAATTATTCGTTCTAGTATTGGTGGTAGTTATTTGAAGCCAACTTTTGCTGTGGCCCTCTAAAAATAACCTGCAGCAAAAACACTGAATAAGAAACTGTATTTTTAGTGGTTCTGACAAATCCGGCCCATACCTGGCCTTATTTTTGCTGAGAACCTGTGCTCATCCACCTACCATGTTGGGCTGCCCTTGAGCAAGACCCAAAGCGTCAAGCCTTTGAATATACTTTGGGAAAAGGGCAGAAAATGTTCCCAAAAAAAGAGTTAGATGAGAAGGCTGATATCACTGTTTATACAGTAGATATGAAGCCACAGCCAGCAGCAGCAGCAGCTATGTTCAGGACTGTTTCTTGGCGAGGGCTTGGCTGGGACTCCCGCCAAGAAATAGTCCTGCTCAAACATAACCCCACATAAAACCGCAAATTCTCTTTTTCACACGTTTTGGTTTTTGTTGAAGTATCAAGTTGGTATATTTAATGGCTCATCAGACACACAGTGACTCTGAGTATCGATCTTCATGGGACATTTTGTTTTATGACATCTTTGTGGTAATCTTTTCACATTTGTGGCCGTTTATTTCTCTCTGTTGACATATTGTGCATTTGTGGACATTTTCCATGTCTTAATTTTCATTTTTGTCTGTTTCTGCGGTGTTATTCATCCTAATGTCCGTTTGATTACCACCTTGTTTTGTGTTTGTGTCTCTATGTGGTCTTTTTGTAGTTTTGTTGTCATTTTCTCTTTTTATAAGTGTTTCTATAGGGTCATTTATTTAACGTGGCTGCTATAAGCACCTCTTTCATCGTTTGTTATTTAATTATAGTTGCCTTGGTCTCCTGATGATTTTCAACGTTATCTCATTTATCAGTAGCTTTTTTTGCAGATCTGTGTGGTCATTTGAAGCCTTTTCATGTTGCAGCTCTTTGCGGTCCTTCGATGTTCTTTTGTTGTTGTTTTTGGTGGCCTTTGTGTTGGTTTCCTCTTTTTTAATGTCATTGTGTGTCTCTTTGTAGTTGAAATGTGTGGCAACCGACCAACTTTGACTCCGAGCTCTTTACAACTCTGTAAAGTTAACAGTCTTCGTGTTTGTCCATTTTCGTTTTCTAACACTTTAAAGCCATTTTGAGTCTCTTTGTGAGCCTTTCATGTCTTTTCATGGTTGACTTGTTCTCTTTTGTGCTGAACGGCCTCATTTTTCCATCTCGTTGTAGTCTTCTCATAGCTCGGTTGACAATTTGTGTCTTTTTTTTGTTTCTTGTTTCTTTATGGTCATTTGTTGTGTGTAACATTTCAAGTCTTTCAGTGGTCCTTTTATGTATTTCCACAGTAGTCTTTATCTTTTTGTGTGGCAGTTGGCCTCCTTGTTGTCATATTGTTTCTTCCTGTAGATCTTGAACTCTCTACTGCTTTTTGTGTGTCTCTGTGGTCATTTTGTGTCTTTTTTTTTGGCCATCACATGTCTCTTCACCATTGCAGTGCTCTCTTTATGTGACCACTGATCATCACAGTTGTGTTGGTCCCTTTCTGTGATGCCTGGCCACTTTTTTTTGTCATTGTTTGTCTTTTTGTTTGCGTTTCAGTCTCTGTAGCAATGTTGCATCTCTGTGTGGTCATTCTGTGACTCTGGGGATATTTTGAGCCTCTTGTTGGCTCCTTTATCTTTCTTCACTGTTTTTGTAATGTATAACACTTTGCATGTGGTCCCAGTGACTCGTTAACTCTCTGAGCCCTGTGGGCTAATTCGGTAATCCAACCGTGACCCTCAAAAAGGCCTTTACAACTCTGTGAGTTAACATAGTGGTCTTCTTTTGTGTTTCTTGTCATTTTGTGACTCTATGAGTCTCTTTTTGGTCCTTTTATGTCTTTTCATGGTTGACTTATTTTCTTGTTGCGATGACCGACCTCATTTTTTCATCTCTTTGTGATCTGCTTGTAACTCTGTTTGCTTTTTGCATCTTTTTTGGTCATTTCGTTTGTGTGACTTGTGACATTTCAGAGTCTCGTTGTTGTCCTTTCATATCTCTTCATTGTTGTCTTCGTATTTTGTCTTCGTGTTGCCCTGGTTTGTTGTCATTTTGTGTCATTTTTCAGATGTTTTACTGTCTCCAGCTGTTTTGAGTCTCTGCCTGACCATCTTCATCCTCTTTAATGTCATTTTAAATCTCTGTGTTCCTTCCATGTCTCTTTGTGGTTGTCTTTGTCTGTTTAAGTGACAGATTACCTCTTTTTGTCCTTTTGTTTCTCCTCAGAAACGACTCTGTGGCTGTTTCGCATTTCTAGGTAGTCATTTTGAGTCTTTTGTGGTTATGTGGCTGTCCATCATTGTTGTGATCTACTAAATGTGATCATTAATTTGCTTTTGTTGTCATTTTCTCTATTTTGTTGGTCTTTCTTTGTGATTAGTGCTTGTTGCAATTTCTGTGGTCCTTTTGCATTTCATCATTGTTATTGTTCTGTCAGTGTAATTGTTTTGTGTTGTCATTTTGTGTGTCTTTACAAATGTTTCTGTTGTTGCAGCAGTTTTGAGTCCATGTGGTTATTTTGTGTCTCTTTATAGTTTTCATTATCTCTTTTCCATTGTCACCATGTCTCTATTTAGAGGCTTTAGGCTCACCAGCTGTTTTGCATCCCTACGATGTCAATTTTTGAGACTTTAATGTCATTTTAAGTTTTCATTTATTGTTGTCTTTTCCTCCTTTTTGTGAGGAATAATATATTTTTGTTCTCACTTTATGTTTTTTGTAGATGTTTTAGTCTCTGCAGCTGTTTTTTGTCACTGTGTGGTCATTTTAAGTTTCCTTTTGTGTATCTACACAGTTTTCTTGCTCTCTTCCTGTGATGATTGGCCTCTTTCTACTGTCATTTTATGTATCTTTGTCGGACACTTTGCAGACACACCCACTGAATCTTTAGGCTCGTTCAGTAATCCATGCATTACTGTCAGACAGGATTTTATAACTCTGGAAACCCTGTGGTACCTGTTTACACTGTGAGGTAGAAGTGCAGCATGTATTTGACAGACCAACACAACATCTTGCCAGATGATCCTGCAGCAACAGTTTGGTTCGACTTTTTTTTTTCCAACCCCGCAGTGTTGTTGTGCTGAATCTCACTGTAGGGCTATACTGGGTGTGAACATGGCCTAAATGTCAAACTAGTTCTTTTAAGGTTCAATACTCACTCCTGGATGTGAGAAGGAGGCTTATAAACTGCATTAAGAGTTTAATTTTGGGAGTGAATAACGAAAATGTGGTCTCAGTATTGCAGAAATGACCCTCAGGCGGAGTGGTGCTGTCAGGGTTGGAAAAGGTAATGAGAAAAGCTGGAAAGGACCCCAGATATGAGGCCAGAGGCAAGAAAAATGACTGCACTTGAGTACAATTTAGATTACTTGTACTTGATTCAGCAGTTTTGCTACTAGTTTGATTTAAGCTGTTGTATTAAACCAGTTGATTTCAGAATTTTTAAATTACAGCGTTTTACCAAAATGCTGTGTCTATTTAACTCATAACTCACGAAGAGTTATTATCACTTTCCACCCAAGAGACGTTTAACATTTCAGATGACTTAACTATCAAATTACACAATATTTCACCACACTAAATACTAGAGTTTTTTTAAAGAACTGTCACAACTTTTTCCTCTTTGCTCTACTGATTATCTGCACTCTTCAAGTTATACTGATGTATGCTGTCCTCGCAGTGCATTTCAGGCAGAGCCAGACAGCCAGTTAACACGTACATGTTCCAATAAACCGACAAGTCCTTGAATTCTTTGCAAGGTTTACTGAACAAATATCAGCGGAATAAAACTGAAAGATCACAGAAATATACAAGCATATTACTCCATGCAAATGGCAGCAGATTCAGCAAAATAAATCAAACTACTTCGCAGCTTACCGAGAAGGCAGAACACACCAGTAATGAGCTAGCTTACTCAAGATGGCACCTTCCAGTTAGCTTCTTCAAATTAATAAGATTTAAAACGTCAGAGGAAATAAGAAACACTATGACAGATCAATCACTATCCAGCTATCAAAAGTAGTAAAGGAGCTGATTACAGGCAAATAAACTCAAAGGCACAGCATGTGTGCAGCTGCATTCTCCGTGGCCAGCTAACACTCCAACGAGAAGCTAAAAAACTGGCCCAGTCATTACAAAGAAGGGCCACTAGGAGGCAGCATAAACAAATCGGGTACATAATCAATCATTTAAGTCAAAACTTTTCTGTTAAGGACAGCACATTGTTGTACGTGGTCAACAGTTTCTGCTTGTTGAATGGTGATATATTGACCCTGTGTTAGATAAGGCTGCAGTGATTTTTCCTCTTGGTTTTAACGAGACCCGAGTGGCCAAAGCTATTCAGAAGAACACGATTTAGTTCTAAATCGTGTTTCATTAGCACCGATAAGCAAGTTTGAGCTAAATGCCTTGCCATTTTAATGCCTCATGAAAGAATTACTAAAGCTTAGATTGTGATTCTTTCATGAGGCATTAAAGTGTTTGGTCTCGTCATGCAGATGTAGTTTGGTCTGTCTTCTGTGTCTTCTTCGTCCCATAGGGTGGTGTTTGTGTCCACACACTTTAAGAAAAAGCAGGATGGGGGTTAATGTGTTTATAACCATGTAGCTCTGTAGCTCTAACCATTGTTACCACACCTCTGCAGTTGTGCCTGTGTAGTGTTTGAGACTGTTTTCATTTGTGCAGCTAACTCATGCTTTAGTTATTAATTTACTACAAAACTTCATCTGAAAAAGGATAGGATTTGTCTAATATTTACTGTCTTTGAAAAAAAACATTCTTAGACATGAATACAGGACAGATGTTTATGCACCATGTTTATCGGGACTCATTAACACAGTCTTTGGTTGTGTTGTTTGCCTTGGGGCACCGGTGGTTCAGGTGGTAGAGTTGGTTGTGTCCCAATCGGAAGGTCAGTGGAGTGATCCCTGACTCCTCCAGTCCATGTGTCGAAGTATCCTTGGGCAAGATACTAAACTCCAAGTTTGCATCCATCTGAATGTGTGACTGGCCAGAGTAAGTGCTGCAGATACAAAAATAGCCTCTGTCTCTGTTCAGATTCCGGGGTTTCAAACTTCCACTCGCTTCCAAGAAAAAAACGGCACAATGTCTATGAAGATGTATGGCTTACTTTTTTGTGACTTCTTTGTATTATGTGTAATATGTACTTGTGACAAATGACCACTGAGCAGCAAAGCTAGAGTCACGGCAGGCAGAGACAGGATTTAACACATCCCACATTTTCTTATTTTTATTTATCCAAGTTTAAATTTAAAAGCTTAAGGTGGCAGCTCTCCACCAACTTCCTCCTTGGTGTTTCCAAGCACTCTCAAGTGTGTCCCAAGGGGTCCGAACACCCTGGAGAAGACAAAGGAGAAAACAGGTTGCACTAAAAATCAGCACCCACACTAAAACACAGTTACAAGTGTGGCTAATATTGTGTCTTTATCTTACAGCATCTGTCCACCTGTAGCTGCTCAAGTGCCTGACAGAAGGAATTACACAGATCAATACATAATCAATAAATATTTGAAAACATGTTTCTTAATGTGTAAATGTTTTCTTAAAAATGCAGAGTGCAAATATGTCCGGAAAAGTGTCCACTGGGGTTAGGGTTACCTAAAACAAAGATACAAATTACTCTAAACAAGTAACGAAACACCTTCGTTACATCCTGCACCTTCTTTAAATTGAGTTTTTCTTCCAATCTGCTTATTTAAAAAGCTTCCTCGGAACTTGTAGGGTTAACCTTTGCTAGAGTTTTAGTCCGGTGTCCCCAGCAGAGGGGTCCTGGTGCGGGTTTGTACTTCGCGGGCTCCCGGCGCATGTGGCCGCAGCGCGCACGTCAGCAGAGGGAGATCAGCACCCTGGACAGCGGCGCCTGGTCAATAATAAAGCAGCCAGAGCTCCTTCCCTGCCCAGCCGCTGGGAGCACGGGGATAGGCGTTTCAACCATCGGGAAACGGACGGATGGCTGGAGGAAAAGCAGCGACGTGTTTACGGGATGACAGTCTTTTATTTTTTTCCGCCTCTCTCCCTGTTCCGGAAGTAGCTGCTGCGTTGGTTCAATCTCCAAGCCGACCATTTCGAGGAGGAAAATCAGCGCCAGCAGTATCATCACCACCATCTATCTGATCCAATAATCAATGCCATTACTGCCGTGTAATTGCTGTCGGAAACGAAGACATCTTTACGCGTCTTCCCCGTCTCTCTCTAATTAGAAAAATCGCAGGGTGCCTTTATTATTCTGCCTCTCTCTGGCATTTCAGCGTTGCCTCCCGTGTTCTGGGCTTGCAATGAAATGCTGATGGACATCGAGCGAAGATGGGAAGCACGGGGCTTTCGGGTGTTTTTGTGCTGCCGTGTTTCCAGCTAGGCTGCTGAGAGAGAGGGGGGAAAGAGAGACGGAAAGAAGAAATGCAAATGCACAGGATTGTGTTTTTGATGTCGACGTGGATTGTCGGGGTGAATGGCACGGATTCTTCGTGGATCAAGCCGGGGTTTTACAAAAAGGAGATGAAATAGAGAGAAAAGGGAGAAAAAAGGGGGACCATGATCTGACGCTTGGGATGCTACAGTGAGAGGGACAAAAAAAAAGACATTATAATCACATCCAGATCAAACTTCCATTTCATCTTCCGCACCCTAATTTTTCTTCTTTTCTATTTTTATTGGATTATGATTCTTGACAAGAGTCTCAGATGTGGCTGTGTGGATGGCATGTCGTTGTATTTTACATCCCATCTTCTATTTCCTGGCTCTGTGTTGCTCTCTCCTCCACTCGTCCACTCTCTCGCGGTCTTCTGCTTCGGGTAGCAAAAAACATGTAGGCTGTTTTTTTTCTTTCTTTCTTTCTTTCGTTCTTTCTTTCTTTGCCGCGAGCCTCGGTGCGTTTGGAAAACAAAACCAAACAAAGCGAAACAACAACAACAATAACAAAAGGTGTATTTGAGAGCGCAGGAAAATGGACCGTGGAAATCAAAACCCGTGCAAGTTGTAATGTTTTCTGGGGTGCGGTGGAAGACGCAGATAGACGGCGTTTGCTGAGTTGTTTGAGTAATGAATATTGAAAGAGTGTGTCGGCCAGCTGAAAGGGAAAATCTTTCATCCGCATTGGCTTAGACACACATGCCATCAGTGGGGCGAGAGCCTTTATCTCCTCTCTGGATTTTCCAATTAGCAGTTGTGGCATCGTAGAACATACTACAGTAGCCATGAACATATCGGATGTATGAATAATAATAGTAATAATAATAACAATAACAGCGGGAGAGGAGGGGAGATAAAAACACTTAATTTATTTATTTCGGATTCTTTATGTGGCCAAACATGTTCAAGTATCGAATCCGCATGTTTTTTAATGAACTGAAAGTCCTGGTGTTTATGCGATCCGATTCAAGACAGTCCAGCTCAGACACAGATAGACGGTCCAACACCAACACCAACACCACTATGCGAGGTCTGGGGATGGGCGGCTGCGGCTGGCCGCCTTTCGTCGACTGCCATTCCCGGGACGACGAGGAGGAGTACTACGGCAGCGACCCGCGGCCCCGGAGCCTGGCGTTTGAGGAGAAGGAGCCCAAGCTGCAAGTGGGCCTGGACGCCGTGTCCCTGGCCAGCACCGCCAGCAGCCTGCGGACCCCCCAGTGCCGGATCTGCTTCCAAGGCCCAGAGCAGGTAGCAAAAAAACAAAAAAAACAGAGTGAGGTTCCTGATGCTGATGCCACGTCCTACGTGGACGGCGGGCGGGCAGGCAGCGTGTTTGTTTCACATTTCACACTGCTGTGAATGAGCCTTTGTGGGGCTGTGGAGAGCTATTTCACCATGCATGAATTGTTCCAGATCAGGAGGGGATTTAGGAAGTTGCTCCTTTTCTATCAAGTGTAATCTGCCATTTTGGTATTTGTGTGTGTGTGTGTTTATATATATA
>NW_024582392.1:476142-491362 GCF_018398535.1 Haplochromis burtoni
CTGTCCTACATTTGTATCTCTCCCACCCACCTTCCCCTCCAATACATCCTTTGGAAAAAGATAATCTAAGATGAGGCCAAATCTTTTTTTTTTTAAGTTTTATTTTTATAATCTAAAAATCCCAAATTCGCCTCAAGACATTTTTACAGTCTGTGCATCCAAGCACACTGTCAGTCCTCCCAGCTTCAAATTAGAGGCGACTATTGTCCTTCTTCTCTCCCCCCTTTTTTTTTTTTGGGAAAGATGATTGTTCAGTGATCTGGTTATCTAAATAACACTGTTTTCATAAGTAAGCTAATCAGAAAGGCAGCAGTTCCCACACATCTGAAATCCGGCCAGCATAGCAACAAAGAAAGTTAGCCAATTAGGCCTGCAGGATGACAAACAGAGTGAGAGGCACTGAATATGCATGAGTCACAATCATTTTGTAAATGCAAATCAACTGTCCCCCGTCCACATGTGTCACAGAACACGATGATCAACTATTGATCTTGTGATGATCACAGTTCCTGGTCAGACAATGATGTCGGCTGTGATGAATTTGTCACACGTTTTCTATTATTGCTTCTATTTTTCTCCTCCTACTTTCCAGTTCTTGAGCCCAAACAAAACAATAAGTAGTGCGTAGCTTTGGTCTGTGGCCAAATGTTGGTCTCACCAGATGTGTGGAAACCTGTGCCGGCTGGATCAGCAGGTAGTCCCGAAGCCTGAGATAATTAGAAACCCTGTAAATCCTTTAGGAGCCAGATGGATATTACCATTTAGTCACTTCCCTAAGATAGGCGTATAGTGTTATTACAGCCCATGTGCTAATTTATGACATCTGCCTGAGAGTTTGTATTGTGAGAGCCACAGGACTGAGTATAAATCACTTCAGCCTTGTTTTGGATACAAGGCAATTTGATGTTACAGACAGGGATCGACCCCAGGTTGTTGTCTTGCCCACTCAAACATCTTCCTTTAATAAAAGGTTCATGTTTTGGGCTCTGGGCTCTCCGGCAAGGTGACTCATCGTGCAGCATGGCTCTGAGCTGCCTCTTTTAGCTCCAGACAAAGAGCAAGCAAACAAAGCACTGAGGGAAAACCCTGAACTACACTACTACATCAGCTCCTCATGCTCATATTTGCTTTTATTTTGCCTCCACAGCACTCAGCTTTCTACTCAAAGGGAAAGTGCCTCATACCTCCATGGGTGCAAGGCGTGTGTGGGGGGGAAGCTCACGTTTGCCATTTCATTGTTATTTCATTATTCAAGCAGGTCACAACAGGGGCCGGGGATCATGTCGCTGTCAGCGGGCCAATTACCTACAGACATAATCACCTTCCTCTGTGGGTTGCATTGAGCACGAATCCTTATTAACTGTCTGTCAAAGGCGTCAGCGGGCGCCGCGGTACAGTCGCTCAGCCACTGATTCCACTTAACGCAGTCTGGATTCACAAAAGTCGTCGCAAAAGGGCTTGCAGGGAATTACTGGCTTGTTGGTGTAAGAGGAGGTGGTGGAGATGGGTGTTGGTAATCACCCCGGCCTGCCCTTTACTCTGGTAGTGCTCGGCGGCGTGTTTCCACAGACACACTCAGTCAGGAGCTCGTGGTGGGGGTGGGGGGGTATTTCCACACCTAAATTTTTTTTGTCTAAAGGTTGCAGCTGAGGAGGAAGACCATTTTCTTAGTCATGAAGTGACACACCAAATTAACACCTTCGTGCTCTGTGAAGTGGCCTCGAGGTACAAATGCATGACAGCTCATCCGAGCAGGAGGAGTGTGTGTTTGTGTGGGTGTATTTGTGTGTGTAGCAGGCTGCCTTTATGTTTGTTGGCCCTCTTGTTGTTAGGAGGGTAAATCTAGCTAAGTATTAGTGTTAACAAATCCCATGAAAACAAAAACAATCAGCTCATCTGAATTAAAATCATTGTCTGTTTTTCTTAAATGTTTTGCACTCTAGAGCGCCGCTGTTGCTCATTAAAATCATAAATGTTCAAAGTTAATGACAAATGAAGTCCAAAAATGCTCTCCAGACACACGTCTCATCTGACGCCTACTTTGGCAGGAGATAATCTGGCCGCTGTTGTGGTTCGGTTACGTTTAGGCACAAAGATGACCTGGTTTTTGGAAGAGAAAGACTGTGGTCGAGGTTAATATTATAAATAAACTATCACACATTTCCTCATTTTCCATCAGGCGTATGCGGCTGCTTATACTCAATTCACACAGTTTGTTTCTACTTTTCACTCTCTGTGATGTGAGCAATATTGCTAATATGAACCTGAACTTGGGCAGTCAATCAGAAGGCTGGCTTAAAGGAAGAGGACCTTAAAGATATCACATCCCAGGAAACATGCTTGTGTGGGGCCCACAGTGGGTGAACTGGGTGGTTGTGCAGGCAGAGTTAAACCCACACTTACCCCACACAGACCCAGAGTGGGTGTACCCACACAGGGCCCACAGCATGGGTCTTCTGTGGCCTGCCCACTGTGGGCTACGAGGGAAGAGGCTGTACTGAGGTCCAGTATGAGATAAATAAGGATTATTCTGAACTGTGAATCATGCAAAGCTACCCTAAACGTAATGCTTATGGAGCTATAATTGAGCATTATCCACCTTAAAGTCAATGACAGATTAATGTCTTAGTTCTGGGTGGATGGATGGATGGATAGATGGATGGATGTTCTGGATGGATGGATGGATTGCCACATTAATCTAAATCTAGGTTGCACTTTAAAAGAACAGTTCATGCCCCAAATTAAATGTACACATGTCCCCTCTGGCCTTCAGTGATGTTTATCCATCTCATTTATTTTGGTGTAGGTTGCCCAGTTTTGGAGATATCAGCTGTAGAGATATCTGCCTTAGTCTTTATTATAAATGTACTAAATGGCACTGGCCTTGTGATGCTCAAGGGCTAAAAACATGTATTTGAAAATCTGTGCTTCTGTGCCTCTTTTAAAAAAACATCCTAGTTATGTGTAGTTTAGAATATGCTGTGTAAAAACAGGGAGGTGTAATATGCTAAAGCTTAAGCTTACACCTCTTTTTGGCAATAATTTGTAGTCTTGCCATTTAATTCAGTTCTTTGCTGTCATTTATTTACATTTATGGGCATTTTATTTGCTGTCGCTGCTCGTCTGAACTATTTTCTACATACCAGAGGAAGTGGACAGCTGGCTAAGGTGAGGGGGGCCGCCATTAATATTTATATCCTGTCCCGCACATGCACGACCCTCTCGTCGCAGGTAGATGGAAGATTCAGTCTGCTTGGTGGGTGTAGATCTGTAGAAACATACATAAAACCGAACAGAACGAGGCTTGTGGATTTTTGTTTTTTAATACCGGGGACCTTAGAGACATTACAGCTGAGTTTTTCATTTTTATTTTGTAATTTTTTCATTTTCCATGCTTTGAGCAGCACAATGCGAGTGCCATTTAGTTCCATTATATTGAAAAAAGTCAGGTATCTAGTTCAGCAGACAGAAAATAGTAGGTTTGTGGACTGTTTTGAGTAACGGGGTCGTGCTTTCTGGAAAAGGACATTAGTGCTGCGTTTTCCCATTTTTATTATTATTAGTTGTAGTAGCATTATTAGTAATAGTAGCAGCACTTTGAGCACCACAAGCCAAGAGCCAGTAGCTTCATTACAATAAAAAAGAATAGACATCTACACCAGCATCTGCAAAACTGAGCAAGTCCCACCAAAATAAAAGAGATGCACAAACAGCACTAACAGAGGGGAAACATTTAAATGTAAAATTTTGGTGGTAAATGACCTTTTTACCCCTTAAAATGAATTTTTCTTAAACTATTTATTTGTTGGAGGCTGTTGGAGGCTGTTGCGCAGCACGAAACGATTCAGCGTGTCTTTTTCTTTTACAGATGACAGAAAATGCAATAAAGTGCCGTTTTATTGGGTGCACATTCTCGCAACAAAATAAGAAGCTATAGCTGCTCTGGTGTCGTCATCTTAAAGCGGTTTAAGCTGTTTGAATCGTGAGATATGGTGCTTTTCATATCAGGTGTGGACAGGTTGTCACGTTTGATCCTTTTAAAACATAAATCTGGCAAATTTTCAGTGAAGGAGTTCATGAGCCACACTGTTATAGTGGGTGACATGTTCCCTTATTACCATGAACACACAGTTTATTCTGAATCAGTGCCACACACACCTCCTGTCCTAAATACTCGCTAGAGCACCTAATTTGTATTAATCCACTGCTGAAATAGTCCCTAAGAAACTGATTATTTCTTACTGTTGACGTAAGTTTTACGTAAAACTGCAGCGCCTACGTGTTTGAAATAATACCGAGCTTTGTATTTTTAAAAAGAAACAACATATTTTGGGATCCATTTCTAATTATTTATGTCACGGATTCAGTGCCACAGACAGGTGTTAGTGCCTTGGTTCTTTTGACTATGACAGCACATGGCAGTGCTTTAGAGTCGGCGTCTTTGTGTGCTCAAGCATAGTCTATCACTACATGTTCTGTTTATTTATTTTGGTGCGAGTTCATCCTGCTGGTCCAGATGTGACCTTTTATGTCTCGTTCGGTGTTTTTTACACTGTGTGCTGCCTTCAGGTGCAGGGGGCTGACTCACAAAAGCAAAAATATCCTTCAAATAGAAAGCAGGCTTTTCCAAATAAAACAGGGTGTTCAGTACAAAACTATTAATGTAAAAACATATCTCATTAAACAACCTTAACAGCTTATTATTAGTGACATTATCTGTGATGACCCTGGAACCAATTATAGTGATTTTATTTGGATGTTTTTGTTTTTACATGCAGTTGTTTATTCCCCTTAAAATCAGTTATGTGTTCATTCATTATTAGACTCACTTTGGTTTCTCCAAACTAAATTCACTCATCTATGTCCTCTGAGCCTTGGCAATATTTGCGAACATCAAGCGAGTTTGAGTGTTGAACCTGATTTTGGGCTGAATTCAGGTGACACTTCAGGTGAATGCAAACACCAGCCTTTGATTAAAAAGTATGGTTTCTGATTCTTCAGTGTTTGAGGGGCCTCATAAAATGAGTCACTTTCTCCTTTAGGCAAAAGTTGCGATCATTACCTGTATCGCAGTTTCTGCTAAAACATCCCTGAGGGAAAGGTCTGAAATGATAATCAGAGCTTTTAAAGGTCTTTGTTTTTAGTTTGCTCTAGTTGATCATGACATTAACTTTCTCCGTCCGGCCTCGTAGCGCAGACACACAGAGATTCAACGACGGCTTTGACATTTTACAAATGTTTGCTTTCATATTGTTTTTCTTTTATTTAGCTCTTTGTATATTTCTGACCTTCTCTGTGTTATCTTTATAATGTCAGCAGCCAAGTTATTTTAAAGTTTATGAGTGGCATGTGGCTCATCTGCCGAACTCAATCTTTATGCAGCGGGACACTTTCATTATAAGTGGGAAGGTCAAACGAGCCAGATGGGGAAACGACAGAGTGCAGACGAACAGAAATAAAAAAAAATGAAGTGTTATTTGTATAAGCGCAGCTCTCTGGTGCATAAAACCTGTAGTGATGAAACAGGTAGTACTCTGCCAAGTCTGTGAACAGATTCATGTTTCTGAGTCACCGTTTGGAAATGAAAGATTTTTATTAAGTTTACACACAAAAATGAACCTTCTTTATGGGCAGTACAAAAAAAGAAAGAAAAAATGACTAAATACTACTTTATTAGGTTAGTGAGTGAAATTATTTTAGAAAAAATAATTTTTTCCAGAGAAAAAAAACACAAATTCTGTCATCTAGGTGCCAGAAATTCAAATTCCTCATCAATACCCGACTGTTTTTTGTTTTTTGTGCTTCCTACCAGTTCCCATGAACAGTCGTTAACATGAAAGAGCTGAAAATGCAGAAGTATGTTGCAAGACATCAAATGTTACCACTTTGGTGTCTCATAGGGTGTTACAGCTTTGCCTCCAGTTTTAAATCCAAGGATTTTATATCAACATGATCTAACTTCTTTTTTTCAGTTTGTAGGGTTTAAAGTTTGAGTTTGATTTTTAGGGGGAAAAAAAATCAATCCAGGTAAATTTCACTGTCTAAACTTTCAGGCACTGATGCCAAAGGATACCTGGGATGAGAATACATTGAAAAGACATTTCTACTGGGCCTTACTGACCAGTACTCACTGGGCCAAACATGTTGTAGTTTGTCTGTAAGTGTAAAGCCTGAAGCCAAGAAAGATGGATTCTCACTTAGTTGTGATCTCATAATTCAAAATGTTATGAGGCTCTGTTTTGCAGTGTAGCGTCTCACTCGTAGTGTTTGTACATGTGGCTGAAATATCATCTATCTTGTTTGGGAGTCATTGTTAACTGGTCTTTTGTGTTCTCTTGGGTCTCAGGTCATGTTTTCGACCTGTGTTAAGTGTTTGAACCTTCAGCCAAGGGCACATTTCAGCTCAAAACATTTAATTATAATTAAATTTTTTAAATGAAAATATTAATTGATTTCAGTTTTAACTTGATACAGATACACAATCCTGTCCAAACAACTCATCAAATAAAAAATTAGGAGATAGTTGCACTCAGTAAAATCAGTGATAGCCTACCATGAATGATTAGCTTACTTTAGCTTAGCTTAGTGATGCACTAAGCTTTGAAGTAAGAGAAAGACTAAATTCACATATAAGTCAAAACTGTACTAGTTAACACATTAAATTCCATTTGATATCTCTCACTTTGGTTTTAATAGGAGTTATTAATGTTCCTTAACAAAATGTGGAGCCCCACCCACCCTCTGAATGTAGTCGTATTTAATCAGGAGATAAAACTGTTAGCTTGAAGGATGCTTATTATATTAATTTCCAGCTCCGTATTAGGCTAAAGTAGCTTGTGCATGATTCACAGTTGAAAATAATCCTTGTTTATCTTATGTTGGGTCTTGGTGACTCAGTTAATCCTCTGTCTTAAACAATCAGTTTTAGCTCCTCCCTCTTTAGGCCAGCTTTCTTTTGATTGGTTCGTTAACAGAAGATTTGAACAGCTTCTGTATAAATAGCCAGAATTTTGACTGCAATAAAGGCTATTTTTGCAAAAACCCTCTTTAGGATTCAATGCAAACTTTCTCCACAAGGTGGCAGCAATTTACCAGCAAGTTTCAGTATCATTGTTTTACACCAGACAGCTTTTGTCTTGTCTGAAATTCTGGTGGTTGATGGCTTCTTAGAGTAGTGGTTTATATATTTCCTTGGCAATTTAAAGATTGTTGGTTCAGTTCCTGTTAAAAGGCCATATTATACCTCGCAAACAGCACCGTATGACACTACTGACAGCAAATTGAAGCCACATCCACTGTTGCAAGCTGCCATTTGTGTTGGTCTTGGATGTCTTGATTTGTGTGACCTCAAGTGTTGTGCTGCTGTTGCCACAGCTGGGTTGAAGGCATAAGTGCGTGGTTGTGCTGGTTTTTACTACCGTACAGAAAACTTTGTTGAAAAAAACATCTTGTTTTGACTTCTTCGGAAGTGAGCCAACACTTTTCCACTTCCCAACTGGGAATATCACTACCCGCTCTGGCCAGTCTTTCTGAGAAGGCCTAAAAGTAGCTACTCTGATCTTCGGGCTGTGATAATGAGCCATCTGAATGCGATGGTAATGTTGGGGTGTGTCATGTTGGACTTGCAACAGATTGGACACTCCACCATCTAGTGGTTCAAGGTGGTATTACGTTAGAGTACAGCCCAGCATTACCTCAGCTTCAGTTGATATCGCTCCATTCTTGGCCAAAACGCCACAGTTGATGTTTCTTCACATGCCATCGAGAGTTTCAGTTAATTTTGAAAGGTTTTAGTGCTTTTTTAGCTTAGGTGTTTTTTGTTGTTTACCTTTAGAACTATCTTCGCTCTGATATTCTGTCATACAGAGCCAAGAGTAGATGAGCCCATGTCTTATATCTGTCCATCGATCTGACTGTTGGTGTGTTTGGTGTTTTCCGGCTTTGTTTGTGTTCACTCTGAGGTGTAGTTTGTTGTGAGGTTAAACTCGGAGTTTTTGTGAATCGGCATCAGGCTTCAGTGGCTCCTCTCTCCTTCACCTGGCTGCCCTTGAAGCCTCACCGCTCCCCGCTGCTGTTGCAGAGTGCTAACATGGCCCTTCACCAACTGGGCCCCGGATCAAGCTGTGCCCATTCATTGATTTACTAATGATTCACAGTGATACTCCCCCCTCACCATCTCCATCTCTGCTGCCTTTCCTTCAGTCGAGGCACACGGGCTAGATGAAAACGTGCCATTGAATGCTGAGTTGCCTGACAAAATGGATGTTTGATGATGAACGGTGGTGACAGCCTGAACGCGCTCATCCTTAATGTGGTGAGCATGCCAACAGGCTTCAGGTGCTGCTGCGGTGCTGAAGAGACAGTTGGTCCATAAGCCACTCAAGCCTGCATCTTATGGACTCTATGAATATCATTAGGAGATGAAGGGATGGGCAGAAAAGTGTCAGTTTTATTTTTGCTGACAGGAGAAGAGTGTGACTTTTGGGGGGAATTATTATTATTATTATTTTATTTTATTTCAGCCTTCCAATGGTTTGAAATAAACTGTGGCTTTGGGGGAAGTCTGCTTTCACTCACCAGGAGGCTTTATTTCAAATCCCCCTGCTGAAACACAACATTTAATTTGCATGAAAGGGAAGGAGAGTTTATTAAGGTCCCCTTTTAATTTAGAGGAAAAAGAGAAAAAGCTGAGCGCTCAGTGAATTTCTTGCTTCATAAGTAAGTTGTTTCATTACACGCTGAAATCTTGCTTTTGTGGTGGGCATAAATGAAAATGTGCACAGCAGAGAGAAAAGAAATGGTATGGTGTAACTAAGTCCATTTTTAAATCACATATTTTTTTATTTTACACAATGGCTACAAAACCAAAAATAAAAACACTGGGATGAAAAGAAAAGCAACATATTGCTCCTTATGTTCAACAAACAGCGATATGCATGCTAAAAAAGGGAAAAAAGGACAAACAGAGACAAACTCAATTCAATAAATGCAACAACAAATAACGCACAGCTGAAAAGAAATAACTGTAAGGACTGACTTCTGGTTAGACAAACATCCCCTACAAAAAAGTCGCCAAACCTTTTTGATCACCTTGTTTTCCAGGAAGATGTTGCTAACATATTTTAAGGAAATGTGTTTGGAAAAAAATCTAACAGATTCCAGATTTGAAAAAATCAAAAAAAAAAACGTGAGTTCTCTTTCAACAATTTTTAAAAAATATGTTGAGGTTTGGACTGTTGGTTGCGCAAAACATCCATCTATAATTCAGGTTAGGGTGGAGCCTATCGTAGCCGTCAGTGAGTAAGAGGCGGGGACTGGTCGTCTGTGTATTTTCTTGGTTAGTTGGTTGGTTAGTTGGTTGCTCCTCCCACAAAACCAGGATTTGGGCATCCAGCTTATGTCCCTAAAACTTCTCCTGATCTTGATTTTGACACCATGAGGTTGCCTGGCAACCACCAATCCACAGGCTAAAATGATCTGTTTTGAACATTTATTTAGCACCTTATAAAAGAATAGTTTCGTTCCATTACAGTAACGTATATTTTATTTTCAAAAACCTTCAGTTACAGCATACATGATAAATTATGATGCAATCAGCCAGCCAGCTGCCTAGCTGCAGGCTAGAATGACCTGTTTTTTGCCTTTATGAACCTACACCCCCTCATGCAACCATGTTAAGATCTTAATTTCACAACCAACTGCACAAACAGGCGTAACAAACTGTAGCTTGGGCATGTACTAGTTAACCTGACAAATGCCTTTCGACAGTTCATGTGCAGGGTTAATGCTGTGTAGAGGAACATTTATATCTAAATAACACAATTTTCCATAAATCTAACAAGTACATTTTAGTGCCTAAACCTGAGGCATTGGTGCCGAAGGACGCCTGTAATGAAAACGTGTTGAAATAACAATTTTAACTGAGACCTTGTGGAGAAGTAGTTCCCCATATGTGGCCTCAAGTGCAAAGCTTAAAGGCTAGAAAGATGTATCCTCTCAAGATCTTATCAATGTGTCAGAACTATTTAGAAACTGTGGTAATGTCTCACTAGGGGTGTTTGATGTCAATCTAGGACATCCTTAAACTTTTCTCTCCCAAAAAGAACCTCACACCCCAGAATTTTCAGCATTTTCAGTTGATATTTTAAATATCAGCATAATCACTCCAGAAAATTTCTGTTCGCTTAATAAGATCACATTTTTTCATTTTAGTTTCACTTAACGTTTCTACTGGTTGTTTCACATCCTGCCTACACCTGAGACCAACACACAGTTTGAATTTTTTCAACGAAATAATCTACAGTTTCAGAAAATAACAACTTAATCTTAAGAATGACTATTAACACTCCTGAACTACAGAAGCCAAGGAACTGCTTGCTCTTATTTATAAAAGAGAAACTATTTTGCACATTTCCAAATTCACATTTTCATTCTTGATCTCCAGTAAGGGAGCTTTGAATGATTCACCTTTTTCATTTATTTTATATTTACTATATTTAAAAAGAAGAAAATAAATGACTGTACTTTGCTCCTCATAAACAGAAACCTCTGAAAACATTTATGCTTTTTTCCTTTGTACTGGTGGGGTGGTGGGCATGTAAAACGCTCACAATATGCTATTTTTGCGGTGCACTTCATTTTCTGTATCTTTATCATCATGGTTCATGCATAAAATCGGGCTGTTATTGATGTATGATTCATGCAGGAGGGTGATTCATCATTCATTCACTATAATAAAGATAACAACGTGCACGCTACTCTTTCCAAGTTTGCTTTTCCTACCCACCTTTTTAAAAAGAAAATAATATAGTAAACTGAAGTTAGAAGCACGGCACTCTGGAAAACAAAGGTGCACTTATTTTGAGTCTGGGTTACAATGGTCTCTTCTGTTCTATCAGCAGTAAAGTTTACCACTAATAAACCTGAGACAAGCAGCCCTCTATATTCTCATCGCTCTTCATACCTCTGTGGAGAAAGATGTACAACAGAGGCACCTTTGTCTGTTCTTAGTAATATAATTAATAATGAAATTTGTTTATCTAAACAGATAACGACGTTTATTTTTTACATCACTGTTGACCAAACTGGCAGTTAAATGTTGGGTCATGCTGTTAAAACATGAGAAATGGTTCTGGTGGAATAATAGCAGTGAGTACATGTTTAGACCTTGAACTGGCGTCACTGTCGCTTGTGGTGGCTGGTCAGACTTCAGGCAAAGTCATCGTCAAAAAAAAATAAAAAAATAAATTATGTAACCTCAGCTTAAGAGGAGTGAGTTATCCTGACCTGTTTGAAAAGACAATTTATGTGAATTTAATATGTTGCACCAATGTCAAAGAGTGCTGTTTACATTCTCTGGTTGCATCACTTTTCAGATCTTCTGTACTGTTTATGTTCTTTGGACTTTGCATTGCTAATGAGTTCCTTACATAGAAAAATCATTCATTCATCCATTTTCTGCTTCTGATACGGTTCTGAGTTGCGGGGAAGCTGTCTGAGCAGAGATGCCCCGACCTCCCCCCCTGCAACCACCACCTCCAGCTCTTCCAAGAGGACAGTCAGGCATTCCCAAACCAGCCGAGAGATATAATCTCTCCATCATGTCCTGGGTCTGCCCCGAGGCACAAAACACCTTGCCTGGGAGGTGCCCAAGAGGCATCCTAATCAGATGCCCAAACCATCTCAGCTGGCTCCTTTTGATGTGAAGGAGTAGCAGCTCAACAATGAGTCCCTCCCAAATGGCCGAGATCCTCACTCTGTCTCTAAGGCTTAGCCCTGACACCCTTCAGAGGAAACTCATTTCCACCACTTGCATCCACAGTCTTGTTCTTGTTGGCTTGTTTGAAGGTGGCAGACCCTCCACCGCACAGATGGTTCAGACTGGACACAATCACTCCAAATCCTTATAAAAACATCACACAACCATGTAACCTCATCCGACTTGTGTATCGATTGGGACAAATGGTTAATTTGTGTTGAATAGATTAGTTCAGTGAAGTGTTTGTGTGTGGAGGGGGGGTTTCTAGCATGTGGCCTACATAGCTCTGGGCTATGCACGCCTTCTTTGTTTCCTGACTGTTATTCCTAAAAGCCCACCCTGATATAGAAAGCTAAAACCGTCCTCGGCTTTCATGTGTGACATGAGTCATAAAGACACGTTTTCATTTTATACGGAGATGATTCATGTCACTCTATCAAGATTTTAATTTTCCCTTCAAACAAACCAAAAATTAGCTGATGGGATGAATAATAAAAACTGATGGTTTGGTATTTTTAACTTACACATGAACAGTTTATCCAACTACACACACATAAAACCTTGTTGGCACTTTAAATGTATATACATATATATATATATATATATATATAAATTCATTCATAAACACAAACCTAAAACAGGTAATGTACAACTTTAGGAGTGACGATCAACAATTCAGAGAGAATGGTACATTTTTTCCTTAATTATACTGTGGACCTGTTCAAATACAGTCTCTTTATGTAATTTAAATATTTATCTATTTATAAATATATAAAAACTTCAACTTGAGTTGAAATGTCACTCAGCTTTTCCGAAATCACAGCAAAGCAAGTTTGAAAAAAGTGTTTCTTTGTTGCCATTTTCTTTGTTTGAACTTTTATATTTAATATTGTTGACGACATACCAATCATCTCTTCTGCACCACAACATATGAGTCAATGTGCGAAATCCTCCTCCGTCCAAACAATAACCACAAACATTAGAATTATTATTTTTTTAAAGTCCAGACTGTTTTGTGTGGGCTCCAGCAATCTGTAGCGCTCGCTGTGTGACCGGAATATTTGAATATTTGATTGAAAGGATGAGTAATTGTTTGCTATTCGTTTTTCAGTTTCACTTCTAACGTGCACGTTTCTAAAATAAAAGATAAGAAATACTTTATACAGTGTTTGTGACATACATGTATTCTAGAGAGCACTGTAAAATTAATGTGCTTAAATGTTTTAAGTGTAGAAAATTTACATTTATTTATAGTTTATCTGTTGTAGATAAAAATAAAAATAAAAATATTCAAAGCATATTATCCAAACAACTCACTGTGAAGGTTTCCAACTTTGAAGACATGAATTTATGAATTCATAAAAACTGGGCAACCGTGAGATTAAAGTAAGGAAGTTAAGAGACAATTTTATTTATTTATTTATTTATTTGATTGTAACTTGTGCATTTATAAGGAAAACAATTCCAAGTGGAACTCTAATGGTTGTCCTTTTTCTGTATTATAAGCATAGTTTTGATGGTGGATCCTCATATTAAACAGATCAGACTTTAGACTGTTTTTTCTACTCTTGGCTCTCTATGATGTCAAAGAGAGTCATCACAGACATGGAAGCCCCGCCCACTTTGTGTTTAAAGCTTTTGTTTAGCAGGATCAGCCAGTCAGAAGAAAGCTGGCTTAAAGAATGAGCTAACCCAGCTTGTTTTAAACAGATGGTAAATGGTAAATGGCCTGTATTTGTATAGCGCTTTACTTAGTCCCTGGCAAGCTACATTGTAGCCACAGCTGCCCTGGGGCGCACTGACAGAGGCGAGGTGAACTGAGGGCCTGCGCTGAAGCCCAGTGTAAGACAAATAAGGATTACTTTGAACAGTGAATCATGCAAAGCTACACTAGTCCAGAATTTAAGTATGGAGCCAGAAAGGAGCAGAATGTTGCAAATTAATGAGGAAAGTTACGGTTATTGGCAAAGGAAGTCTCTTCACTTTGCAGTTTTGGATAATCTTCATTGCACCAAAGCTGCACTGCAGTTTGTTTGGCTTTAAATGTATTTTTTTCTTGTTTGTAACTCCTCCCCCAAGCTTCACCTCCACGTCTTTGCTCTATATAATCTCAAATAGCTTTAATAGGTACACAGCTGTGCTGAATAAGATGAGAAAACATTTTGATGTATTTATTTCTTCGTGTCCTGCAGGGCGAGCTGTTGAGCCCCTGCCGCTGTGACGGCTCTGTGCGCTGCACCCATCAACCCTGCCTCATCCGCTGGATCAGCGAGAGAGGCTCCTGGAGCTGCGAGCTCTGCTACTTCAAGTACCAGGTCCTTGCCATCAGCACCAAGAACCCACTGCAGGTAAACACGAGGGGAGTCTGCAGCACAAACACGGTGAAGTCTGGGGAAAAAAACAAAGCCTCACACCTCTTGCTGTGATTATTACTGTTGCACAATTTGATCTAAAACACTGATAGTGAGTCTGTCCAGATGACTCACAGTGACTGCACAAACAAACCAGCACAGCGTGGCTCTGTCCAACGTGCTTTTTGACTAAGATTCAAAGTATTGGATAAACAGCCACATAAACAAGATGATGATGGCGTGTGAATATGGAAATGATGACAAAATGCTCTCTCCTCTCTGAGGTGCTAGCTCCTAAAACACATGGGCGATGGAGGCAGGAAGATTTAATGACGTGGAAAGAGGAGCTGCTGCTGTCAGCTAACCTTTCATAATAAAATATACAAACGCTGCTGCAGCAGACCCAACACTCTTTTGCCTGAACAAATCTCTCAGCCGTCGCTGTGGTGTGAGGACTGTTTGCCATATTGTGCTGACACATTTTCCCTCTGCGTCACTGTCCGTCTGCCCTCCTTTTCAGAGGCAGCCAATCGCTCTAAAACCTATTGAAAAGATGCCATGTGTGTGTTGGTGTGTGTGTTAACTTGTCAAATGTGAGGATTTTTCTCTCTCTGGTGAGATGTAATGTAGAAGATTGGTGCAGTGTGACTAAGTATGCACAACTTGCAGGTACTCTTGCATGTCCACGCTGTGCTGCTTTACTCTGACACTCCGATGTTAGGAATGTCGCACTTTCAGCTTCACAAGACTTAATAGACTTAAACTGCTTTGTAAACAGATTACAGGGGAAATCGTGTGATAACGCTAAGGCTCTGTGTTTTTTTGTTTTGGTCCCTCTGCTCGTTCTTTTCATGTTCATGCTTTCTTGGTTTCCCCAGTGTTTCCTTGTTTTTGTCTTCCTCTGATCTTCTTCCCTTGTCTTTATTGTTTCCGCTTCCTGTTTTGTTATGCTTTGGTAATTGCTTTTCCTCGGGTGTCTCCTGTGCATTTACTTCCTGTGTCTGTGGCTTTTCTCCTTTGTGATGGTCTGCCCTGTCTTTATTGTTTCCACTTGTGTCTTGTCGTGTTTTTTGTGTGTGTGTGTGTGTGTGTGTGTGTGTGTGTGTGTGTG
>NW_024582392.1:491382-534933 GCF_018398535.1 Haplochromis burtoni
TGTGTGTGTGTGTGTGTGTGTGTGTGTGTGTGTGTGTGTGTGTGTGTGTGTGTGTGTGTGGGGTCCTGGTTTCCCCTCTCTTCCTGTTGAGTTGTCCTTTCTTTGTTTCTTTGCATCTCAGTTGAGTTTAGTCTTCTGGGTTCTTTCTTCTTCTTCTTCTTCCTCTTTTATTATTTTATTTCCTTTTTGTGACCTAATACTTGGTGTCCTCCATTTAGGTCTTATATCCAGCAACCCATTTAACAGATAAGCTTTAAAGCTATAATTTCTTCGCTTTTGAGCCCTTATAACAGCAGTAAGTACTTCTGCAGGAGCCATGGGACATATAATTTCAAAAAGGAGGCAAACTATTATTTTATTAAAAGTGTATAGCCACAGAAGGAATATAAACACACCAGTCTAGACTCTAAATTAGTGTGAGGGTGATCTTTATTAAATTTATTAACCTCTACTATCTATTGAATCTGTTAATCTTATAACCCGTGAATTTAAAGTGCGCACGAAGAAAAAGACCTAAACGCAGGACACAGGAGGCAAAATTAAAATAGTTAAACTCTTTAATAACTTAGCAGCGGTCGCAAAAAAGGGCAAATAAGACTTGGAAAGGAAAAGCAAAGGTTGATAAAATGAGTAAAAAAGCCATAGGGGAAGACAAACACGATGAACCACAGAAAGAGAAAAAGGAGAATTCTGGATTGTAGAAAAAGCCGAACTTGTGAAAAAATGACAACAAACACGTGAAGTAAAACTTAGAGGGAGTGAAGACAAAAATAAATGCTTATAAATTCATAGATGACGAACTTAAACGAGTCCTTATAGTTTTTATTCATTTATTTATTTAGATTTACATCTAATTAAAACCTGTTGACTTAGTTTTTCCTTATTCCTGTATAAATATATATATACTGTTACTATGGTGAATATTAGTTTTTCAGATAATGGGGTCTGTTGGCATATTTCCACAGTTCTGCTGCGAGCACACACATGACACCCATCTAATGTTCAAACCTTTTGTTTGTGAGGGGCAGCCAATCACAGGCAGGTTTGCTTAACGGGAAAGGAAGGGAATAAATCATATTCTGTTTCGGACAGAATGTGATTTGGGGGGATTAACAGGGATTATTTTGATCTTTGAATCATGTAAATCTATTCTATTAGAGTCAGAGATATAAATTCAGTTCAATTCACTTTTATTTATATAGCACCAAATCAAAACAAGGAACTTTATATTGTAATGTAAAGACTCTACAATAATGCAAAGAAAACCCCAACAGACCTGCTTTAGCGACAGTGGGAAGGAAAAACTCTGTTTTAACAGGAAAAAACCTCCTGCAGAACCAGGCTCAGGGAGGAGCGGCCATCTAACTTCAGTTAGTCTCTGTATTGGGTTTAGCTTTGGCTAGTTTTAGTTTACTTTCTGTGTGGGTTTTAATCGGGGGTTTTTTCATCATTTTTGTTCACACCTAGGTTTGACATTTAGTTAATCATATAGTTATAAAAGCCATAGCCTTTATTCTGAGTGCAGGAGTATGTTTACACTGTTCCTCTGGTACTTTTGTTCCTGTAAATGACCTGATTTTTTTTCCCCACCACTGATTTAAAGTGTTTTCTCCTTCAGTGGCAGGCCATCTCTCTGACCGTCATTGAGAAGGTGCAGATAGCAGCCATTATTCTGGGTTCCCTGTTCCTCATCGCCAGTATTTCCTGGCTCATCTGGTCCTCCCTCAGCCCCTCAGCCAAGTGGCAACGTCAGGACCTGCTCTTCCAAATCTGCTACGGCATGTACGGCTTCATGGATATCGTCTGCATAGGTAAAAAGACAAAGAGACACAAGACTGACACACAAACATAAGATGCTTTCATAAGTGAACGTTTGGGACGTGATATAGTTGTTCTGTCATGTAGCACACAGCAGGAAATAGTCAGCTTCAGATGTGTTTGCACTACTGGAAATTATTTAAGTGAAGAAGCTGCAGGAGGCTGCACACATGACACCAAAGAAATCGGGTCATTACTCAAAAAAGTCATGCATTACACATATTCTTTACTTTTTTAAATGCAATGCATTATTTTACTCGTTATATCAATTTTCGTTACTTCACAGCAGCTGTGTGATTGCCAGAAAAGAATAAAACACCAACATTTTAATCTGCACACATAACTGCTTGAATCCCTCTTAAAAAGGACATTGTCAAGATTAGAGCATGGGAGGACCCAAATGTTGACTTAGGAAGCAAAAAGTAAAAATAAAACAAAACAAAAAAACGACAACACAAACTAAGAAGGTCGATGCATGAGATAGGAAGCACAGGTGCAGGGAAAGATGGACCTGAGAGGTAAACGGATGATCTCACAAAGAAGAAAGACTACATATACTTACACAAAGAGCTGATAGTAGAACAAAACACAGATTGGAACAATTAAGGGGCAGAGAAACAAGGAAGAGGAAAGAAAGAAAACCTACAACAGGAAGTAACCAAAATAGAATGACCAACAATGATCGGTGAACCCAGAGTGCAGGATGACATGGAAAAATGCAAAAGTAACATAAGAAAAACAACAAATATTACAACGACCATGACAAACATATAGGAAGTCTTTCTGAGGTTTTCAAACACTCGTTCATGGCTAGCTTTGTGCCAGCATCATAGACTGTATATAAAAGATGGCAGCATCTTGCTTATGCAAGTGCTTGTAGAGGTTTGATTTGTTCTCAGCAGATTCGGGACATCTTGGCCGTCTGATCACAGCTGATCTCAGGATCGACAGATGAGCCAGGAGATGAGGACTCTGTGTGACCACAAGGGTCACAGCGAGTGGGTGTGCACTATTAAGTTTAGTTAGGTGAGAAAAAGGGGAATTAGAGCCATAAAGAAAATTGCTACAGGCTAAATGGGCAGCGAAGCAACAAATTGAAAAGAGGGTGTCCCCGAGACCCTCTGCGATCCAGGCCCGTCAGGGATTTAGAAAAACTCCTTCTGGACATAAAGCTATGTGATCTGTCTAAACTATTACATAGAACATGTGAACATTAGTGTCATTTCAGTGTTCAGTGAATGTGGTTAAATTTAAGAAAAAAAAAACTTTCGACATGCTCTAATTTTGCCAGCCACCTATCCCACATGTCATGTCTTCGTCACAGAGATTAAATTTATTGAAATTATGGTATACTCATGATACCGATGCTCAAATAATGCTAAACAAAATTAGTATTTAAGGTAGTCTTAGATTTAGATCGTGACACTTGGAGCAGATGTAACATTTATTTCGTTGTACACTGTAAAAAAAAAAGTAATATAAAAGTATTTTACTGTGTATTTTACAGTTTTGTACTGTTTTTCTAGAATATCATTAAATTTACATAAATAAACTGATTTTACATTTAAAATGTAAATTAATGTAAAATCACTGTAAATGTAATAAAACATAATTTTCTCATTTTTTAAATATATTTAGATTGTTAAAATACATTCACAAATGTATCATAATTTCACAAATATTTGTCCGTTTATTTGAAAGATTGAACTGTTAAATTCAAATGTAATGCTATGGAAAAATATATAAATGATTCTTATAAACTTTTTTTACATCAAATAATATATTATTATATTGCTATTTAGTATTATTTGTAATTTAATTGTTGTTGTTGTATATAGCAGCGGTCCCCAACCTTTTTTGCGCCACGGACCGGTTTATGCCCGACAATATTTTCACGGACCGGCCTTTAAGGTGTCGCGGATAAATACAACAAAATAAAACTAGTACCGGTACCAAAAAAAAGAAGATTTATTCATAACACACGTGAAAAGACCCAGGAAAACCGAGTTAACGATAAAAACGATAACAAAATAACGCTGAAAACCGATAAAAACCCTGAAAACCATACATTTCACACCTGAGCCTCAACTCTCGCGGCCCGGTACCAAACGACTCACGGACCGGTACCGGTCCGAGGCCCGGGGGTTGGGGACCGCTGATTAGGGCGATCGTGGCTCAAGAGTTGGCCGTTCGCCTTGTAATCAGAAGGTTGCCGGTTCGAGCCCCGGCTCGGACACTTCACCTACCACCTACTGGTGATGGCCAGAGGGGAATTATAAAGTGGAATTGTAAAGCGCTTTGAGGGTCTCAAAAGCGCCATATGAATGCAACCCATTATTATTTAAACCAACTGTTAACCTTATATTTCTGTACATTTAAGTATTATTATTCATATTGCCGCATTCATTGACCTTGTTTATAGGTAATTTCATTGTTTAATCACGTTACAATGTTCCTAGTTTAATGTTCAAAAGCACTTGAAAAAGGCAAAATCCCATGTAAAATTAGGGCAACAAACTGTATTGTCATTACTGAAAATAACCGTATTTTCATGTGAAAGTTATTTTCTGGTATTTTCTGGTATTATTTTGGCGCCCCAACTGCCCGAATATTACTGTTTTTTTAGGATTTGTTTTTTTTACGGTGTAGTTTTTAATCCTGTTTTTTTCCTGTTCAAAGCGGCATTTAATTTCCTCTTTTAAGTTTGTCAGAAGGTTCAATAAACACTCCAGTTTCAAAGAATTAGAATTTTATGCCAATTATTAAATGGTTCAGGCAGTTAAGAGAGTTTACATGTGTTTTTCAGCACTACAAATATTGTGTGGATTAACGGCGACAGCTCAAAAACACTGTTAAATTGAATGAATTTAAAAAGTGTCAAATTTCAACCCATCCCTATGTACTTCAAGGGGTTGTAACTCTGAAAATATTCATAGTATGAAAGTGAAATTTTCCATGGCTTAATTAAACATTTTATATTGTTGGTTGATTAAGATGAGGTTGAATGATCCTTATTAAGAGGGAGCATATTCAGTTTGTCCAACTAAGATAAATATATAATATTAAGAGTGTAAGGTCAGATTTAGTGGCTTTCTGATGCACTCTGTCATTATAGTCCATTATTGGTAAGTTGATAAAGGTTACAAACTGGCTAATGTCCAATTCTCACACCCTACCTCCATCTGGTAAGTCCTAAAAAAGCCCAAGGTTGGGAATTGACTCCGTTTTTGGAGACAGCCTCAGTGCAGGTGTGAAAATGTCACACAGGAGTCGTCGACTGCAGGAGCTGAAAACATGAAAAGATGTAGATCGAAGGCTTAGGCTGCATTATGCAACATCAAGACGAGCAAAGAAAAACAGGATGCACTGTGCAATGACAAAAATATTAATAAACATAAGTTGGATTATGCAAGGACAAACTAGCGCGAGGATGAAAGCTTGTATTCGGCTCACATTTTTCTGGCTTTTAAGTTCATGCACAATTACAACACTAAGCAGGCAGATGGTGCATAGGTAGGAGATAACAACTACACTAAAAGCCAAACAAATTTTTGATGATGTTGCAGACTACAAGAGACTGTTTTTGGGGGGAGGTTTGGAGCGACTGGCTTGATTGTTCTTGTGTAACTGCGAGCTGCCCGCCTAAGACAACAGTGAGAACAGATGGCATCAGATATCTGTACTGTGATTACTGCCAACTGTCTATTCTCAACCACAGATGAGATGGAAAGTTTCTACCTGTGGTGCCGATGCAGCTCCCGGCTACCTTTCATGAAATATCTTCTGCCTCCATGCACTGTCCTTCACCTTCTGCTTTCTTCCCCACCCAGGCCTAATCATCCACGAGGGATCGTCGGTGTATCGAATCTTCAAGCGATGGCAGGCTGTCAATCAGCAGTGGAAAGTACTGAACTATGAGAAATCGAAGGACTTGGGCGACCCGGTGAGTTCGAGCAGTAAGACAGGCGCTCGAGGCTCTCGCGGTAACCCTCACGGTCTGGCCAGCAGCAGCAGCGGGCGACCGAGCAGGAGGCTAAGAACTATTCTGAACCACCACTGTGGATACACCATCTTGCACATCCTGAGCCAGCTGAGGCCCAACGACCCGCGGATCAGCGCTGCCGCCAACCGGGAGGTGGTGATGAGGGTCACCACCGTATGAGCGGCACGACAGGATGAGACCCCGTCTTTTGTGTCCCGATGTAAATGACAGGAGGGACTTGATGTTGAATACTAAAGACTAAGTAACAGGAGCCCCGTGAGGAGCTGAGTGATGCCCGGAGCATCAACAGACAGCACACACGAGGGTTTCTCCTCTTGTTTCATACAACAAAAGAAAGCCAGATGCTCCTTTTCAATAATTAAAGAACTGATGAAAATACAGGATTAAAAAGCATTAAAAGACATCAAACGTGAAACATGTGAACAGGCTTTACAAACCTGATCCAAGATGACGAGACGTTTTTTCCAGTTCAATATCAGGATGCACAGAAGCATTTTTTTCTTTGTTTTTAATCCTCTTGGTTTGATTTGTATCTCTTCTTCTTCTTCTTGTGTTTTTTTTTTTTTTTACTCACTTTGATTTTGTACGGATGTATGATTTTAGAGGAAATCATGTAACTCCATACATGCCAAGCATTTCCAGACAGCTATGTATCATGATCTTAAAAAAATTTCTACAAGCTAAACCGATGCTGGTAAACAGACCGAAAACTGAAACTAAACAAACATGTGGGCTCCACAGAGGTGACAACAGGACAATAAGTCATAATGAGTAAAAAAAAAAAATGAAAAATGAAAAAAAAGAAACAAAAAATCAAAAAAAAAATAAAGAAATCAGTAAGATTTCAGTTACACTTTTAACCTTTCTGCAATAAAGATACGTATGTACATTTCACAGGGAATTTTGCATGGGTATATAATTTTATTCTTGATCACATTACATAAGCACATGACAAAATTTGCTCTATTTCGAATGGTGCTTGCCAAAATAAACACTTAAACATCCAATTTCATTGCACCAACTTTTTGTCAGCAGGACAAATGGCAGTGTGTTACAGCTCTTTCAGCTAAAATACAGTTTGTTGCTGCTGTGTGCTGATTCAAATTTGATAATAAGTTAAATCATTGGATTAAAAAAACGGGGATCGAATGATCTCTTACTTCTCAGTCTCACTCAGTCTCTTATTTACCCAACCTGTAGCGTAACGCATGGTTTGGTTGAGTGTGTCATTGTTTTTCTGGTGTGGAAATGTAGTGATGTGCTGGAAATAAAGCGGGACATCCTTCATTTAGAATTTTTTTTAAAACTTGATTAACCCTATTTACAGGGGATCAAGTCTGTTTTATTTCTCTCTTTTTCTGTCATATATCTATATACTGTTACTATGGTGAATATTCATATTAAACATGACCAAAGTTTCAAATAATGAGGTCAGCTCATGTGCAAATAATTTCTGTGATTTAAAAGCTCAGGCTTCACACTGATCTAAACACTCATTCTCAGGATGTGTTTTCCAACTCTTGGCTCTGTATGATGTCAGAGAAAGAGAGCGTCCCTAACATGGTCATCTCAGGCCATTTAACAGGTGACCAATCAGAAGAAAGTTGGCTTAATGCAATCATTTTCAGCTTCTTCTCCTAACTTGTCCTTGCCATCAGTGAAGTAAAGGTGTGAAGGAGAATTTATCAGGGGTTAGGAAAAACCCTCTTTATCACACATTCACACTTAGAATCGACTCCTTGTTTCATGAAGGAACCAACAGTGAAAGTATCAGTTACAAAAGCTGGACATTTTAAAGGCAAAGCATCATATAATGTAATGCATCTTATTTTATTTATCTTGTTTTACCTTCTTTTAGAGATGACGCAGTTTAACTCATTCACCCCTCCTTGGTTCAGTTTAATGCGAAGCTATAAATCTAATTTTGTCTCATGCGTCACTTACCCCAGCTTCCCCAAAGTAAACACTAATTCACGAAAGGCTGCAATGCAGCAACAGATAACTAATGCAAAGTGAACCTTAAATGCATTTTGATCAATGAATGTAGATCATCATGTGGATTTGGAGAATTTATATAAATCATGGTGTCGTGGTCTCCTAACAAGTGATAAATAGACTTATGCAGCACCTTTAGCTGAGCACTCACAGCTAAATCCACCGATCTTCTGATTGGTAGCCCCACAACGAGCGAATGATCCCCAGTTTGATTCTGGGAGGAGACACAAATCCCCTGGTGGTTGTGTCGTGAAGGGCATCTGGTGTAAAAATCTGCCAAATCAAACATGCGGAGCGACCCGCTGCGGTGACCCCTGGTGAATAAGGGAGCAGCCCAAAGTAGCTCGGCTATTTAAATCTGTGAGCTTCGTGCGAGGCGGCTCGTCGATAAGCAGCAGATTTTGTTCCAGCAGTGTGATTTTCAGAGTTCAGCTGCGAGTTTAACAGGCTGCTGTTGACAACATTTCAGCAGATTATGGCATGAAATGAAAAACATACTTATAATAACATTTACATGATATTCGCCTCTTTGCCAGTATTCCTGATCATCTTCATGAACGGTCAGATGGTCGGTCGCTGTGAATAACAGGATGGCATATCCTCCTCTCTTCTCATAAAGGATGATTAAATCTATCGTCTTTTGAGGGAGGGGAGACAGGAAGCACTGAAGCTCCTTTCTTCAGTATTTGGAGACTTCAAAAGGCTCTTATTGTGGCCCCCATGCAGATACTTCAATGCCATTTCACTTAGAAACCTTAGTATTCAAACACACCCCCAATATAGGATGAATAAGGACTATGATTCATGCAAAGCTACCCTAAAAGACTAAAAGGATAAAAATAACATGTTGCAAATGTTGGAGTGTAGTGTACTATTGTAGTTTAAGACTGGATTGTAAAGCAGACGATTCAGCAAAAGGTGAGAAACAAACTGCATGACTAAGCAACTCCACCAGGAACATAACAGGCCATGCAATAAGGCAAAGAGGAGGGCAGGACTATCGGTGCATATAACAAGTGAATATCAACACAGACAGGAAGTGAAACCCAGAGAAAACAGGAAACAACCCTACAGAACACCAATAGAGGAAACAGGGGAGGCAAAAATAAAAAACTCAAGACAGGAAGCAAAATGAAATGATGAGTCAGTGCAAAGAATTTCACAGCAACAACCAAGATATTTTAAAATAAGAAAAAGAAATGTAAGTCCAACAGTACGTCTCAGATTTTAAGAAATTCTGCTGTAGAAAAGGAAAGTAGTCTGTCAGACTCTTTGGGTATAAATTGTAAAAGATAAATGTGTAAAATGACAAAAAAAAAGTTCTGTTAGGCGATCGTGCAGACTGTCCTGTTAATTCACAGAATATATCCTTATTTTATTTTTTAGCACTTTTGTAAAAAACAAATTTCCATAGCAGTCGAAAATGTAGTGAAAAAAACAGGAGCTTTCTGTCATTTAACTGTTTATCTGCTACTTATGATTTATGCTGGTGCATTATGGCTGCAAAAATACAGTTAAAAATCTAAACTCTACGTCCTCCTTCACATTTTCCAAAGCCGCCCAGTGGGCCAGACTGGAGGCCCCGGGCTTTATTTTTGACACCCTTGGGCTGGAAGCTATGCATACCGTCTGAGAGGGTCTGTAAAAAGGAATGGCACTGGCATGAATAATGGGACTGGCTGACTGAAAGCGGCGAGTCGTAGTTTGTATTCCTTACTTGTGATGAGTTAGAGCAATGAGAAGAAGAGCCAGAGGGCAGGCTCGGTTTCAGGAGAGATGAAGAGACGGCAACCAGAGAATATGGATTTCAGCAGAGGGTGCAGGGCTGCAAGCATGGATCTCCACGAGGCAAGGCAGGTAAGTCTTACAGGTAGGTAAACAGTTTCCTTAAACACGACACAGAACAAGAGACTGGAGTTACATGGTGAGAACAGAAGTCATCAATGAGAGCCAAATTACTGCGATAGTGACATAGAAAAACATTCAACACGAGTCCAAACATAACCAGCCTCAGCGGCCATGGCAGCATAAATGTTCCCCTTTACATTTCAGGTAAAGACCTAAGAACTAAGACCTCATCCAATGCATGGAATACCAACCCATTTCACAAGCTTCAATATCATAGCTTTTCCTACCTTTGGTCATTTAATAAGAATTAATTGAGCCTGGTGTTAAAGAAAAGTAGTTGATCTTTAATCTTGCCCTTGCCCGAGGATGACAACCCAACAGCTGTGCAGGAAGTTTGGTGAAGAACCAGCAGAACAAAAGTTTATCTGAAACCTTCTGCCATGCAGCTGGTGGTGCATAAAATTAAGCCTCTGTTCTCTGTCTTTGAGTCCATAATTTGTGTTAATATTTACATTCAAACATCAAAGTGATGAAGCTAATTACTTTATTTTACAACAGAAATAGTCTTGTGGCAAATCAACACACAGTCTTTACACTCGGTAAGGATAAAGGCTGCTCAGTCTTCGACCGCCAGTGAAACTGACTTCCTCCAGCTTCAGATTTCCTTTTTGTAGCCATTCTGTGGCAGCTAGTCCACAGTTACAGGTGCTGTAGAGCTGCACCTGTGTGTTTAGTTCTAGCTATAAATGGATGAGACAGAATTTTACACTGACACGAGAGCCAGTTTAAAAACTGCAAAGGACCAGATCTGGCACAGTGTGAGATGAATAAGGATCTTTATTGAACTTTGAGTCATGCAAAGCTGAATTCTGTCTGGTATGATCATTTTTTTCTGATACATCACTTTTTGCTGTACTGAAACTGAGATTTTGTTTAATAACTCAGGGTTTTAAGGCTTTTATTTAGCCTCTAATTCCTTTTTGATTAGATGGATGTAAAAAAAAAAAAAGTCAATTTTGCAGTTTTTCAAATCTCGCTCACAGATTTGTTGTATTAATAACTGTGTCTGATTCACAGAGCCCAAGGTTGTTCAGCTTGGCCTCTCAGCTGTTACTGACTAAATCTGACTCTATCTATATGCTTTTTTATTTTTAAAAAATATCCTTACACTTAAAGGATGACTAAAAGTCTTTCTGTAAGAGCCAAGAAGATCACAGTTAAAGTCATAGTTGGTTAAAAAGCTTATTCTTCGAAGAGCAGGGTTCCAAGGTCCTTGAAGCTACAACTAGCTTCCTTCTGCTTTAAATTCAACAATAATAATAATCATCATCATCATATTGGTCACAATTTTCTAAGTAAGCCATTAATCTTAAATCATAACCTTGGAAAAGCTGGGCATCTTATTACTTTCTATAAGACTATAAAAGAAACATTACCAGTATTGTGGCGACTGTGCTGCGAGCTCTCTGCCTGAGGTTAAAGTATTAACAGGCCAAACACAGACAAAAACAACAAAAAGTATATTTTCTTGAGTATTTATGCAGCATTATCTGCACAGACGTGTCCGGTGAAGTAATGAGGGCTTCAACAGACGTTCTTTTGTGCCCTGAAGTATGATGCAATACTGGGTTTTACTTAAGAGTTTACATAACCTTAAACTAAAACATCAGACCAGAGCACAACAGTCCCAGCAGACATCATCCTGAATCAGCTGACAGCCCAGCTGATTCTAAGCATCTATTTAATGAATCGCATACATACGCTGCTACTGCAGTCTGCTGCTGCACACATGCAAGCCGCTTTGCAAACCACTTCCATGAGCTCACAACACATATTTCAACACAAACACGTGACCCAGTCATAAAACAGGTCGGGAAATTTGTACCAAAGCCTCCACATGTGTGCTGACAAATGTCGTCAGCTGATCAGTAAACATCTCCTGCACAGTTATTTTAATTATTTTAATTTTGTAAGTGAATTGACTAAAACTAAACTAGACTAAAACATCAACACTTTGTTTTATTTTTATTTATTTTATTTACATATATATATATTTTTTTTTTTACATTTAATAAAGTATAATAGCCTCGACAGGGGCAAATAACAATAATAAAATAAATAATAGGTTCTCTGTGCCAGCGTTGATTTTATTAGTAATTCTTTTTTCCCAGCTCTAGACGCTCAGTTTGCCTGTTGTTAAAAAGAACGATGAATCCGGAGTTTCAGAATATAAACCCAGCAGATGAAGCTCGTGTGTGATGTTGAAACGTGGAGAGCACCGTGTAACTGAGGCGTCAGTAAAATAAAAGCTCAGCACAGTGACACATCAGTGCAGTGAGCTCTCAGCAGAGTGGCGCTTCCGGAGTGTAAATCAGTCAGCATTTGTCGCCACCTAGTGGTTGCTCCCATTGTTGTAACTCACTCCAGAGAATGGCTCAAGTCTCTCTTGGACATAAAAACAAATCACAGCTCTTGCTGCTGCTAGAGGGCGTACAGACACCTGCAGCAGGAGGTGACTGCACTCTTTAAAGGTATCCTTACAACAACATATCTGATAAGTACAATAATTATGGCTTTGGATTAAATATGTTCATTTTACAAAGCAAACATCTCGATTTTTAATTTTTGCATGAAAGCAATCCTGTTAAATTCACATTACATGTAAATACTGCAACAGCAGTATACCACAATTAAAGGGTTGAGAGCATGGCATCTTTTGTATTTTTTGTTAATAATTTCATCATTTTAAAAATTAAAATACAAAACAAACACACATTTTGTCTCCAGCTTCCAGTATGTTTGGACTCTTAGTGTTTTAGAAACCTTATTCAGACCTTTTCACCTGTCTGCCTGTCTGAGTAGTTTTATTTCTCAGCTTCGCTCATATTCTTTTCTTTACATGTTCTCTTTTTAGTTTATGTGTTTAGGATATTATAGCACGGATTTATAGTGTCACATAACCTTTTAGTGTTTAATGGGATTTGTTGTTTCCTGTTGTATAAAGCTACATAATCACAGGAACTTGTCATGTGCAAGGAAAGATAATTTTAGCCCCTAAGTGTCCTCATTAAACTGCACTGTTGATGCAAGCTGCAATTAAATCGTTGTTTGGTCAACAAGACACCAATCTGCAACAGGATTAACAAGGATTTAGAAACATTCTTCTCTTCCACATCCATTTCTTTGTCTTGTCTAATTTTAAATCGAATAATTTTGCACCACAGTTGGTTTAATTTACTGTAAAGCAAACAAAAGACATGTTTTATTGTACTGTGCGATTTTAAAAATGAAACAAACTATTTAATCAGTATTCTTGTGGTTAATTTGCACTATTTAAAGTTATAACAAGAGCAAAACACACACAAGTTTGGTATCTTAACACTGGCTCACAGTGTTTTTAGATCCATTGTCTCACTTTTAACAAGCCAGTACATTTAGCACATTGTTGCTCCTAATAATAACTTCATTATTGATTGATTTGCTAGTTAAACAGCAGTGATAAGTGGCTTGTTTTGCCCACTCTGGTTTCTGGACGGTTTTCGGGTTATAATAAATAATTAATAAGCTAGTGCCGCCCAATTTAGGGACCTGACTCACACCAGGTGTCTTGAAAGATGATTACAGGTTAGTATTAAATGACTAAAAGCTAAATTCTTTAGAGAAATGTATCTAAAGCTACAGTTTTACCTGATTAAAAGTAAAAGTAAGTTTCTCATGGACACAGACGTGCGTCAACCTCGTTATGGAGGTTGTGGGAACGGCTGCATTAGGTTCCTTTAATTAATGTTGTGATGGTCTTCTGTCAGTGTGTGTATTGCTAATCCAGGCATTATAGAAAGGTGTTGATGTGTTGTGTATTTGTATTGCTGTCACTATTAATTAACCATACTCACTTATTTTACAAAGCCAATGTCGAGACTCTGAATAAAACCAATAATGTGACATCTTTGTGTACTATAAGTTTTACATTTTGGAACATTTAACCAAATGGGGAATCAAGGAACTCATTAAAATCCAAATAATATCCATGCTCATGATAAGTGGATGTAAACCTCTGATTACAACTGTAGCATTGCTCTTGTTTTTTTATTCAGGTTTTTAAATGTTAACGTTATATTTAAGTTGTCAGAGATTAATAAAAAGCTGTCAGATAATACAAATATACAGCGTCCCTAAAAGAACATGAGGTGTGGCGTGAAAGTGAAATTCCTTTTTTATTCAGACATTGAGCCGCAAGTAAAACTTTAAATTCAATTTTGCATAATAAGCAGTTAAAGTCTGTCTATCCTAATGAAAGCTAAAATGTGCACAGAAAATTACCATATACGTACAGAGATGTGATTATTCTTTTACAAAACCAGCTATGTAAGTCAGGCTATAAAGATACATATATTTTTGAATACAAAAAAATAGGTTTTCGTGTAAATTTCGCAGATAAAAGGTTAATAATTGCGTTTAACGTCCAAAGTTTGAAGCGGTAAAGTGAATAATTTCACTTCCCTGTAATTTGAGAGCACTCTAGTCTGTTTATGTACCTGTCACTACCTCATGTGGACTTTTCTTTGAAAATTGCAGCTCGGAACGTTTGATGTGACTTTAATTTTGAATTGAAGCCAGCACAAAAAAGAAAAAAAGAAAAGAAAAAAGCTGACGCGTGGATTTCAGCTTCACTCCCACCCGGACGAGTGTGAAAATTAATGTTTCATTAAAATATTAACCAGGTCGTTCGCTTTATTTTGAAATCTCCTGCACAAGATCTCATTTCCTGCTGTTCAGCTCAGGTCGTTCGGGCAAACCTGGTCACGTGGTAGAAAGTGGCAAGAGGACGGGATCATTTATCAAAGTTTAAGGTTATATGTGTGACTTTGTCCTCAGGGAGATTCCCCTTCCTCCTCCTCCTCCTCCTCTTTACCTGCACGATAAGTCAACACCTTCAGTCGTGGAGAGGATGTCCAACCTGCCGGATGTTCCTGCTCCGCGTAAATTCCACTGGATCCAAGAAGGAAGCGAGGACACCTTTAGCGGCTTGGAGTTCAGAAGTTTAGTTCTGGTTTCGTCCGATGAGAAGATTTCAAAGTGTTAAAGACACAAAGAAGAAACATGTTTTCCTTCCTGCGCTCAGGTGAGTTTTCCCTTTGGATTGTTTCCTCGTGCAGCACAGGTGATGATGCCTGGAGATCTACACAGACACAAATTATAGGATATTATAGCACAGATTTATCGTGTCACAGAGTTCATATTAACCTAGTCGTGTTTATTGGGTTTATCGTTTCCTGTTGTATAAAGTTACACTATCACAGGAACTTGTTATAACGAGCAGGGCAGGTAATTATACCCCCTTAACTGCCCTCATTAAATTTACAGTATTGATGCGAGCTGCAGTTAAATCAGTAAAGTAACCCGTCTGTTATATTATAAAATTCTAAATGACTCTATAATAAAAGTAATTCTCCATCTGTGGAAGTTTAATTGTACCAATATTATTTAGAAATGTGTGATGAGCGCTGTAAACAGAAAACATGTGCGTAAAATACTGATACTTATAAATGTGTGATTACAGGCTTCTTTTCTGATGTGATTTCAAATAAAATGCTTAATCATTTAAAAAGCATGCTGTTATGAATAAAAACTGTAACTATTGAGCTGAATGAGCAACAAAAGCAATGTAACATTATTTTTGGGGGGCTCAGGGTTTTATTAGAGGTACACGGTGGGTGTCTGCATCTGTTAGCCTGTAAGACTGGAAAGTGTCTGATTGAGAGAAGCTTCGTTTTTCAGCAAGACAGTGATCCCAAACACACTGTCAGTGCAGTAAAGTCATACCTGCACAGAAAAGTATACAGTGGAAGTCTATCAGTCATGGATTGGCCTCCCCAGAGCCTGCACCCCGACATTATAGAAGCATTATAGGGACATCTGGACAGAGGACAGAAGAAAAAATGAGCCAACATCCAAAGTAGAGCTTCGAAAGTCCTTCCAGAGGCCTGGAGAACTAACCCCGAAGACTGGTCACACCAAATATCGACTTTCAAGCTCGTTATAATTGTACAAACTCTGTTTTTATCTTATATTGCACATGTTTCAATAAATCTTTGCACCTTTTTCACATTTTGCAAGAAAAATTTAAAAACTGAGGAGTGACTCAAGACGTTTGCACAGCACCGCACATGTCTTTTGAAGTATTAGAATACATAATACATACACATATGAGAGAACTGAGTGGAGCCCCGACTACACATTTGTACATAGTTTCTCATGTGGGAAGGATTTGATTCTGTGTATGTACTCTGATTACATAAATCACTTTAATCCCAGTATAATTACCTGTTTGCTTCCAGGCAGAAACCCCGCTCCTGAGCAGATCCACATTACCTCGCTACCTCCCAGTATTCCCACAGACCAGGAGCCAGAGCAAGCTGAAGGACAAGGTGAGGATGTTTATCCTGTACACAGCGTTTTTTTTTAAGGACTCATCACATTTTTATGAAATACATGAAACCTTTCAGCCAGACTCGCTCAGCGACATGGAGCGCTACAGGAAGCCGTTACAGCGTCGTGACAACAAAACACAAATCTGCTCCGTGTCGGGGGAAGTGAAGCATCAGCTCCTCTTTTCCCCTAAAAGCAGAACAAACTGTTGACTTTTATCGTATTATTAATTCATCTCTGTTCAACCAAGACTCGAACTTTGCTTTCCCTTTCCAGGCGTTAACAGCTTGCCTCCAAATAGATTTCTCAACAAATTTGTGTACAAGAGAATTAATTTGAGTCCTCTGATTTTTTTTATTTTGCATCTTTTTTCAATTAAAATATGGAGACCATTAAATTACTAGCTTGCAGTATTTCTGTCTCCTTTTGGAGACTCATTTCACAGCTGACCAGGGTTATGGTGGTGCATCTTCCACAGACATGCATCTTAGGTTACCTGATTCTAAATTGGACGTAGGTGTAAATGATGGTTGTCTCTGTGCTGTGGAAACCTCTCCTAGATATACCTTCCCTCTTCCGTATGAGATCTGGGATAGGCTCAAACACTCCTGAATAAGCTTAGGAAAAAGGGATGGATGCCTGTATTAGACCAGTGATTCCCATAGACTGTATATGAAGATGGACATAGCCACTGTGACAGTGGTTAGTGGTTCCTGTTATGAAGCACGGAGCTTAACATGTCTGTCGTCTGTCATATTTTGAAAAAAGGCGTAACAAGCAAG
The DNA here is from genome assembly GCF_018398535.1 of Haplochromis burtoni. NCBI lineage: Eukaryota > Metazoa > Chordata > Actinopteri > Cichliformes > Cichlidae > Haplochromis > Haplochromis burtoni. The sequence continues at coordinate 508,258 of NW_024582392.1, forward strand.
GGCGGGGTGGATCTGACAGCCTGACAGGTTTATCCTCCTTCCTGACTTGAAGAGTGGCCACATATTTTCTAAATACCTTTTAAACAAACAACTGAACACATAAAGTCACCAGTAAAGTATTTTCCCCACAGGCATCTATACAACTTAAAGGCTTTTTGCACCCTGCTGGACAAAAGAATACATGTTTAAGGCGCCTTCAGATGAGCTTTTTACCCTTTTTTTAACTTTATCTTCGATACTTTGCACACACTCAGTCCCCAGTCCTTTGTGCTGCTCCCAGATGGTGGGAATTTTGAGACTGTACCAAATCAACAACCCCGACTGACAGCAGGAAGGAAATATGATCACTTTTTTCCTGTGGCACAGACCACAACTAAACACCGGTGCAGATGACCGTCCACCTAAAGAGAGGGAGTTGGTACAGACCAAAGTGACAGCTCCCTGTCTTCTGGCTCCAGCTGGACTGAGGATGTCAACAGCCTTCAGCTCAAGTGTGTCACCCGCCTGGAAAAGCTGGTTAAAGTTAGCACGATCCCAGGCTAAAGAGACAAACTGCAAACCAAATGTGTGTTCTGAGAGACACCTGGTCTGCTCAGTGTCTCGTGAGGCCATGAAGGCAGGACATACACCGGTTGAGTGGGGACACTTGTCAGATGTCAGGCTAGATCTGTCAGCGCAGAGGTGTGCGCACTTTAAAGACGTGAATTAAAACAGTGCTGAATTATGCTAAATATATGCTAGACATAGTAGAGAATAACCGCTCCTTGTTTTAAAAACAAGAGTTGAAAACTTCTGTTTTCTTTACAATTGGAGAAAATTTGTTACAGTTTATAACTAAAAGTTTGTTTGCAAACTCAAGTGGAGCGTCCACAGTTGAAGTAGACTTAAATCATATATGATGGTCTATGGACCAGTTCTGGCCCTGGGGCAGTTTTTCGCCCATGATCTCCATGTTAAAAGAAGAAGAGGGCCGTGAACCGAGGATATATCAGCAGATGTACGTTTTTTATTTGTTTTTGTAAAGGTGTGCCTTGAAATTTTGGCTTGCCCTTTGGTGTGCCCTGGGCAAGAACATTTTCAGAAAACTGCTGGATTGAAAGTCTTTAAAAAGTACAAAACAATAAAGAAGACGTTGCGATGTGATCAAGAGCTCCTGAGCGGTGATTGTTGGTCACCTGCTGATTGAAGGTAAAGAGAGAAAAACCTGAATCTGAGTGTTTCTTCTGCTTGACTCAGAGAAGTTCCTCAGGCCGTGAAACGCTGCACTGCATTTGTAGTTAATGCACTTCTCAAAGGGCATTTCCACTCATAAACATATATTGGCTGTTGCTTATTTTGGGCTGGACAGTATTGCTTAAAATGCCATCAGGATAGATGTCTAAATATCATTCAATATAAATATTTACAATGATAAATGTCAGCATGTTGTTGATTTTTTTTTCCTGGCAGTTTCCTGCCGAGGATTAGGCTGATGCTGGTCGACTCATGGGGATCGGTAATGTTCCACTCGCTGCTGTTATAGGATGTGAAATAGTCTCAGTTTATGCTGTTCTGATGTTTGTCACATTGGAAAAAGCCCCGAAAAACCTCTCCTGAAGTTCTTATGAATTATAAGCTCAAAATTGATCAGCTCTTTGCTGAATATTTGAGTTTTTGTTCTTATTTTATTTATTTTAAATTATGATAATGATTTTATAACTTTTCTCTTGGATGTTTGAGCTTCACTGTGTACAAGGATTCAGGCAGAAAACTCAGGATCTTCTGCCGAAAGCTTTTCTGAGCTCAAACAAAATTTTACTTTATGCTGCAAAGCTGTGAGCAGGATTTATGTCATGGCTGGTCTTGGAAGTCACTCCTGGTCCAACGGGCAACTTAAACTGGGTTAATGTGTTTTAGAAGCATTAAGACACTTTAACTTTACACGATGTTCTTGATATGAAGAAGAACAAGTTCTGAATGTATTCGTGCTCAGCCATAATTGCAGCTCGTCTGCTCAGATAAGACTGATGCAGCTCATGTTCCTGATAGCAGAGACATTGCTGGCTCAGATTAAGAGACTAAAACAGGAGAAACCTGCTGTAAACAAAAGCCTTCACATGACCTGGACCCCTGAAGGCTTCAAAAAACAGGAGGAGCAGGGAGGAGGCATAACCCATCATGTGTTCTGGCTGAAAAGTGAAAAGGCGGAAAGTCATTTTGCTAGAAAGTTGAAAATAGTTCTACAAAAAAAAGGGCAGCAGACTAAGAAGTAAATGTCAGAACGGATTATTTTATCACGAGTTTTATCATTTTTATTGCTTAATTGATGAAAGGATGTTATTAAACAACTAGAAAGCCCAGGATGGATATCCAGCAGACGGTGACGTGTCCAACATCAGTTAAAGTTGGATTTTCAACCAAGACCAGACATTTAGAAAAGACAGTCAGTTAGCCATATTTTTTTAATATTAAAAACTTCTTTACACCACTGCGTTCTCTCTACATGTGAAGCATTGTCTCATGGAGTGTTGCATGATGAGCTTATTTGTTTAAGCCTCTAAACCTACTGTTTCCACCTGCTAAGTCAACACAGTGATGCACTGTAACTCTGACGCCTCTGAGCAAGAGATGCCCGCCCTTAAAGTTTGGAGAAGTGTGGCACTTTCCAAGCAGATATAGACACACGTAATTTATTCTTTGTCTTTTCGTTGACCTTAAAACCTTTTAACCATAACTTGATGTTGTCTAATAAAATATTCTTCAAGTTTTCGCTGTTTGGGATGAGCTGTGTGGAGATCTGCGCGCGGACAGTGGAAACGTAGACCTGAGCCTAAACTAAAGACTCTAATGTTGACTTTCCAGCTCATAAAGTCATGTTTTTAAAGGATTTTAAATAAGTGTTTGCTGGGTGTGAAATTACTGTTTAAAGCAGAGTATTTTTTATTGTATCTTCAGTTATGTGTTTGGGGCCCTGTAATCTCAGCAGACACATGGTTATAGTTAATAGATGTTTGGATGGACGATAGACTTTATCTGTTTAAAGGATAGGATTTACAGAAAACGCAGAGGAAACAGAATAAAAGAAAGGAGACAAAACACACATCTGACTGAACGTGGCAGCATTATTACCTGCACCTCTGACAGCAGTTAACCTTTGGTTTATATGAAAGTTTAAAACAAAACTGCATTCTCAACAAGCTAAAAGATAAACGTGGAACTAGGGCTGTTCGATATAACGATGTATATCGATGACGATATAAAAACATCTATCGTTTCATTTTACGCTATCGTTTGTTTCGTGGTGTCGCAAAATAAACTGTTTACGGCAATATTTTTTCATCGTTCTGATGGTCACTGTAGTGGCTATATTAATTTCTTAAAGTTCTCTCTTTCTCTTATGTTTAATATAACCACACTACTGACGGACAAGCGCCTTTTTTTTATGCCTTGTCATTAGCAACAGAGATGGTAACACCTTCGCGTGTCCGCTTGTTTATGTTCCACATAAACCTTTCACAATAAAGCTCAAGATCCTGTTGAGACCTTTCAAAATAAACTGAATCACGTGAAAGAGCAGATTATTTATGGATGAGAATTTAAAAAAAGAGCCTCCAGGTGCTAAAAAATAAACTTTAGACTCAAACGTTAGAACAGGCTTTTCCGCAAGTCGAGCTGCCCGAGATTCACAGAATTTACAGAAAATTAAAAAATTTTGTGATTTATATCGTTATCGGGACGATAGAATTCTTATATCGGGATATGAGATTTTGGTCATATCGCACAGCCCTACCTGGAACACATTATGTTATTATACTATAAGCTTCGCATTTTTATGTATATATCAGTTGTTTTCCTACCCGTCTGCCCGCCTAACATGCTGTTTGTGTGTTGTTGACCTGTGTAAAGTTCACTTTTCTACTTTCTTACGATGCTTTTGTCATTATGTTGGTGTTAAATTTCAGCGGATGACGTGGTTGAAGAGAAAGGGGTGATCCAGACCACATACACTCACAGAGTACACTCCACACCCTCGGTCTTCCTCCAGAATCACAATGATGAGCCTGTTTCCAGCACTTACTTTGATGAGAAAGTCCCTGTCCCTGAGGAGGACGGCGAGGTAAATCAACCCTGGATTACATATGCAAACCTGAGTTAAATCAAGATTTGATGTTATTAGTGGTGCAACTTTTGTTTCCCCCTGCCACAGAGGTGGATAAGTCTCCGCAAGCTCTGGGCCTTCACCGGCCCGGGGTTTCTGATGAGCATAGCCTACCTGGATCCAGGTAACATCGAGTCTGACCTGCAGTCAGGTGCCAAAGCTGGCTTCAAGGTAACTGAGATCATGCTTGGTTTGTGTTTTGGTTGATTAAGAGTTAGCTTATGTCAGAGAAAGTTAAACTGAAGTCATTTTTATTTGCAATTATGAGAATTATTTGGTAATTAACTATTTTTCAACTATACTTCACAAATTATTTTGTACAAGCAGCACTTTAATGTCCCCAAATATCTAAGTTATAACAACACAGGACCAAGAAAGGCAACAAATTCAAAAAACGTTGATTACTTGGGTACTAAAATTAAAAAGAAATGCAGCCTTAGTTAAAAAACAAAGCTAAACATATCTAATATTTACAGTGGGAACCTTTTGTTTTAAAATATCTGCTCATTTAAATTTTTTTGCCGGCAGCAAACTTCAATAAAGTTGAGACAGGGGCTGCTTCACCTCTTCTTCACACTCTGTTAGTGTTATTGAAAGCATGAGTTTCTATCATTTTGAAATAAAAAATATCTTCCTGTTCTTGCTTGAGGTAAAATTTGATTTGCTCAACAGTTTCTGGCCTTGTTTATTGTTTAGTCTTTTACTGTCCTCCAAATGTTTTCAGTGGGTAACAGGTCTGAGTGAGTGTACTGCAAATACAGACTGATGGGTTGCACGTCTTGCTTTTTTAAACCTGGCTATGTCACCATGGTAACCTATGCTGAACACATCAACTGGTCCAGAGCAGGTTACGTTCGGATTTCGGTTTAAATTTGTCTGAAAGTGCCACATTCACTAATTCTTTTCTCTAAATTTCTTTTTAACATTTAATCTGTTGAGAAGTACCTCACAAAATTAGACCAGCGCCAACTGTGCGTCACATGTATGGATGAGGAATGTGCATAAATATGATTTTCAGCTTGGTCCTAATCAGATGCCCAGTGTTGGAGTTGTAGCAAACACAACATGCGTTAGATTAAAAAAGAATCACTGTGTTTGTAGGCTGTTTATCACCAAGCTGATTTAGTCAATGAAATTCACTCCACACTCATCCGACAACTAAACCAAAGTGGTTTTCTCCATCATCGCGCTTTGGGCCAAGTCAGATTTAAAGTTTCTAACTTTGCAGCTGTCGTGTTAGAAATAAACAGCAGCACTGCAGTGAAAGCTTGAGTATTCACAATATTAGTTGCAGATTTATTTGCTGCACCAGTGGCATGTTTAACCTCTCATATTATTTATAAATTTCTATCTCTTCTTCTGGTGTAGGCAGCAATGAAATAAGTAGCTCTCAATGACAACATTTTGTGCAGAAGAAGACTTTAATGACGTGCCGTGTTTCCACTTTTCTGTGAGCGTGCACAGTCTTTGTCTGTCTTTGTCTTTCCAAGCTAACACAAAGAATGTCTGGCTATATTGAACTTCCTTTCAAGAGTGTTAGCAAGCCCGTTTAGCGCTCAGACTCAAATTATGGAGCATTGCTGCTGGTAAATGTGCAGAACAGACAAAGCCTTTACCTAAATCATCATGTGTTGCTCTGCAACCTGTAGATACCTTTCAGCATTAATGGTTCCTCTGGTTATGTCATTTGTTCTTTTGCATTTCAGCAATATTTCTTGAAAGACAAGTCCGACTTTGAAATTCACCAGTCCCACAGCACTGCAGGTCAAAGTTTAACAAAAGTGTCCTTTGCCCTTAAACAGGTGGAAACATTCCTGAACTTGGGAGTCGCATCATTTAAACTGAGTGAATGTTTACTGAGACTGGTGTAAGAGTGACCGGGCCCTAAGCCTTAATCCTGACCGTCAGTCCGAAGGTATGCAGGGCTTTTAAAGGTTGTGAGCCTCAGCCAATCACAGCGACAAGGCTGCAGCACAGTCACAGAAAAGCAGTGCTCAAGAGTCTCGTAGCGGCTCAGTAATGTGAGGATTAATTATTGTTAATTAAGACAAAGTTAATCTGTTTAACATTTTTCAACAACAATAAAATTCACATTGCTTCTCATAAAATAACATAAAAAGCTTTGAATAAAACTAAATGCAACATAAGACTGTGTAAAAGCACATTAGAAAGAAATTGGTTCAAGAATTAATTGGTTTTAATAAAAGGCAGTGGCAAACAAAAAGTCTTCAGTCTTAGTTTACCAGAACACAGAGTTACTCCTGCTTTATGTGAGTTTGTTCCAGACATGTGGAGCAAAAAGCCTGAAAGCTGCTGCTTCTATGTTTAGTTTTATCTCTGAGGACAGAAAGCAGACCTGTACTGGGAGACCTGAGGGGTCAATACGCAGCAGACCAGACATGTAAAACATGCTGGCTTATAAACCGTTCTGTGCTTTATAAACCAGCAGCAGCAGTCTTTTCAAACAAACATTGAACACATGTGCTGAGAAGAAGTGTTAATTGATTTAATTCAGATAAGGCGATCAAAATATGTTTGTTTGACAGGAAAAAAAGAAAGAAAGACATAAACAGATTATATTCAGAGTTCTAAAATGAAATAAGAATATAGATGAAGAGTAAAGCATCATCTCCGTCATGGGGGAGGCAGAGGGAGTGCGAGACATAAGAATAAAACTGCATTTCCTTTATCGTTTTTAGGTTTTCCACCAAAGAAAGAAGTATGTCGCAACAGGGGAAGTAGAAGCAGATGGTAAAAAAGGGGTACGGGACTCGTGAAAGTTCACGTCAGGTTAATGTGGCCGCAAAACAACAGTCTCTTTTCACAGAAAACGCGCTCACACTGACTGAAAAGCAGAGGCGCTTCATAAAATGCAAAGGTTCCAGTTTTCTATATGCGCAAATCTGTTTCTGTCAGAGGGCCACAACTTAAGATAAAGAAGTCAAGCTGGGCTTAGACGTACTTTATTTAGGTTTAGTTATAAGGTTGATAACTTGCTTTGTTACAGCAGATAAAACATTGACACAACCAGTAACAACATATAAAAATAGCTCAATAACAGACAGTAGTGCCAAAAAATAGAATTACTTTCAAGTACAATACAGTTGACTATAATCTAAAAGAAATTTATATAAGCTGCATCGCTCCAAAAAGTAAGTGGGCCCTTGGTCATCGGTGTAACACAAAGTCCGTTACACTTCAGGGCTATATTAGTGTGCAGTCAGGAACATAAACCACTGAATCAGTTTATGCTTCCTAACTGAAGTTTAACCGTTTTTTTTTTTTTTTTTGAGCAGTGTAAAATGGCTCAATAAAATATAATAAAAGTGTAAAATGGCTCAATAACACACAATAAAACAAAAATAAAGCGAAAATTCTAAAAATAGGATACTAAAGGTAGTAGAAGGAAAGGTATGAGGTTTAGTTTTACAGAGTTGAGTAAGTGTAATAGTTAAAAACAGAGTCTTGGGAATAAATTAATGTCAGTGCTGTCACAAAGCCAAAGCAAACGTGGTTTTATGTGTCTGTGTGCATAACAGAGCAGAACTTTCAGAGCATGTTCACACCTATAGTTCGTTTACTCTGGTCTGAATCAGTCGACGAGTTTGTAAACTTGTTGCTTTTCCTTGTGGTTTAGTTTGTTTTCACACAGAGAAAAATCCAAATGAACTCCAAGCGAACCGAAATGAGTCACGAACAAACCACATAAGAATATTCGGTCCGCTTATCGGCCAGATGTGTCTGGGGCGGGAACAACAAAAGTAAATACAGGAAGCAGGTGCCGTGTTCTGGACTATCAGGGAACACGGAGAATTTATGTTTGTTTCACAGCTAGCTGCCAGCCCGTACAGATCCTTGCACGTCTACCTTGCTGCATCTCTGGATACAAGACAAGCTTGCAACGTACCCATGGTAGTTGGTTCAGATCACGTTCACAGGATAAACAAACCGTTCTGAAGTTCGTGTGGAACCGTACCAAGACCCGAGGCGATCTCAGTACGGTTGTTTTGGTGTGCGATTGTTGTGTTCACATCTGCACAAACGAACCGCACCAAGAGGGAAAACAAACCAGTTTGATTTAAACTGATGAAACACAGCAGCTGTGAAAACAGCCTTAGACAAAAGATAAGAACCACTGATTCAAACAACCCCAAACTACACGTACTCGAGCAACAACTCGCTGGGTTTCAAGATGATCGAAGGGCAAATAACAGACAGAACGACATACAGAGATTTCATAATTTACTGGTGGTGTTTTAAACCACTTCCTGGCTTCGGTTTCTTTTCAGATCTTAGGGCAGCTTCACAATCATGTTACCTATCAGCTCACAGGCTCTGATTAACTGTTCGGCTCTCTGCCCTCGTCCTTTCAGCTGCTCTGGGTGCTGCTGGGTGCCACCATCGTCGGCCTGCTGCTGCAGAGGCTGGCGGCTCGGCTAGGCGTGGTCACCGGGATGCACCTGGCTGAAGTCTGCAACCGCCAGTACCACACTGTGAGATACGTTTGCCGTTATTGTCCTATTTTCCGTTGTTGTTGTTGTTGTTGCTGCTTCTGCGCTCTCTCTTCTCATCACCGTTCTAAAACACGAGCAGGATGAAGTCTGACTGAGAGGCTGTGAGCAGAAGCAGTCTTAGTTTACTGAAACTGCCTCCTTGCATTACAAGCACTGCTGTTACAGTAGCTGTAATCCTTGGATTATGCGTCTCAAAACATTAAATCAAACCAGCGTGAGCCGGTGACACTTACAAAACAGTGACAGCATGAATTATTCATGTGGATATATTTTTAAATCCAGCTTATAAGAAATATTTGCATCTGTAAAACATGAAGAGAGAAAATAACTGTTACAAATGTGCCTCTGTTTGCTCTCTTTCTGTCCTCTCAGGCTACACTGCCCACTGTTGGAAACATTTTTTAAGCTTCAGTAGGGAAACGTATGCAGAGCTGCATGAATGAATTGACTTCTTATCTTTGAATCTGTTAACTTTTCTGAGTTTACAGGACTAGTGACACAGTTGAAAATGCAAATGCTTTGACTGCCGGCTTGGTTTATTAATTGATTTATCGAATGATGAAAAGCTGAAAAGAAGTCCCGGAAAATTAATTTGTGCCTATAAGTCAAAGGTAAATTAAGGCTGTGTCCTCAAGCAGGAATGCATGAACACCTTCTGCCATCGTAAATTCACTTTATATGTTCTTGAAAAGGTTTAAGGCGCAACCTGTCCCAGATGGGATGGGAGAAGAGCGGGCAGAGAAGGCTTCTGTCCTACATCAAAGTCCTTGAATTGTGGTGTGACTGTGTATGATTGTTGCACCTCCACGTTGACATGCCTTAAACCAATAATTCTCATTGTGCAGCTTCAGCTTTTCTGTCCTCTGTTCCTCACACCTCGCTCACATTTTTGCAGAGAAGAGCTTAGACATAAAACTAGGCCTTCATTTATCCACGTGAGCAGCGTGACGGCAATGACCAACTGAAGCAGCAGAGGGCGAAATGTCCTGACTTTTATTGTCAGGAGATTGCTGGATACTAATTCAATAAAAGTCCAGTAAATACGGCACCATTCATGCTGTTTAGTGCTTTACAGGTGATGGACAAGCTGATAAGACAGCTGAATTCCCAAACACTGTAAGAAGCAGTAGTTGTGCCACAGAGTAAAAATCTCCAACAATAAAAGGTTTCCTCACATGCCGGATGTGTTGCAAACTGAATTCTATGTCAGCTCAGACCTTTGTAAACACTGCCTGACTCTGATAGGTGCCTCGTATCATCCTGTGGGTGATGGTGGAGCTGGCGATCATCGGCTCAGACATGCAGGAGGTCATCGGCTGCGCCATCGCTTTCAACCTCCTCTCCTCTGGCAGGTGGTGTAAACAGACTAAGCATCAGTTTAACGGCCACTGGGACTCAGTCGCAGTTTGACGATTGCCATAAAATGAGTCGATTACTTCCTTGGCGATGATCTTTTCCGTTGTTTGTGTTTATCCACAGGATCCCCTTATGGGGGGGTGTCCTCATCACCATCACTGACACGTTTGTCTTCCTCTTCTTGGACAAGTACGGTAGGTTGGATCAATCACTTTCAAACTGTACGTCGGCATGTCAGCAATAAATGAAGCACGCCGCTTATTTTTTGTCTCTGCAGGTCTGAGAAAGCTGGAAGCCTTTTTTGGTTTCCTCATTACAATCATGGGGATCACATTTGGATATGAGGTATAAACACTTACACACGATTATCTGGAAATGAGTTGGGGGGGTCTCTCAATCAGCGGGTCACAACATGTCAGTGGGGGAAAGTAAGCAAAATATTTTTAATACTACCTGGAAGTCCCTGGATCCAAAATGATGTCCAAATCTCAACCGGATATTTTTTTTAAGAATATCAAGACAATAGACCTCATTCAATAATATGTGTTCAGAAATGTTCTTACCCCTGTGCAATCACACTCATTCTCAACTTGTGCCCACTGTGTGAAATCTGCTTATTGCCACTCCTCCATTTCTCTGTATAAATAAACACACTAACTTGAGATGAAACTAAGAAAGTTGAAGTTGAGTGACCTTAAATCTACCCTCACTTCTGATTACAAGCTCTGGGTAGTGACTGAGAGAATGAGATGGTACAAGTGGTGGAAATGAGCTTTCTCCAAAGGGTGGTGGAGAGAGGGAAATCAGTCAGACTGAGAGTAGAGCCACTGCTGCCAACATCGAAAGGAGCCAGCTGAGGTGTTCCACACGTCCTTCCAGTAGGAGGTAGGAGGAAAGGCTCAGGACATGCGAGAGCGATTATGTCTCTCAGCTGGCTGGGAATGCCTCACTGTTCCCCTGGATGAGCTGGAGGACGTCCAGGCTTCTCTAGAAGAGGAATTGATGGATGGACTTTCGGCTTCCATCGATTATTAAAACAAGAAAATAGAGATATTTATCAAAATGATCATGATTATGATGTTTTGGCATAATCAGTAAGTCATAGTGGGAAATATTGTTTTGGTCAAATGTCACAACATCCCTGACACCTCGACAAGATGACAGACTCCAGGAAATACAGAGAAAGGCAGTAATCCCGTAGACAAGACAGAGGAACGGAAAGACAGGGAAACACTGGGAATACTGGGAACAGAAGAACTCAACAAAAGAGGAACCAAAGTTATATAAATACAAAAAAAACCCCCACAACACATGAGCTTCAGGTTGTTAAGACTTCACTGAAAACCACAAATGTCGCATTGAAATCTTTTGATCACCGTGTTAAGATTTTTCCTCTAAACATCACATGAATGTTTGTACCAAGCTTGAAATGTGCCACCCAACACTCACTCTGAACTCTGGTGGTGCAAAATCACCAAGTGTCTCTGGTCTCTTCAGGTTCGTCCTAATTTACATCTTCTAAATGTTTTGCTTTTGAAATCACTCTTTGCTTCCTTTTCAGTATGTAACAGTGGGTCCAGACCAAGGCCAGCTGCTGAAGGGGATGTTTGTGCCGTACTGCGAGGGCTGCGGACCCGTCCAGCTGACTCAGGCCGTCGGCATCGTGGGCGCCGTCATCATGCCTCACAACATTTACCTCCACTCTGCTCTCGTCAAGGTCAGACAGTAATGAAATCCCTGCTTAATCAGCTGTGTGAAACCTGCATTGGCATCGTCAGTGAGTTTCTAAATCTTCTCTCTCAGTCTCGAGAAGTAGATCGGTCAAACAAAAAAGAGGTAAAAGAGGCCAACAAATACTTCTTCATCGAGTCGACCGTCGCACTGTTTGTCTCTTTCCTCATCAATGTGTTTGTGGTGGCCGTCTTTGCTGAGGCTTTCTATCAGCGCACAAATGAAGAGGTGGTAAGTATCTCTGCAGCTGCTTTATGATCTAATAAAAGTTCAGAGTCGAGATGGAAATTCAGCAGTCTGTTTTGCTTTCCTCCCTCCCCCCGTTTTCTTTTTTCAGTTCAATGTCTGTAATCAAACAGGCAGTCCGCATTTAGACCTGTTCCCTCTGAATAATGAAACTCTCAAGGTGGACATCTACAAAGGGGTAAGCTTTTATGTATGGGCTCCAAATGTGGTCATAAATATTTTGTACTTGTAAATCAGTTTTGTGTGTGTGGACCCCTGCAAGTTACAAGTACGAATTTTGACCCTATTTTTCTTCCTTTCATCTGATTGGTCAATGTCATGTCAATCACAAATGTAACAATCCAATCAGAGAACAGATGGGTTTGGCTGTTGGAGGGGCGCTTTTTTTTGAAACATGATAAGAAAAGTCTGTGACCATTTAAATGCATAACAAAACAAATATGTTTACAAATAAACAGGTAAAGATACTGTTGAATGCACGCCTCTCAGCATATTTGCTCATACCACATGTTTAAATTGAGTGCGATTATAAAGTAATAAGACTCAAACTACATTGGTCCCTTGTTTATAGTGGTAGTTACGTTCTAAAAATAATCTGTGTGAAATCCGCAAAGTGGCTAACCTGATTTTTTTTTTTACAATTATTATAGCTGTTTTAAGGCTGTAAAGCCCCTCACTACACACTTTATACACTTTTCTCTGACAGGCTCGAACATTTCCACACTTTTCTCTGGTTTAAACACTCTAAAAGTTCAAACCTTCGTAGAAAAATAAGTCCAGTATTATAGAATGCAACAAGTCACCGCGGTTGCCTTTGATGGTGCAAAACATTTCATCGAAATTTTTGTTTGTTGCAGAAAACTTACAAACATACAGTACCTCACTTCAGAGTCACATTGGTAGTGATCGAAGATTTAGGTAAATTTGACAGGGTGAACCAATGACTGTATAAAACATGGACGACGCGACAGCTCCCCAAGAATGAAGCCAAAACGTCTCTATCGCCCCCTGGTGTCTGGCTGCAGTATAGGTCATAAACCCCGCCTCCTCCATGTTAGCGGATAGGACCATTGACAGTCATTGAGGTGAATCAGAAATACTTTATTAATCCAGAAGGAAATGGTCTACAGCCAATCAGAATACAGAACACAATGTGCTGTTTAAAAAAAAAAAAAAACATGCAAAATTGCACAAAAAAGATCTACAAAACAGCGAGACCACGAAAGGTGAACCGCGTTATAGCGAAGGACCACTGTATACCAAAACTTGACCTAATTTAAAGATTTTTAAGGTCATCTCCTTGTGCATGTCTGAAATGCTATTTTTTTTATGCTTCTTCAAATTCCCGTTGAGATCAGTGATGAACAACAGCTAAAAACGAAGTCTGTGCAAAGATGTGAATTGATGCAAATTCAGACCAGGTGACACATTTAGAGGCAAACGCGTGTCTGCAAGCTTTGATCCACACAAAATGAGAACTTTGTTTTTTCCTTCAGAGCTGGCATCAATTAAAAAAGGCTGCTGGAATGCACTTTAAGATTTTGGCCCATATTCACATGGTAGTGTTACACAGTTGATGCAAATCGTCCGTTTAACCTCATCTATTCGATTGACATCTACCATCCGAATGTTGCAGCAGAAATAAAGAACACTTTTCTCCTATTGCCCAGTTTTGCTGAGCCTCTGTGTATTGGAGCCTGTTGCCTGCTCTTAGCAGACAGGAGTGGCAGTGGTGTGGTCTTTTGCATTCAGAGATGCTCTTCTGCATGCTTTGGTTGGATTTTTCCCCCGAGAACAGCTGCTCCCTAGATATTTTTCTCTTTTTCGGGCCACTTTCTGTAAACACTAGACATGGTTGTTAATTATTTAAATCACAACGTGTTTAGCAGCAAGTTCTCTTTACCGTTCCTGAATGTATTGATCTGCTAACATTTAATTAACTCATTAGAGCTTTGCCTTAATAAGCAGGTGAACTGGTGTATCTAATGAAGTGACCGTATGTAGTGGAATTACAAGAAAAGGAGTGAACGAACTTAAGGGAAAATATTTGTGGCTTTTTTCAGAAACTGTGTGGACACATTAGGTCTGAGCATACTTATACTTGCATATGCATGTGTGATTTCACCACAGAGCTTTAAATTGCACAAAGAGCTATCATCAGCTTCTGCGTCAAATTGACTCAGAGCGCTTGCTGGGGATCATCACTGATCTCCAGCTACGGCCCAGAAAACGAATAGAAAAGCTCGGGTTTATTTCTTATTTTTAAATTTAAAGGCTCATTCATGCATGTGTTGCTACATCAGATTATCTATCCAACCAATCACTCGTTTTATTTGCTGATTATCCAGCTAAGGTCGGTCCATCACATTCTATTGCCATATATTATGTCGTTTTCCACACTGTTATGAAATATTCCTGTAATAAATCAAAGACACCCATCAGTACAGCTCATTGGGCTACACTGTAGGGAATAAAGGATTCCTACGCTGTAATTAAAAGCAGAAGTTCTCCGTGAATTCACAGAAATTGTTGTTTTTTTTCACTATTTTAAAAAAAGTGGTGTGTTTGACGCCCCTGCTTGCGAACAGAACTCGGGGTGTTTGTAGCCTCCGTGTAGTTTATTCAGTAAAACTTAAAAGCACACAAACAGGTCAAATTTGCAGCACATAATGACAGGATTGTGTTTTATATAATATTTCTGAGATCATCTGGATTCAAGCCCTGCAGGAAACGGTGACAATGACATTAACATGCATTTATTCTTAACTCCCTCTCTGGTTTTAGTGGCAGCAAAGTGGGCCTGCGCTGGTTTTGCAGAGCATGTTTTCTGTTTTTTTATCCACTGTCGTCTGTGTTTGCGTGTCTGTAACAGGGAGTGGTGCTCGGCTGTTTCTTTGGCCCAGCTGCTCTCTACATATGGGCCGTGGGGATCCTTGCAGCTGGTCAGAGCTCCACCATGACTGGAACATACTCCGGCCAGTTTGTCATGGAGGTCAGTGAGAAAGGAAGAACCAGATGTGAACAAAAACCACATGTAAAGCTCAAACAGTGGAAATGTCAGCACTAACTCTTTCCCTTTAACGCAGATATGTTCTCCCATTCTTTCTTTACTTGAGCCCTTTATTTGGCCTGTTCAAAAGCTCCTGCGTGTAATTTACTTATTTACTTATAATCACGTACAGCTGCAGTCGGTTTGCTTCACTAAATCTTTTGTAAACAAGCCCCGTTTTCTTGTAAATGTCACCGACTGATTTGTTCTTCTTCCCTCAGGGCTTCTTAAACTTGCGCTGGTCACGTTTCGCTCGGGTGTTGCTGACCCGCACGCTTGCCATCATGCCCACCCTGCTCGTGGCCATCTTCCAGGACGTGCAGCACCTGACGGGCATGAATGACTTCCTGAACGTGCTGCAGAGCATGCAGGTCAGACAGAGGTTAAAACCAGTTCAGCTTCATTCAACCATCCGCCAACAGCACCACTTTTCTTTTAGGCTTATTTATCTTTGTAGTGCTGTTCTTATTAAGTGCATTAAGGTCATTAACATAACTTAAATGCACAAGCAAGCAGGACTGGTTTTCAGGTTTTGGATCAAGTTCTAGGTTGGTAAAATCAAAACAGGCTGTACTCTTATCATTAAATGATAAGATAAGACTGTCTAAGTGGCAATAAGAATGCCTCGTTGGAAAAAAGAAACAGGGTTGACCCAGTTGCTTCAGATGTAATCCTGCAGTATGAAAGAATTTATTGTCTGTAGTGAATAAAATGTTGCCAGACTGGGTCCAGTTGCTTCAGAAATATTGAATACACAGCACGAATGAGTTGCAAAGCATCTTTGTTACTTAATTTGTGTGTAATTAATGTTCCTGCATACTTAATATACACTGATTCACAGTCCCCAAGGAAAGCAGGCAAACCTTAGGTCCAGGCATTCATGTGGATATTACTTTGATACATAATAACTACTTTATTTTCTTTAAATAAAGTAGTTATTTTCTATTTCAGCTCTGTATAATTATCCCCAGAGGCTACTACAGTAGCTTTAAGCAGCTTAAGCATCTCTCCCTTTAAGCTGACTTCTTCTGATTGGCTGCACCACACAAACAAAAGGTTTGAGCGGTAGATGGACGAGTTTCTGTATTCCTGAGATGACCATGTTAGGGATATTCGCTCCCAGATACGTCATACTGTTCCAAGACAAAAATCCTGTCTGAAACAGTTTATGCCTAATTCTGTGGAGAATCTTTGTAGAGCCTAGGATGTAACTTATGTAAGGGCCCAGTGTCATTGCCCACATGTATGCTTCTCTAGTGTGGTGCATATGTGTTAATCACAGTGCCTGTCCCGAAAGTCCTCATATATTATATTGATGCTATGATTATTATTCCTTATACTGAGGCGGTTATTGTTATTCTCTCGCTGATAAATTCAAATACAGCAGTGAAAATGTTGCAGGTGTTAATCACCATTATAAGTCAGGTTTACTCATCGTGGTTTGTGCTGCTCAGTGTGTGAAAACAGTTAAATATGATCATTAATCTTTATTGCTTAAAAACAGCAATATATCATCTGGACGTTTTCAGTGGGAGAAACATTTTATCACTCCCACTGAAATTGCTCCATCCAGATGAATCGGCTTTCTGGGATTTCCTTACCTGGATGAGTGAGCGTGCATTAGGACAGATGCATGCTCGGATAAGCTAAGCAAGACAAAAATTACAGGGGAAAAATTCAGCTGTACCACTGTCTGCATAGTGGGATTGGTCATGTGTAGAACTACATCTTAAAACTGATAAATGAACATAAAAGAGCTTAAAGGCATTAAGCCTCTTCATTTGAAATCACTGTGCATCACTGCAGATTAATTTATACATGAGGTTTCTTGAAGGTGTTGACTGCAGCAGCGACAAACACTGCAGCTATGCATCATTGTAGTCTATCATTATAACAGCAGGTGTCCTGCAAACAGGTGTAAAGAAGCATTTTCACTCTTTCCATAACTAGGAAGGGAAAATGTTTGCTTGTGCGTACATCGTACCACATTGTGTATAAATACCTTCATCATGTCTCATTTGATCTGTAATAACATGTCTACTAATATGTTTTTGGGGGAAGTTTTCATAACATGAGGAACAAAAACCTGAAGACTTCCTCAGGGTTTTTTCTCAGGGCGAGGTGTTAGCTAAAAACCAGAGTTACAGAGTGGTGTTGTGGATTGTAAAGGCAGTGGGCATGGAGGTTTTAATGGAAAAACACGAGCTGCATCTGGGAAATGTGGGATCAATCCTTTTTGGGGGACTTTAATTTACTCCTCAGTTTCCCTCAACTTTACAAGCACCTAGAATCAAACGAACACCACATCCCTTTGAAAAGATAAGTTTGGACACTTATTCCTTAGAGACATCAACACTGAACACATCAAAACCGTGCCATAGTTATTGATATGGAAATATTTGTTGGCTGTCAAACAAACTCAGCTGGGTTTTGGTCAGATTGCTGCAGAGGTCAGGTCACTCCATCACTCTATTTCTTGGTCAAGCAGCTCTTACGGTGCTGCTGGAAAAACAAATTATGGCCCCACTGAGCATGAACCACATGGGATGGCGTGTCGCTGTGGGATGTTGTGGTAGCCATGCTGTTCAAGTGTTGCCTTGAATTCTCAATAAATCACCAACCGTGTCTCATGCTTCACAGTGGGAACCACACATGCAGATAACATCCGTTCACCTTGACTGTGCCTCACAAAGACACAGAGCTCACATCTGGATTCATCCAGATGTCTAATATTTGTTCCTCCAAGTTTTCTTCTTCTTCTTGGTCTTCTGAAGTCTTGGTTTCTTTGCAGCATTTCTATCATGAAGGAATCATCAGTGCTCTGATGTGAGCTGTAGTCTGAATTATTGATTTCCAGTGCTCAAACTTCCAAACTTAACAAGAGAATTTCTAGATTTTTTTTAAGCATTGCTTAAAAAACTGTTGTTTGTTTTTAACCAAAAACATTTACAACCTCATGAAGCTGAATGTAATGATAAAGTTAAATAAATCCAGTTGAGCCATTTAAGACCACTAAAATCAACAGTTTTGCTCTGCATTGCAC
The DNA here is from genome assembly GCF_018398535.1 of Haplochromis burtoni. NCBI lineage: Eukaryota > Metazoa > Chordata > Actinopteri > Cichliformes > Cichlidae > Haplochromis > Haplochromis burtoni. Next base: position 526,335 of record NW_024582392.1, read on the forward strand.
AAAATAATGAAAAACCTTTTAAATAAGTAGGGTTTCTAAAAATGTTAACAGTAATACTTAGTGTATGTAGTATTTGAATGTAGTAATACTACATTCAGTATGATTATTACAGCTTTAGTTAGTTATTTGCTGTTAACTAACAAATAGTTGATAACTAGTAATATCTCCAGAATTTATGTAAACCTTTCACCACCAGGGGGCAGCAGTTTAGCGGGAAATGTTTTTTAGATGCTTCCTTCCGTTTGAAGTCACTCATATAAAGCCAGGAACACCTCCACCTCGCTGTTCCTCCTGTGCATGCGAAGCATTGTAGGAGAGTCACCCCCGTGTAAACCACACCTGCTTAAAACCACAAGTTCCTTTCCTAAAGCTAACATAACTGTCTCCTTGGAAGCGGCCTCACTGTGTGGAGTTTACTTGCTTTCTCCAGGTATTACAGCGTCCTCACACAGTCCAAAGACATGCATGGGGTTGAGTTCATTGATATAATTCTAAATTTATTTGTGTGATAATTCTAAATTTATTTATTTATTTTATTTCTGTGTCAGCCCCTGCAGCAGAAATAAATAAATAAGAAGATCTTTGTAAAACTCAAAATACACAATTATTTAAAAGGTACATCAAGATTACATTCATTTGCAGCACCATCTTGTGATACAGACTGGTATTACATCAAAGACCAGCTCTAATTCATCTTCAGTAGATATCACTTCAACACAATACATTTGAGATGTGTTTGTTTTTTCACATGCTCCAGTGTTTGGTGTATGGTAATGTGTAATGTGAAGCCTAAAATAACCAGGCCAAAGCCAATCAAGTAAATAACACGGTGCTATGTGAATGGACTGAGTGCAAAGACTGAGACTTAAATGCTGCCAGTTTCACTGATTAGCTCTGCCAACAAGGAGCCTGCCAGACAACACAGAGGGACAAACAAAGGAAAACATCTGCCAGTGAACTCCAACACTTCAAGCGCCCATAAAAACAGGAAAGCAGCTAAATAAGTATCAGAATAGTAAAATGTATCCTTTTTTCACTGATTTGAACTTCCTCATTTCATTACCTGAGTATTCTACCTAAACTTTACTACAAGTACAAGCAGACATAGAGGTAGCTAAAAAGAAAAAAAATTACAAAATCACTCCAGATGTGCCAAAAGACTTCCCTCTGCACCTCCCAGTGGACGAAGAGGTTAACAGTTGGTGTGATCATTTAGTGTAACACATCATCTTCTTCTTCTTCTCTCCCAGCTGCCATTTGCCCTCATTCCCATCCTCACGTTTACCAGTTTGCCATCTCTCATGAACGAGTTTGCCAATGGACTGTAAGTAAATCAAATCAAACCTGCTTGTTTTTATTATAACCCTGTTCTTTAAACAAAGCAAAATACAAATCATATTATAAATGCGTATATATATTTAAATATATATTTAAATGCAAAGTGATGACACTGAAAAATTGTGGGGTTTTTGTTTGTTTGTTTTTTTTAAATAAAAGCTTCTTTTGAATTTGATACCAGCAACACCCTTAAATGGGAGCAACAAAAAACTGGAAAAAATGAGTAAAAAAACGTGATGCATCATCTGAGAGCAAATGCAGTTAATTAGTAACATAAGTATAAAATTACACAGAGAGTACCCCAGAGAGGAGGACTTTAGAAGCAAAAATGAGAAGGGGTTCAACACTGTGAGAGATTACAAGGGCAATTTGTTTAATAATTTGGAAATAATTTTCTTCAACATCAAATTGAAAAGAAATAGAGGAATTCATCATCTCAGAGAAATCTCTGTATACAAGGCAAAAGTTTAAAAGAGCTGCGATGCTGCAGTTAAAATCTCTGCATGGGCTCAGGAACACTTGGGAAACCCTCAGTGGTGCATCCACAAATATAAAGTTAAATATCCACCATGCAGACAGATCTAAACGCCATCAAGAAACGCCTGTTCAGGGCTCATTTAAGAGGCACTGTGGCCAAGTGGAGAGCCTGACCATCCTATGTCAAAGTTGGTATCTGTGCATGGATAATTTGCATATCTTTAAAGGCACCATCAGTGCTTAATGATGTGCGTGGGTTTTGGAGCAACATAAGCTGCCCTGCAGACTTTAGCAAGTCTTTGCCAAACCATGTTCTGCACGGTTCCAGACATGCCAAGCACGAGGACATAACAAATATGACAAAGGAAGTGCTGAGCAGCTGAAATTTTATACCAGGCACGAATCTGAAAATATTTTGCTTTCAAATATAAAGCAGAAAGTCTCCTTAGTTTCCAAACTGAGATGAAACAAGAGTAAAACCTTACCATTGTCCCGACTTTTTTTTTTTTTCCCCAACTGGGGCATCGGTTTTTCAAAAATCCATAACATCTATTATTTTCATCAGCTGATGTGTTGTTTATGTGCCTTTTTAGCGTTAACACATCATCTGAACTTTTATTGGAGCGTGCCTCCCTTTAAACTTCACCCGTTCTTATCTTTCTGCAGAGTATTTAAGATAGGAGGCGGAGTGGTGATCTTGATCGTGTGTGCCATCAACATGTACTTCGTCGTAGTCTACGTGAGCATGCTGGGCAGCGTGTGGCTGTACGTGCTGTCGGCTTTCCTGTCCATAGCATACCTGGTGTTTGTGGGATACTTGGTAGGTAACAGCAGGTTGTATGGGAGCTGTCCTTGGCAGGGTTTAACTTTGTTTTACTGAGTGAACATTAACTTCTTGGGCATTTAATAGTCAAAGCGTGTTTTCACAAATCTTCAGAGAATTATCTCTGAGCTCCCAACTTAGCCTAAAATTATTAAAAAGGAATTCCAGCTTCAGAGTGATTTTGGAGCAACTCTGAACAAAAAAGGGACCAAAACTTTTACGTCAGTGAGGAGGTGTGGCTGTGGGTTTAATGGACCTTTTACTTTTTACATGCCAGAGCCCATCGATGACACGCATATAAAGGCACAATGCAATTTCTGCAGTTAAGCATTGTTATTACAGTGGCATGTTTAAACTGAGTTCAATTGGTTAACTAACCAGCCAATCAAAATGTTGATCATCAGCGAGATACATGAGAATTGCTCTTTGGGTCCATCTTTCACTTTTTTCCATCAGCAACTGTACAAAATATAGGAAAAGAAACACTCAAAGGCAGCTACGATAACCTTTAATTAGTAATGTCCTCTTGTATAAATGAACACTATGAATCAATCACCACATCTTAACCCTGTAACACTGTGTCGTATTTTTAATTTTTGTGTCAATAAATTGCACAAAAATGCCAGATATTGTCCTCTTGCATACACGGTGGGGATAGCAGCACAGAACAGAGCAAGATCAGTGACAACAGATTTGAGGTTGTTTAAGTCAGGAAAGTCAAATCAAAGAATTGGAGTGGAGGTGTGTTGTAAAGTGATGTGCCGATACAGGCCAGAGCTACAGCATGACCAGGTGGATGCAAGGATTTCAGCTGACGAGATTTGGAGTTTGGGGCGGAAATACCACAAATTTACTGCTTCTAGCCTCGTGGCCGTCAGTGTTCGCTGTTTTTTTTTTTTAACACAAAAAAGGATTTTAAGATGTTAGTTATCATACTAAGCTTTTTAGACCATTAAAAAGTGATTGTCTGACTAAGTTGTCGGTGTGTATCGCTCTTGTATGTTTGGGTAATTTTGCTCCTTTTGCATTGCATTCTCTAATTTAAAGTTATGCAGCCACTTTGAGAAGTATTCAGGTCCCTTCACTTTATTAACACTTCTTTTGTTTCGAGTTTTAAAGCCTATAATAAACAAAATAAAAATATTTTATTTTTTTGAATGTTAGAAAGTCTCCGCTCCACTGAGCAGTACATAAACAGCACTGTTTAGCCAGGACTTTGCAGAAGCAGCTGCAGCTTTAAATCTTTTTGCGAGAGTGTCTGCAGGATTTGGACACCTGGATTTGGGCAGTTTTCTTTCCAGCAGATCCTCTTGAACTTTTCAAGGCTGGATGGGAAAGCATCTCTGGACTGCCATCTTCATCTCCGCAGATGTTCTGTGAGGTTTAAATCTGGTCTTTGGCTAGTCCACTCAAGGACAGTCTTAGACATGTCCTGAAGGCTCTCCGGCGGGTCTGAATGCTTTCTCAAGTGATGCATAACTTGAACAAATTCATTCTGTAAACCTTTTTTTTTTTTTCTTTTTGGCCTGTGTGTGTGTGCTTTTTTTCTTTCTTTTTTTTTATTCTGTCTTTTTTTGTGCTGCAGGTGTGGTTATGTCTGATCGCTCTGGGGGTGTCCTGGCTCGATCCGAGCACCAGGAGAGGGAACGACACGACCATCCTGATCCAGCGGCAGCCTGAGTTTGACTCATGACATTCGCGTCAAAGGTGCATCTGTGGACAACCTGACTGACTGTGTTTAGCTCCAGATGAAGTCTTATTTAGTCCCAAGTTATTTATACGAGATGTTTGTTGGCTTTCAGATGAACTTTGACGTTTGGTTGGTGCTGTACAGATTTTTTTTTTTAGTAATGAAGAAACAAATTTATTTGTCACTGTAACTTTATTAAAAGGTAACATGCTGATTGTGAAAAGCTTAGGTGAATTTTAAAGATTGACAGGTTTACAGACGTCTGATGTTTATAATCATTTTTTGAAGGACTTAATATGACAGAAAACATGTCAGGACTTTTTTAAGAAACCAAACAGACTGAATCCCTGTGAAGAAGATTTACAAATGATACCCAGGCTTTTAAAATCAGTGGTTTCATGTTCAGGAGGGAGTTTTAAAGTTTTAAAGACAAATTCATGTCTTGAAAAATGCCTTTCAACAACAAGGCAGTGACGTGCTGGATTTCAGCAGACATATTTTATTTTTACAGCTCACTATCACACATTTGCTCAAGAAGCTTCAGAATCTCAGCAGCATACGGAATCTTCTGACATGCAGCAGAGATAAGGAGAAACTTCCCCAAATACAGGAAGTCGCTAAAAAAAAAGAGGTCAGGAAGAGCCGCTGAGGAAGGATCCAGGATGTTATGCTCAGAAAAGCAACAGTGCAGACTTCCAATGTGAACAACTGAGATGACAAAATTAGACCTTAAACGTCTGAAGAAACTGAATTTATCGGAGAGGTGTTAAGACGTGATGAAAAAAAGAAATATAAAAATAAATGAAGTAACAAAATCAGCTAAAATTGCACTAATATAATTAAACAGGAGAATAACGTGTAAGTTATTAATAAACAGACTCAATTTTTGTTCTTAAATGGCGCTAGAAGTGTGCAAAAACAAAGTTTTCTGGAAGTTCATTTACAAACGCTAAAGACCGCTTCAATCCAAGAAATACAGTAAACAAACATTTTTTGGTTTGGTTACATTTTTTTGTATTTTGAGCTAATTGAATTCAAACTGCAGTTTCTCGTTCAGCCACAGGGAGGTGTTGCAGGCTTCAGGAGAGACTTCTCATTTACAGTAAACATTTCACTACCACAGCTTACAGCATAACACATTAAAGGACATGCAGGCTTACATCATGCCCATGTGCAGTCACCAAAAGCAGCGTTACTGTGTGAGACTAAATGAATGCTGAGCGCTGAGACTCGCTGCTGCTGCTGCTGCTGCTGCTGCTGCACATGCCTGTGGTGGTATGTCAGAAGAGTTGCAACTTATTGTGCAACTGAGAGCCAAACACTGCTTGTTTCACTGTTTGAATTCCAGTGCTGAAGTGCTTCGGCTTTGCGAGCTGAGCTGAGGCGGATGAACAGGTTTTTCTTTGCATTGTGGCGGGGAACTTTTTTTTTTTCCCTCTCTTTCTCTCTCTCTCTCTCTCCCTGTCATGGAGGCAGACTTATGTAAGAGGGGAGAGTCTTCCCACCGCCCCTCTCTGTTTTTGTTTTTCTCAATGAGCCAATGTCTCCCTGCCTAGGCCTCACAGCCTGTCCAGTAGGCCCCTTTCCTGGAAACATAGCCTAGCAGAGGCCACTCAGGGGCAGGCCTGTGAGGTGGGAGGGTGGGGTGGGGGGGCTCTTCCAGCAAATCACATGATTTGACCCTACAGTCATAGCTCTACATGAGGCTCAGATGCTGCAAGCACATTTCAGCAGCCAGTTTGTCATCAGCATGATTGGATGCGGCTTTAATGCATGGCAGAGTGCATGAGGCTGTAAGTAGACTCCGTGCATCCCCAGGTGTGACATTTTTGAAGTAGAAACACAACATCTAAAGGACAGTGTGTGTGTGTGTGTGTGTGTGTGTGTGTGTGTGTGTGTTCTTTAAAGACAGTTATGTCATTTATTTTTATGTTGTTGGCCTTAATGCCAAAATAAACTTGATGAACAGTTTTGCAGAGATTAAAAAAATATATTTTAGTATTTGATTATGCTCACCATGATATTTAAAAATGTAATATTGATAGAGTGTCAATAATGCACATGTGATAATAATTGTTTTTTTTGTGTGCCATTTCCACAGCGATGGTTACAGACTCTCCTTTTGTAGTCTTTGCACTTATTTTAAGTTGAAGTTATTTGCCATAGATTAACATTGTAGCTATTTTTCTCTCTGTATATATTGCAATAATATTGATTCAGTCTGACAATAATTGTTAATTGAAAATCCATTATTGTGACAGCCCTACTTGATGGAAATTCAGTGATGTGTTTCATCCAATCTAAAGCTGATGCATCGAGCTTCTTTATTGTGTGTTTGTCTTTTATATTTCCAGTTACGTTGCTGTTAGAGCAGTGGTTCTCATTCTCAAAGTGGGGTCTGGGTTCGTAGCCATGAAGCAGTCTTTGCCTTCCCAGTAGATACATCTCTGGTGTTAAACCAAAATCATTCAGTTCTAATGCTGAAAACCTGCATTTAAAAATGATCAAACTTACACAAAACTTCAGTTTCATCAATTTATCTCGACTGTTTTGGCCAATATTAGAACACAGTTGATGTTACTAAAATAATCATTTGCTTTGAATTAGTTAATTGACCTCCATTATATAATAAAGAACACAAAGATGTGAACATTTACACCATCCAAACAAATATCTTGTGCCCTTTACTCCCACTCATTTCAAATATGAGCCAGCAGAAGCTCTGATATGTTGTGACACATTATGCCACGTGTCTGACGTAGAAAGGCTAAAAATAATTCCCACGTAGTAATTTAAATACTAGCAGGATTAAAAGGGGGTTCTGGGAAATGTTTCCAAGAACGCCCTGGTCCCCGGCCCCCAAAAGGTTGAGAACCAGTGTGTTAGAGGTTAAAAAGTCACTGATTGATTTTTTTGTTTTTGGACAAATCTTTTGATTACCCTCGTTATGGTAGAAAGCACCGTAGTGTTTTTATCACTGTGGCTCACCAGAACTCGCTGTTTTAATGAGTTTCAATTATTAAAATCATTAACTGTGTTATTGAATTGTAAACAAAAAGCTCCACACTGGGGGGGGGGGTAGAAAATGCAATAAACACTAACATGGCTTCACATGTTGACTTTAAAAAAATGCACGGGTGCACTTATTGCTCTTAAGTGGTTGCGCTTTGGTCCCGTTAGAGCACTGGAAGATTGGTGGAGGGTTACGCCTGCAGCACCCCCTCAACCCTTAGCCCTTTTAACAGCTGCTGACCCCGCTGCTCTTTTGCTGTCTTGGAGAGGAATACCAGAAGATGAGGGCAGCAGAACGCAGGCACTGATAATGAATTTCAAGTTGATTTAGTAAACAGTGGCATCAGCTTTAAACCACATGACATTTTCCAGCTGTGCGGCCCGTACTTGTTTTGTATATATTTTTACACCGAGCTGTCAGTGCTGCCTTAAAATGTCCCACACCAGGAATGCAAACAGCGGGGCCATTCTTGTTTATGTCTTGCATTGTGGCCGCTGTGGGCACTGGCTGAGCTCGTGGTATAATGGGCCCACATGTGTTTGGAATGGACCGTCTCAGCTGTGTAGTTATTCCTTTTATTAACAAGCTGCTTCTCCGTTTCTTCCTACAGGTTTACGGTCTGTGCCGCTTTCAGTGTGCTTTACATGTGTGTTTCGTGTGGTTAAATATAGCAGATATGTGCTGTTGCTTAATTTCACACCATATTTGCTTACTGTATGCTGCAGGGGAGAGGATCACTTTGATTTACTCAGAGGTCTTTGAGCTTTCAGAGGATGAGGAGGAGGCACTCTGCAGAACCTCCACACTGTAAATATAAATATCTGGGGACCCGATGGTTGACCACATTGCCTAACATCATGTCAAACCCACTTCTGTTTATTTGAGCAAGGTCAAACAAATGTGTTGTAGTTCCAGCTGCTCAGAAAATCGCTATACTCGGTGTAGTGAAAATGATTATATAACACACAGGATTTGTCTGCAGTTCAATGCAACTTATTCAAATGAAAAACAACTACAACCACAACTGTTTGTGATTTTTTTTTTTTTCCCCTCCCTCCCGGATGAATAAGTGGATGTAAAGACAGATAGCTTTATTAAATGCCACGCTGCACGACTCTATTCCTATATGATGCAACCATCCTGCAATGTTTATGAGCAGCAGCCTCATGCTAAAGTACAGTAACTGCAGTACAGACTGAGTGCGTTATTGCGCAAATGTTCAGTGATTGCCATAACACAGTGGCTCCCAGGGCTGGAG
>NW_024582392.1:534953-554605 GCF_018398535.1 Haplochromis burtoni
CCCCCCTCACTCCACCCCTCCACCCAAGCAGTTTTAGGCAAAAAAACAAGTTTCATTTTAGTAGGAAGTGAAATGAAAGAGAAAAATGAAAGGAGCTTGGGTCATTGGTTTCACTCTGCCCTCTCTTACCTCCGTACATGAAGCTCTCCCATGTACTCCCGCATGGGGTTATATCTCTACCAGCAAAGCCTTTCACGTCTCCATGAAGGAAAAGGTGAAAAGCTCTTCCTGTCACATGGATTAAAGGTGATTATTTCAACTTTTAAATGAATCTTGTACAATTGTAAGATACTTTGTTTTTGAAAAGAGACACTTGAATCTTCTTATAGCCAGGCTTCTTTAAAAACTCTTATGTGCTCACGTTTTACTACTGCTACAAACACAGATTCCCTGTGTATTTGTTTAGTGTTTATCACTTTTATGTCCTTCAGTGAGCCCGGTGCTGAACTCTTCCTACTCTTTTTCTTCTAATCAGAGGTTATGACATTGGAAAAACCAGGAATTTAGGGAGGTAAAGTAAAAGTTAAGCCAGAGGAAAATGCAAATTAGAGGCAGAAATCCAAGTATTAAAAACACTAAAAATAATGATAAAGCAGTATTTGCGGAGGTGCTGGTGGGTGTGTTTATTATTCTGGGCTATAATTTAAAAAAATGGTAGCTGGTCATCTGGTTTAGAGGAATCATTATCTTTTAAAATTCATGGTAAGAGACTGATGAGAAGCCTGGAAGTTAAGTTAGCTCATGCTCGTTTCTCAGGCAGCAACCTATCTTTTGGCAGCAGATTGAAGGTTGTGCACCAGTCCCTGACTCTGCAGATGCCAGCACTCTTAAACCCTTTGATGTCACCCATCATTGTACCTTCTACAAGAACCATTCAAATAGAAAAATACTTTTTTTTTCTCCCCCATTTACAAAGCCATTCTTGTATATATTATGACTTTTAAGGTTTTAAAGTTTAGGTTAGAGTGCACAGCAATGCATTACCTTAGATATCTCTCTTGTGACTGTTATTATTAAGCGGTCTTGGGTGAGACAAGTACGTCATTGTATGTTTAAGCTCATGTTCTGTGATGTTTTATAAAAATGAATGCTCCTGCTTTTCCTTTTGTGTCACCTTGTTCTTGATTTTTTTTTATTATAATTATTTTAAATCTTACATATATGTGTGTTTGAATGTAGAAATACATTTCTGCATATATTCACAGCCTTATCTTGACAGACTGCTAGTATCAGAACTGTGCAAAGCCACTTTTAAACACTGATCTGTTTTTTTTATTATATATATATACATAACTTTTATTCGGCATTTCTGTAATGTACATTTTATCTCTGTGTCCTTTTCTTGGTTGTATTTCTATCCCTGAGAGATGCCAAACAACATTTCAGAGTACCTGAGCATAGTTACACTATAGATGATTTATATTTTATGTAATTTACATTGATTTCCCCCTGACTAAATAAAGGTTTCTATAATTACTTGGACATGATCACAATTTCAGCCACCTCTGATTTAGTTTTAATTAGAATAATGCACGTGAACAAACAACAAAATAAATAAATAGCGTCCCTAGTGTTTAGTTTAATAATGAGTGTATTTTTTTATTCCTCGTACACTCGCATGTTTCTTGATTAAGTTGTGTTCATCAGCATTCGTTTATTTATTTGTTAATAATTCACAAACAACGTGATCTCATTTGTTGTACGAGCAGCGCTGGAATGTGTTCGCTGCGGCGCGTGCTGGCCGGGGAGGAATGCCTTGACCACGCCTCCCCTCCTCCCTGGCGTCCAATCAGGGCGCGGGTACCGTTTCAAGGCGCCCGCGGAGTCCCAACCGTAGAAAAACAAAACCTGGGATAACAACAAAACTCTCGTTTTACACCCAACTACGAACCAGAATTCGTTTTTCCGCGCTAGATCTTCCGTACGCGATCGATCCTCGCTGTTTTCCGTCGCTCCTAGTGGCCTCTCGGGCGATGTTGTTTATCTGTAGTAACGGGGGGCTTGAAACCGCCCTCCCTTGCCCCATTTCCTCGGTTGTTTTCCTTCTCTCGCCTGGATTCTCCATGTTGTTGCTGCAAAAGTGAGGACTCTCAAAAGAGAGGGGGGCTTCTCTGCGATATTACCAGCAATACAATCGGCACATCCGAGAAGACGGGCCGCACGGAGTCTCAAATAGCGTCCGAAGAACATATCCAAGTGCCTTGCCCCCTCCCCAGGCGGACCCTCCGAGGGAAGAAGAAGAAGAAGAGGCGGCGGACGGGAGAATAATAAAGAAAGCCAGGAACAAGATAAATCCTACTCCCATCGAGGATCGTAACTGAGGCGGATGACAAGTTAACTCGGCGAATAATAACGTCAGCTTGTCAATAAAACCCAATGAGGGATGCCCATCAGTACTCGGGGACAGGATTTGAGGATTTTGAGGGCTCCGTGATTGTCAGATGGAAAGTTCTGTTATCACCCAAGTGCAAAAAGAAGACGTCCAAGTGTCACCGAAAACAGGTGAGATTGGGTGTTGTTTACATCCCAAATATTCCCAGTACTCTCTTTTATGTGTACTGTTTTCTTATAAGTGATTAGTGCGGTAAGAAATCGCGTAGTGCGCCCTTTTATTTGACAGTTGCGCGCTGCGGACGCGCGGTAAGAGAGGCGTATTACCCTTTTTTGACATCCACCACCGAGCAGAGTGTAATCTTTACATCTTCTCGCTGGAAAACACAAAGAGACCGTGCCGAAAGCTACCTTAATGTGTTTATTCTGTTTTGCCACAAACCTGTTGTTTTCCTCCACCAATCGACTGCTGTTGAATTTGGAAATAAAACCGTGAATATGAATAAATCCCTGTGTTTGTTTTTGTATCGGGGGCCAGATCACCGTGTAGTTCAATCTCCGTCACTATAGCTGAATTAATGCATCGGACGTAGGCTCAGGTATAAGTTCACAGTCTCCATTACGCACCGAGCTTAGTAGCTATTGTTGATCCAGTTTTTGCCTCTCTTTTTCTTTGGCAGTGTGTGTGCTCTTGTTGTGCAAACCCATCTTTCTGGTGTATTTTTTTTACCCCCCAAGTTGTTCTCGGTGTCGTTGCCATGCCCAGCTTTTCCAAAATAAAAAACGAGCTGCTGTATTTATATCTATCGGGTTCCAGCTCGTTTGGCAACATCCCATATCCTTCTACTACTACCACCAACACCAGGTCGAGAGAACACGGGGAGCCCTGCCTGACTGTCACCACAGGCAGCACTTACAGCTCGGTGTTTTTCAGTCTTCACAAACTACTCTTCGTGTTTTTGTTAATTGACCATGGTGGTCACATATCCGTGCGCCGTCGGTGGCTTCACGAAATAATGCTGCGCTGCTCTTTTTATTTATTTATTTATTTTTAATTTTATCGTTTCATTTGACAAAACAGCCCGAGTGGGATTTGTATTACACCGTGCTGTATATTACAGGCCAAGAGAGCTTTAAGGGCTGCTGATTATACAGCAGGATTGTATAGAAATACCCGGTGCCGCGGTATTGACAGCGGAATGCACAAACACACCCCTCTGCACACGCCCGTTGTAGCGCCGTTTCAAAGATTTCGTTGTTTGCACACTTTGCTTGCGCTTGAAAGAGGCTTTGCTCGTTGATTCAGCCTCTTGGTTGTAGTTATTACAGGTCTGTGGTGCTCCAGGTCATGTGTTGGTTTTACAAAATAATTCTTCAGCATTATTCTTATTATTAATGTCATTTTGCATTGCGTGTTTTGTGAGATTAAGGGATGTTTTGGATTTTGGATCCGTGTGTGTGTGTGTGTCTGCGTGCGCCATTCATAAAGCTCTAAAAGATTAATCTCCTTCTTCTCATCTCTCCATCCTTTTACATGCAGAAGAGATCTAATGTATGCTGTTATGTCACACATGGCCAATAATGTCTTCCTGTGGAAATCAATAGGCTGATTTGCATGGCAAGATGCACATTCGTGGGCTATAAATAATGGAGGTTGTAGTTTTTCCCAGTGAAAATGCTGTGTGCAGAATTACCAAATCAAGATCCAGTGTCCTTTGTCTCCTAAACATGGAGTTGTGTAACATGCTTGTTGTTGTCTGCATTATGTCTTCAGAGTGTAGAAGTAATAAATGTATAAATCTCTGAGTATGCAGTTGTTTGTCACTCTTTTCCACACTTCCTCTTTCTAGCAGGGACTAGAGAGTGTTTATGAACTATTTTAATTCTGCAAGTCCTCACATGAAATGCACTAGAGGGGAATCACAGGGATGTTTTTCCTCCCTTTTCTTACACTGGCGGTGGCACAAGTCTTTTTTTGAGGCTGGGACGCTGGTGGTCACAGTGGCTGATCAAAGACCTGCACAGAGCACTGAGGTGTGACTGCCTGTCCGACTCGCTGGCTGCCTGACTGCCCGACCAGCTGCCTGTCTGGCTGTTCTGGCTCGCTTCAGGCAGCCCCGAAAGGTCCCCGAGTTTAAAATGGTTGGAATGTTTTCTGTCTGTCGAAAGGTACTGCTGAAAAGTGTGGGTTTTCCCGCCCTCTGTGATTATATAACATGTACCAGCCATTTCCAGCAGCAGCAGCAGCAACAGCAGCAGCAGCAGAGGCATTAAAAACAGATTTCATGTGGAGGCTGTGCCATCCCTGTGGACAGATGGATGGTACCTTCAGGAATTAGAGAAACTCAATCTGTGTGTCACAAGCAGCTCCTGCCTAATTATCTTTTATGGATGAAGAGGAAAAAACAAACAAGAAAACATTTCAATGTGTTTGCATCAAGATTTCATTTTGGTATAAGAAAAAAGATTAGATAACATGTATCTGACCCAAGTTGTGGGCTGTAATTCAGGCCTCCACTCACCATGTTTCCCATGTTGACGACACACAGTTTCAGTGTCCGACATTACTTTTTTTTTACCAGTAGAGATGAAAATTTTACTAGCCCAACCCCAAAAACGCAAAATTAGTTATTGCTAGTTTTTAATCTAAATTTGCAAAATAATTAATAAATAAAACTTTAAAATAAATGTTTTGTTAGCAAAGCGCACTCCCCTCTTTAAACACACTCACAGGGAGGCTTTTTGTCATCTTTTAAGTTTACAAGAAATCTTTGCAAACGAACAGGCAGCCTTCATTTTATCGTCCTCTGGATGTAGGTGTGCCATCGCTGCGTAAAACACATCAAGTTAAAACTATCTTTGTGGACATTTTAATGTAAAAACACCAAGTGGAAGAAAAAAGTCCTCCTCGTGAGGGTTCATTTTAGCCAATTTGTTTCACAGGTGAACTCAATTTGTGGAAATGCAGTAGCTGGCCAATCAGCTTGCTCCACATACCTTTTTATTGGTCCACAAACACTGGGAGCACTGGTTCTGTTGAGTGCTGCTGTTTCCTCATGAAGCGTGTTTGTGTCTCTGCTCCCGGCAGGCCAGGTGAGCCGGTCTGCCCTGAAACAGCCGCGGAGTTGCAACATCTTCAAAGCGCTTTTCTGTTGCCTCCAAGCTCAGGATGGCCCCAAATCACCAGCACTGCCGCCGCCGCCACCGCCGCCATCACCCTCCCAGCAGGGATTGCTGGAGTCACAGGAAAATGGGATGGTTGTCAAGGTAACAGTATTCGCATTTCAGAGATATTTCCGCACAGCTGAAATCAATTTGAAGACCTCAGCTTCAGCCCCTGCCTTTACTTTTGTTTATTTAAGATCTTACTTCCTTGTTGCACACACCCACACACAGACACACACACACACTGCTTGCCATAAAAGAGGTGTGTGAATAGTTTAGCCATCTGTACGGATAAACTTAACACGCTGTTGTAAAACTGCACTTATTGTTGTCGTCTTTTTACAACTAAAACCACCGCTGCACCTGCTCTAAACGTCTTGAAAGCTAACCGCAACTGTCTGTGGATATGGAATCACTTTGATGTTCTCGCTTTATCCCCCCCACCCCCCCGAAGGAAGATAAGAAATGAGAGAGTGACTATCAGTCCTTTAGGCAGGCATGAGCAGGCAGAGAATCGGTGTATTGTGTTCCTCGTAATTGCTGAGGTGGAGGGGAAAAAAAATAAAATAAAGCTCAGAGCGCTTGCTGGCCACGCTGGTGAGCGCTGTCAGCTTGATTAGGGCTTCACCACCATGTTAGGGGTATTTTAATGAGATGCCATGTTTGTTCATGTTGAGGAGTGTCCTCCAGCATCAGGAGCAAACAGCAAGCAGCATCTGTAGGACCCTGGTTATTGTCTGCCAGGCTCCTACTGATATGAAACCAAATTAAACATTTGGCACCGCTAGCTTGGTTTCATTTGGTTTCTTGTGTTTAGTTGAACAAAATTGCTCTAGCAGTCTCCCACCACCCCCTCCCCAGCATAGTCTTTCCTCGATCTTAATTTGCCATCCGTAATAGATAAGCCATTTCTGTTATGTAATAAAATTAATAATTAATTTCACTTTGCCTCTTCTCATAAAGAGGCTGGAATGAAACAAAACTAAGTGTGTGTGTGTGTGGGGGGGGGCTGGCTATCTGAAAATGAGTTTGAATCAAGGTTATAGTTTTCCCCTGCAGGTGAATTCCTGTTGAGTTTGACAAGATGCATTGGAGAAATACTGCAAAAAAGACACATGCTAATCATAAAGCTATACCACACAGAGGCTGTTACAGTAAATCCTTAAACTTCCACACATGCATGCTTAACAAAAACCAGTATAATCTAATTTCCCCAGAGGTAAAAATCCAGACCAAGCTTTCAGGTTTTCCATATAACTCAATGCCCTGTTGGCTACTTTGTGTTTCTCAAGTGTAATGATGAATATGACAGTCTACATGCATTTCTTTAGCTATCTGAACCAAACCTGCTGCCTGAGGTGACGGCCCAGGACCAAGGGAAGCTATGTGTGGTCATAGACCTGGATGAGACCCTGGTGCACAGCTCATTCAAGGTACCGCTAACACCGGCCCAACATTATTTCAGCATGTTTACCCATGTCAGTTGGTGATTTGATGTTTCAGCTTTTCCTTCCTGCAGAAATGACAGTTGTATTTGGGTAACATTGATTAAACGACCGCCTGTTTATTGGGCGTGTTTCTGCTGCGATTCTTTGTTTCTCTTAGAAAAGTCGTCGCATGTGTTTGAGGAACATCAAAGCGAGTCATATTCTATTTGTGTAGCCTATGTGCTGTGATTTATGGCAGCGATGAAGAGCCTGGTTCTTGCTGTTCAGCTGTTATGTAATGCCATGTGAATGTACACAGCGTGGCTCATGTGAATGAGCATGCCAACCATCTCCCTCTGTGTTCTCCCTCCAGCCTATTAGTAATGCAGACTTCATCGTGCCTGTGGAGATAGAGGGGACCACACACCAGGTAAACTACTCTGTATGAGTGCCTTTCCTGTAAGGGGGTGGGGGGGTGTATGTATGTTGATGTGTTTGCAGTGGTTGCTGAGCTGAAAAGGGATGGGTCAGTTAAGTTTTTTTTTTATTTTTTTTTTTAAGATGGTTAAACAGAGCCCTCTAGTGGCCAGAATTTGAACAAGACTGCACAAGTCAAAGTGGATGCATCAGCAGGAAAATGAGTCATTTCAGCTAAAATGTCATTAATAATTGATACAGTGCCTCTGCAAGGAAGATTTTGAAATAAATGTACAAGTATAGCATTGTGTTGATCTTTGGGGCACAAGGTCTTAAAGTTGGACGTGTGGAAATATTAACTAAGAAATGTGATTCGAGCAACCCCGTGTGATGGTAAGGAATCCTGTGGGCCTCTGCCTGGTTCAAGTAATCCAGGATAGGCTGGTTAACGCTGCACGGCCTATTCTTGATTACTTGTTTCAGGAACTGGCCATTAGCAGCTGACGGATGGAAATGAATCGTGCAGATGAACAAAAACATGGAAATCCCTATTAAACCTTCACGCTTTACAGACTAGTTGATCTTGCAACTGCATTGATAATGGACATGGCACAAAATCATTCAGAAGTGAGAGATGCACTTTTTTGTTTAATTTAAATTGTATGTTGTGTACTTTTATTTCCACTTGAACACTTACAAGATCCCAAAGCAAGCTGCCAGTTTAAGAAGTTATTGCTGCACTGATCTTACCAATTATCTGTAGTGTCTGGAAGACTAATAACTACCTTCTCTTTAAAGTGTTCTCCATGTATTGGATATCTTTAGGATTGGCATATTTCTCCTTCATCTTGTGCTAAGTCTGCATTTGTTTCAGCTTCCTGTCTTGATAGTGTATTGTTTAAAGGTGACAGCTTCCTTATCCTGTTTCCCAGTTAGTTTTAAAAACTTGTGTGAAATCAAGCTGAGGCATAATTATTTTTATAAGACTTAACATATTCTAAGCTCTACTTTACAAAAAAAGCCTTGTCCTAGACCTCTTGAGCACTAAAATTATTATTATTTTTTTTTAAATATACTTTAAGCTTCATTGGCAGTATTTGGTTAAATGACAATCATGTTTGTTGAGCTGTTCACCAACCACTTGCTTCCCTTTCAGGTGTATGTGCTGAAGAGGCCGTATGTGGACGAGTTCCTGCAGAGAATGGGCGAATTGTTTGAATGTGTGCTGTTTACAGCCAGTCTCGCTAAGGTACTTCACATCAGATACTGACAGTGATCCTGAAATTAGATGCTGGAATAAAACATGAAGATCTTTGTTTAGCTGATGTCTGATCTATCAGATCTGCTTTCTCTCACCTTTTTAGTTCCCTCTCTTACTCTAACGTGTTGATAGACACCTTAGTGAACACCCACACCCTCCATGCTTAAAGGAATAGATGGGTGTCAGTTTATACACAACTCATCTTAAAGTCTTAGTGCCAGCTGTGTCCCAGCTTAATATTCTGTAGCAGCTTGGGACAGCTTAGCCCAGCCTTGTACATCCCTGCTCTTCCCTCACCTGCTACCCAATCCTCCCACCAGTACGCAGACCCGGTGACGGACCTGCTGGACCAGGGAGGAGTATTCCGGACCCGGTTGTTTCGGGAATCTTGTGTATTCCACCAGGGCTGCTATGTCAAGGATTTAAGCCGCCTAGGCAGAGACCTCCACAAAACCCTCATCCTGGACAACTCTCCTGCCTCCTACATCTTCCACCCAAATAATGCTGTGAGTTTGGACCAGTCTCTGCAAATCTGGTGCACACTGCCTTTCATAAAGGACTTAGTTGGTTGTATGTGTCAAATTTAGCTGTCTGAGAACTTGAACCACAGAAGTGAATTTGCTGTATTTGATCAATCAAGCCAGGAACATAACCAAATTATGAATCTGTCTGTACTAGGAAAAGGTTTTCCTGACCAATATGATGTAAAACCGCCAAACTAAACACTTGTCTTTAGATCTCTTTTTCCTGAAACAAAAGGTAAAAATTACTTTAGTTCTCATAGGTTGCTGTTAAGGAAGGGTTGACTTGGCTTTGTGTTTACTTGGTGCACGCTTAGCTAGGGTAGATGCACCTTATATAATCGAGTGTTTCTTTGCCCCAGATTCCGGTGGTGTCGTGGTTTGACGACGTGGATGATGCTGAGCTGCTAAACCTTCTTCCTGTGTTTGAAGATCTTAGCCAAGCTGATAACGTTTACACCCGGCTGGACCAGCTTCGTGGACAATAGCTTTCAACAGACCTGCTCGACTCCAACGGGAGCGGCAGCGCTAAAGTTGACTAAAATAGCCACATGTATTCAGAACATAGACATAAGTTTCCAGACTGTTCTCTTTGCCTGCGCACAAAATCCTTCTGTTTAGAAAACTGCATTGGTATGAGGTCAAGGAAATTCTAAGCCTGGGGAAAGATTGTTGGCTCAATTGAAAGTGTATGTCACAAAGTGAGGCCTCTCCTCTGATCCACAGTGCTGACAATAATCACAAATCACTACTTTTAAGCACCACGACAGAGCTGCAAACAACAAAAAAACACCAACCAAAGCACTCCCATCACAATCACTCCAGTTGGTATGAATTTTAAAGGGGTTCTTTTGCCAAAGCAGAAGCCTGCCTGTCCTGACTTGACTTTTGGACATTGTTTTTTGTTAATTGTGCCTTGTATGGAACAACAAAAACACCTTTTCTAATAAACGATTTTATACCTTTCATTTTAATAGGCTGTTTTATAAGGAAATCTATTTTTAAACGGTCAGCGCGGTTCCTCTATGCAACCCAGTTCTGTGATCACATGGACAGTACCTCTTGCGTCGCCAGTCAAGCAGACATTACTGTAGCCTTATTTAACTATAAATGGGTGTCAAAACAAGTGTATTTAGTAATTTGTATCATGAAAGTGGTTTCTACATAACATGCAATATAAATCCTAAGTGGTCAAATTGACATTTGATACTATTGGTTATAAAGTTGGATAAATGGGGTGAAATCTTGTTTTTGGTCCTTTCAAAAACAGACACTGGAATTTTTTTTTTTTTTTAATTTGTTTTTCATAGGACACATTTATTTCTAAATGCCACAGTTTTAAGTCATAGCTTAATATTTCATTTGTTACTATATTCTTCTATTGCTCAATGGCAAACAACTTGCACTTTTATATTGACAGTGCTGTAAGTAAAAGCTGTGCCTTTTGAAATTAGGACAGAATGGTGTTTTGCCTGAACAGAGATTTGTAGGCATACACACTGATGTGTCATGCTGAGCGTGAGAAAACACTGTCAGGAGCAAGTTTAATGCCAGGGGCTGCGGTACTTGCAGTGCAACACTTGAAAATATCAAATTTGATATATTTGGGTTTTCTTTTTTTCTTTTTTTAAAAAAACGTGTCTTTTTCTATATTTATTGGCCAAAAACTTGTGTCCAGTACTTCATAATGCTCAACCTTGTGTATTGTAATCAGTTTGCCTGTTTTGAGGCTGGCCTTGTGTTTAACTGTTTTATCTGTGCCTAAATCATGCACGTTTTGCTGTCAGAATTAACTATACAAAACCTTACAGTTAAATCAGCGATCAGATGTAAAGAGGAGATTCAATCATTCAAGCAAACATACGTTTGAAATCCAGTACCACAGAGATTTTGAGAGGTTACGTTTTTGGGGGGGTTGAATGGTTTTTTTTTTCCTATGATGTTTTATGTCTGCATGTCAACTAGTGAAACATGACAATGAGAATATTGAAACCAGTTGTGATGACCAAAAGTATTTGTTTAAAGTCACAATTTGTCTTTGTATGAGAATAAATCCAGAACTTAATTTTTCTCTACCTGGTCTGACCAAAACTCTAAAAGACCTGCTACCAATTTTTATTTTCAAATAGGTTTTATTTTCAAATAAAAATTGGTTCTATTTTACTACCTTTGCGTATGTGTGTTTTATGCCATGTTACAAAGAAAATCACTGTAGTGTATTAAATATCTTTAAATATTTGATTAAGTTTTTACATCTAATGAAAGAAAAATTACATGTTTGTACAGTATATAGTACTTTCATGACCAACTTTACTAAGGTGCTGTTTTTAGGGAAACATTTGGGAACCAAATTACTCTTTTTGTCTTTTTTTAACTTCATTTCAGAGCAGAGAATAATTTGTTTACTCGTTTAGAGTTCTAAAAAATTACCATCGTACAATTCGTACTTATAAAGAAATAACATAATAAAGATGATACATGCTTTTGTGGACTATTTAATTTAGGATTTTTCTTAAATGGATAAAGCGAAAGAAAGAATTTAAAGCTTAATTGGGAACTAATTTACACGTCGAAACATTTCATTGACCAAAATTAATGTTTAGTGGAAGCTACTTCAAGTATTAAATTTAATAAATATTTAAGATGTAACCATAAAGAAACACATTTTTTGCACATTTTTCTTTTCTTTTGCAGAGCTTAACAACTAAGTAACTTATACAATACAAAGTGCTATATTTTTGTCATTATAAACTATTATTGCATAGGCTACTTTTGGTATAATGACTAAAACATAAGTGAAAATATTTCACATGTTGCATGCAGTTGCACCATTCGTCATGACTGATATCTCGGTCATATCATCGAACTTATATTTACACTCTTATATCCTCCTTATTTCGGTTTGATTAGAAACCGTTGAGACGGTTAAGTGGTTTCTTTACAGCGTTTATTTTGTGATCAAACAAACGTTGTTTTTACAGCACTAAAGACGCTTTGCTGATGATATCAGTTACATTTTGTGTCGGCCATTTTAGGTGCACCGGTGACATTCTTCGATGACAAACCAGGCAGTGCAGCATAATATAAATGTTATTCGAAAGTGAAGAGAAAATAACTCGTAACGTTTAATGTTTTTGAAAAAAAGAATTCATAATTACAAACAGCTAGTTGGCTCATTAAATCGCATTAGATAGCCGGTGATATGTCGTACTTTCGACCTCGCTGCGCGTGACTGGACTACAATCTTCTGGGCGTTTCCATGGTGACATCAGCAGGCTGCCGTGAGCTGACACGTACGGTTTTGTTTTAGAAAAAAACTTAACTGTAAAGCAGAGAAAAGGAAACAGCTCGTAACAGAGAGGTAAGTAATATGCAGGTACAAATGCAACCGTTTTGTGCTTATCGTTTTGTCGTGTTAACTGGGGCTGAAAATAACCGAAGAAAGAAGGGAGACGTCGAACTGTGTCGTTAGCTCGCCAGGCTTCTTGTTATTTGACGGGTACTGGCTAGCAGCGTTAGCTATTAATACATTCCCAGGCGTCTGCTTTTTGGCTGTCTGGTGCTCAGCTATCGTGTCGAATGGCTTATTCTCGTATTTCTGTAAGAATAAGTAGTTCAAGCAGTCACCATGCTTCCCGAATCGCAGGCATGGCGACTACTAAACAGGTTGTTAGCATGTTTGTGTGCTAGTTATGGCATAAAGCTTGACATTTAAAGCTAACCTGTTGTGTAACTTCATCAAAGTAGACTACGCACTTCTAATCTTCTGTGTGAATTTCCTTAATAATGAAAGTAAGAATCACATTATTTTCATAGCTTAGACTCCCAGTTGCTAAATTAAAGGTTTAGATTTGCTGGAAAATAAAGAGTATGGGGTTCGTAGAAAGGCCCTTGTCATTGTTCTAATGTTACTATTCATGTTATAGTGATAACGAAATCGCCCTATGTATGAAATTTTAGTGTGAGACGCTTGTATAGCTGTTGAAATTGCTGCAATGTAAAGGTACATACCTCACTCTGAGTTGCTCAGTCACTTTCATTAAAACTTTGAGTTGTTTCTCTACAACTTTAGACACCGACAACAGCTTCACGATACACAGCTCTTTTCAAAAAGCAAATTACTTTTGTGAAACTGAAATAATTATGCTTTTGCACCAGTGCATTACATGCAAGCAACCAGATATTAAGTTTTAAACTCAATAAGTTGGCAATATTTAAAAATGCTAATTTGTTGGTTCAAAAAGTTAGGGTAAGCTTAATTTAAGAATGTTGTGCTGTGCTATCTTATACTGATTGTGCATTGCTAAAGAGAGAGAAAACACACGAACTTAAGGGTATGAGAATGTAAACATAAAGCAATATTCTGAGGTGCTTTTTAATTTTAAAGGATCTTCACAAAACCTTAGTTTAGCAAATTAAACTTATAACTACTAAAACTACTAGAAGAAAATATAAATATGCATATCTGAAGTATTTTTTTTAAGAAAAGTAAGAGAAATTGTACACAACACATATCTCTCACTTTGTTTTGAGACTGATCAGGTTTTTGTCATGTGTCCTATACACTGCACAGTTTGACAGATTTAACATTTTTAAATGTAATTTTACTTGATAGGTGTGATGCACTTTAACACAGTTCCTACACAGAGCATGAAACTGATGTGCTGCAGTTTAGCTATCTCAGCTTTTTTAGCATATCTGTGCCCCATACACCACAGTTACAGTTAGACTGATTGCACCATTCATGTAGGTTACTGCAAAATAACATTTACTGTAGCCTGTAAATGCAGTAAGAGTACATCAAGTGAAACTTGGGAAATGCATGACATAAGGAAAGGATGGATAAAATGCATTAAAATCTGAGACCAAAATGTACTTTATCCAATAAACTGATCATAATTATGAATAAAAAATGTAACACAGTATCACAACTGAAATAATAATGGATAAATACCCATGTGAGTCACATTATTTAGAAATATTAAAATTATGTAGTCATTTAAACAAGAGTGCACAATTGTTGGCATTCTTGTGCTTTTACGGTGTAGTAGTAGTTTTGTGTATGAAGGCCCAAGAAGATTACATTCAAGTTTTTAATTAAAAGAAGAACAAAGTGTGGTATTCTGCGCATAAAAATACCTTTAAAACTGATCTTAGTACATGCATTCTTAATCTCCTCAAAAACAAAAGTGCACCTACACAATTGAGCTAAATCTCCCAATCCTTACAGGTTTCGGAATAACACATTGCATGCTGTGTTGCCTTGTTGTAGGCAGCGAGAAAAGTACTGGGGTGCTGTGTCTGAGTGTGAAGAAGTAAGTTGTGTTATAAAATTAGAAACTGAGTGTAAAGAGGAGAAGGGTTTGGCACACTTGGTGAATATTTTGGCTGCAAGTGTTAGTGGCATCAGTAATAACTGTTACTATTTAAACATTCAGAGAAAACTGCAAAGATATACCCAGTTTCTTTCCACTAATCATTAACAAATGGTTGCACTTGTACTACCTGCTCCAGGCTTGCAGTCATCATGATAGAGGAGTTTTTACTCTTACTGTTTTAAATGGAGCAGAGGTTTAATTTACGTTCATATCTGTTAAGAGAAGACAGCGTTTCATCAGAAGTCTCATCAGATCTCAGTCCCTGATTTCACCATGAACGTGTTTGACCGCAGCATCAACATTGATGCCCTCTTCAAGTTCTCCCAAATGTACGTAAACAATTTATGTGGTAATGAAACGGTCGTCATGGTCTGCTTTTTAACTTGCCCTTTCATCACTCATGCCTCGTTCATGTATTATCCCTCTTCCTGCAGATCTCATTCCACCCAGGTGCACTTGAAGAATGTGTACTCAAGTTTGGCAGTTTGTATGTTTGTGGCCGCTGCCGGCTCCTATGTCCATGTCGTCACACGCCTCTTTCAGGTAAGCATAACGAGATGCCGCTTGGCCTAGCTGTACATGTACCTGTAGATGGTCTCCTACAGGAAAGTTTGTTTTATCCTCCTATGCTAATATAATTAACATAAATTTTACCCATCTAGGATTTGAAACTATCAATCTCAGATATTCAGTATATCACTATGCAATATCTGTTACATGTCAGATTAATAAAAAATATATTTGGTTACAGCTAAATAGAAGGGTACTCTGTCTTTATGTAAAACAAAGGGAAAAAAAGTAGTCCTAGTACTGACAGCACTTTTATTTTCTAAATATTTTATTTTATAAATGTTGCCTTATAAAGGTCTGCAGCACTTCATTATATGGATGCTGATCTCCACAGTGACCCTAAATCAAACACAGTCACACAGCTAAGGTGGGAAGTTAGTCCAACAAAGACCAGCTAAACTTTCATTACTGATATTTATTTATTTCATGTGTTTATTATTATTATTATTATTATTATTATTATTATTATTATTATTATTATTATTGATGACAAGCTCAAAATTTGTTGCACAAATTTCTCTGGGGATGTTCTGCTGTTCTTCGGGCACATTTTAAGCTCTTTTTTTGTCCTCTGTTTCTCTTTAAAACACCCCAAAGGTGTTTGCTACTGGATTTGAGTGAGGTAACATGTGTCCATTCTGCTACAGTCTACTTCCTCTGTTAGTTGTTTGCAGCCAGGCAGGCAAGTTGTCACCCAGTATTTTTGGTATTCCTAACAGGCATACCTGTAACCATCCATAAATCCAGACTTTTCCAATACTCCTCAGGCTTCTTTTTATATTCATTGCATTTTTTAAATTCTTGGATGTCATCTAAAGCAGCGGTCACCAACCTTTTTTTGCGCCATGGACCGGTTTATGTCCGACAACATTTTCACGGACCGGCCTTTAAGGTGTTGTGGATAAACACAGCAAAATAAAACCAGTATCGGTACAAAAAGATGGGTTGGGGACCGCTGATCTGAAGAGAATAACATTATGCAGTCACTTTCATGCTCTGTCATAGAAAGTGTTTTTCTCCCTCTGATAATCCTCCTGCCAAGCCTGAAGCACAAGGGTCAGATTGTGCAAGCACTCGGTCAGTGACATTGTGGTAGTAGGAAAGACATCCGAGCTCGACTAGTGGCCTATTCTGTACCTTGTGATTACTGCTTCAGCTATGTTCTGACTGATTTCTAGTTGTTAACAGAACTTCATGTGTCCCCTTTTCCTCTTTTATGAAGAGCTTGCAATCAAGTTTCAATTCCTCAAAGTTCTTTCACATGTGGAGCTGTGATGCACACAGCCCATGTGTCCAAACCTAGAAAGATCTGGAACAACCTATTTCATAATCATATTTATTAATTAAGGCTGATTGAGCCCATGATTTTCAGTG
This sequence comes from Haplochromis burtoni, assembly GCF_018398535.1. Lineage (NCBI taxonomy): Eukaryota > Metazoa > Chordata > Actinopteri > Cichliformes > Cichlidae > Haplochromis > Haplochromis burtoni. The sequence goes on from NW_024582392.1 coordinate 551,398, forward strand.
AGTTGTGTTTCAATAATCAACATTTTCTAACTTGTGTGAAGTAATCATAGGTGTAGCCTATTTTGAAGCCTGTATTTCCAGTGTAGTGTGTCTCTCCCTTCACCCTGGATCATGGAGTGGTGTTGGATGACTTTGCGTGATGAGTCTTTCCTTCATCAAAAACAAGCGGCTCATGATAGGTACTGATGTGGGCGTAACAGAAAGTTACAAATATTTATGTTCTGGCATCAAACTGGTTTAAATGCAGTGAAGATGTTTCAATAGTCCATCAGAGAGGAAATTCAGTTCCCTCAACTGAGTAAGTAATTCTTTTTATAGAACTATAAAAGAAGTATTTGGAAGTATATAAATCTGTATTTTAGTTTTTGCATTACTGCTTGGTTCACAAACCTAAATCTGTCAAAACAATCATCAGTCAGTAAAAAAGAAAAATAGGCGTGGCAGTCTCATGAAAATGAGTAAGATCTCAGGTACGACTCAGGCCATGTTTGTCATTTATAACAGGCACGTCTTCACGTCTCGTACCCACGCTCACACAGGAAGCGGCTTCAAGCAGCCACAGGCAAAATAACCACTGACAATGCAAAGTAGCCGGGTCCCAGGTGAGGTGAGGAATTGAAGCCACTGCTATTAAGAGCACATGATTGCAGTGATTTCCCCCCCATTTCCATTCCCTTATTTTGTGAATTCGTGTTGCAAAACAAATTTCCACAAGGAAAGTAAATGTGACCAAAAGGCCTGCGTTTGCATTGTTTTTGGCAGACCTGAGGGAAAGTTATGGAAATCCAGCCTGCTCAGATACTATGGAGCCCAAAAAGCCAGCTGATTGGGTGGTTTGAGCAGGAAAGAGGAGGCACAGTTCAACACAAAGAGGATGTTGGGGGGGGGACATCAGACATAAAGTAAATAAGTGGGCCAATTTAAAAAGACAAACAGTGGCTGCAGTGGACAGTTTTCATTGTTTAAACACTTGGTTTCACTTCGCGAAAAAGTTCTTTCGCTATTATGTCTTCTGTCCACAGCATGACCAAGAATAGCTGGTTGCATTACTGGTTGTTCCACATATTTTTATGCCCTCCAAGTCACAGTACACAACTACAATATGTACAACTAACATACCAGACATGTTGAGCATGACATCTTTGTTTTTGATTATTCATTTAACTTTACAAGTAACTTCCCAAGTTTTGATGCAGTTTCAACCAGTCTGTCATTTAACTGATTATTGCACAGAGATGTACTCACTTGTGTTGTGTAGTGTTTTTACTGGACAGAATAACACCAAATACTGACAGCTTTTCTTCAGCAAGTCTGCTGCTGAGGTGGCTTGTTTGAGATGTAGTTTTCTACTAATACGATTTTGTTCTGCTCTTTCTGTGTTTTGATTTGGTTTGTTTTTTGTTTTTTTCCATTACATTTGAAATTCAGGTAGTTTCCAGAGTAAGTTTGACAGTTTCGGTTTTGTTTTTAATGTTTGAAAAGTTTTACTTTCGATTGTGTTTGTCAAGGGGAAGATTTTATAGCTTCAGAATGAATAAAACAGGACAAACAGATCACATTTTAAAAGTCTCAATAGGTAGACAAGGCTTCTCAAAGTGACAAATACTAAGACTAAAGAAATTTCCTTTATATTTGTTTTATTAAGTCAGTAAGAACATAATAGTCTTTGTTTGTTTTTTATCAGGTTTTTATTCCAGTTCAGTTACCTAAAATACTTCTTAAAGCTTGATTTAACTATAATAACCTTGATCCTGACCTTATTCTCACGGTAGCAGATTATGGTTGTTTACACCATCATGTGCTGCTGTAGATGATGGTGTAAACAACAGGTGGTATTTACTGTCTAACAGATCTTTTTCTCCCCTTAAGTTTTAAATACTGTGAGAAACCTTGGTTGTATTTGTTTTTTGTTGTTGTTTGGGGTTTTTTGTTTTTTTTTCCTCTTTGTGAAGTATAGAAGGTCATCGATGGTCATTTACAGTGAGCATTATCACCACTAAGCCACTCAGCACATACTTTGAAGCTTAGTCACCTCTATCCCATGTTTGATGTGATAACAACAACAGCTTTTAGAAGAAAATGGGGGGGGGGTGTCTCACCATTCATCAGCAATCTTAGATTAAGTCTGAGCAGGGCTTTTAAGCCCTATTTAAGTTCATTGGGACAGCCAATTTTAAAAGTTATTACTGGGAGTCGAAAGCCAAATCTAAATTAAAAGAGGTAAGTGTCTCTGTAGTTATTTGGTAGCAAGACTTGGACGTAAAGACTGAAAGACGTAGGTGACAAATTGGAAGGAGCACAGACATTTAAAACCACTGGCAATAAATAAGTCCAGACGCTTTTCTTTGCAAGCTCCTTTGACTACGTTGACCTGGATGACTGAGAACCTTCACAGACACTGGCAATAACCATGAAAGAAAATCATGCACACATGAAGAGACACCATAGAGCAAATGGCCATAACAGAAGCATTTATTGCGCATCACAACTCTGCAGGTGCATTTCAGATAATGCTCGTACAATGGGTCAAAGTACATGTCTGTAATTTGAATCTGAATTTTTATATAAGTGTTTATTAACACCTTGTAGCTTTTTTAAAATAATGTGAGTATTGTCTTGGCCACAGTACTGGTACCTGTGTTTACCCTGTACCCCTGTTTTTTAGGGTGGTGTGCTGTCTGTGCTTGGATCCCTGGGGTTGATGTTCTGGCTTGCCATGACCCCCCACAACCCTGAGACAGAGAAGAAGAGACTGGCTATCCTCGCAGGATTTGCCTTCCTCACAGGTAAGTTCACAATGTGTTACTGTTTGTGTGCTCAGAGGTGAATGGTCTGTAATTATGCAAAAGCCTAACACAGTGTTTACTCACCAGGTGTTGGCCTTGGACCCACACTGGACTTTGTCATCTCTGTCAATCCGAGGTAAGTGACAGATTAAACTTTGTCTGCTAACAGCTCAGTGAGTGAAAGTTATTCATATAAATCTGAACCTCTTTATGCAGCTCTAAGCAAACCAAAGAGTCAATAAAGAACATATTATTTATTTGTCCTGGTATTCTTCTCCACAGTATCATTGTGACTGCCTTCATGGGAACCTCTGTGATTTTCATCTGCTTCACTCTCAGCGCCCTCTACGCCAAACGCAGGACCTACCTGTTCCTTGGAGGTAATTGTGCTATCTGCCACCCATAACTAAGACAGTTTACAT
>NW_024582392.1:555010-556518 GCF_018398535.1 Haplochromis burtoni
TCCTCCACCCCCCTAAGAACACCATTTGCATTATTTTAAAATACACCAAATTGTTAAAGTGACAAAACTGACTGACTGAGCAGTCAGGGAAATAAAAGCAATCAACACAGCCTAAATCTATTACAGTTTTAGGCTATGTCTACACTAGCCCAGATAAATTTGAAAACATTGTATACGTCTGAAAACGCTCCGCGTCCACACTATTGTTTTAATTTGTTTTCACAGAGTTGTTCATCCACATTGAAACGGCCAAAAATGCTTACGTTAGAGTACTGCGCAAGTACTGCCCTATTTCTGTCTGCCGTTTATTTCCTTTCCGGCTCTTTGAAACATCGTGGCAAAATGTTAAGGAAAAGCACCGAGTTTTTAAAATGGACTAACAATGAGGTGTTGTTGCTGCGAGTAACACAAAGGTGCAAAGTTGCAAAAGCGAGTGAGAATTAAAGAATTTGAAGAAAAGCTATGTGGAGCATGTACAAACTGATATTAATCTTTAATGCGTCTGTCACAATTGAGAGCAAACAAAACAACTGCTGTGTCATGCCCTCCGCTATCTTAGTTTAATTGGTCACATGACTGCATCACATGACTAAAATGTGTCATCGTTTTCGAAAAGGCTCTGGGTTTGCTGTCAACACTGTGACGTGAAAACGGCGTTTTCAAAACGCTCCGTTTTCCTTGACCCAAAACAGTGGACGGGAGGCCAAAACAGAGAGAAAAAGATGCGTTTTCAAGCTAAAACGTATTAGTGTGGACATGGCTTTAATCTCAGTTCAGTTTGGCAGCAGTGAACTTTCCCTAAGAGCACAAATTCACTCACTCGTCAGTGCAGCTGAAACCAAAGTGAGTAAAAGTGCAATAAGAAAGTCTGTCTGGAGCTGATAAAACTTACAGGTTCACTTACAGAAATCTTGTAGGTGTGTTTGTCTCTAGATTTCTTACCTGGGCCACTTTCAGCTTTCCATTCTTTTCAAACTGTTGGAGCGTTTACCTCTATAATCCAGAAATCTCTGAGCTCCAGTACATCTGTATTGTTAGCAGTAAAAACTAACATGATTGTACAACAGTGACAACAGTGAGCATAAGCTAGGTTTTAGACAGGCTTTACACCCAAAACACCCTAAGCTGGTCTTAAAACTCTACCAGATGAGGCAGTCGCCCCCTCGCCTGATTTTTGTTTTTGTTCAATTTGCTTTTTCTTTTCAATTATATCTGAAGCTCAACAGAATCCTAAAAGGGTCCGTATAAGTTCAGGAACTGTGTGATGTTTAAGTTACTTAATCATATTAAATAACCAAATAAATAAATTAATAATAAATACAATTTTTCAAAATTTTCTTATATATTCATAAACCCCTGACATTAGCGGTAGCATTATCCAGGAAAAGTGATGCCCAGCTAACCACTTTGTCTCCTCAGGCACACTCATGTCCGGCCTTTCCCTCCTGTTCCTGATGTCTCTGATGAACATGTTCTTTGGATCTATGGTTCTGTTTAAGGTAAGTGAA
>NW_024582392.1:556538-558650 GCF_018398535.1 Haplochromis burtoni
GCTGAGCGGCACCTAATGAGGATTTTTTCATATTTACTTGTTCTTTAGTGCCATAAATTAACATGATAGGCTCCTTTTTATAGTGGGTCACGTGACCTCCTGTTCCTGATGTCTCTGATGAACATGTTCTTTGGATCTATGGTTCTGTTTAAGGTAAGTGAACCAAACAGGGCCATCCACCCTCTGCTAGAAGTTTGATTGGTCCCTTGATTGTAAGTGAAAATGTGCCGTTTAACATCGTCATCTTCTCTGACAGGCACACATGTACCTGGGGCTGCTCATCATGTGCGGCTTTGTCCTGTTTGACACTCAGCTCATCATCGAGAAAGCAGAAAACGGGGACAAGGACTACGTCTGGTGAGGAAATGTGCTCACTGCTAGCAAAGTTCCCATGAGCCCTTTATCTGCTGGCCTACATTTCCCTATAACCAAATGCTGTGCAAATGCATCAACCCACAGTGAGCCATACAACTGAGCATCAGTTCTCAAAAAAAGTAATTTGATGCACCACATTGTATTATCAGACGAGCTGGCAGCTCGTTCTACTTGATGATGTTCTTCAGTCGGTCTGACTGTATCTCGACTGACTGATTTCTGTAGCAGAGAGGGAGATTCTCAGTTAGTAGACAACAGTATATTTGACGATGACCCCGAGGCCACGACCAGTTCTGATAAAAGACAGCATAACTCTTATTTGGGTAACTGGTGTGTTGAACAGTCTGTAATATTTAGCGACAAGAGTTGTGCCTGTGGCGGCTGATTAACTGTGACCACAGCCCTCTCTGAGAGGGTGGAGTTTGTTTTTTGGCTGTGCTGACGGAGCTGTTTTGAAGAAACGTCATTTGAGGTACTCCATCTTCAGGACTTTAAGCTGGACTGTTGGATTGGTGATTGATCAGATGTGTACTGTGAAGAGCTGAGCCGGAAGGCAAAGCTTTGGCTTTATTGATCCATCTTGGTAAATCACCTGGCTCACATTTAGACCAGTTCGACTCATTGCAAAGACTTTGGGTGTAATCACGCTGCTGAAAATGCTGCTTTGTGTTCGCTTTGCATTCACTTTCCAAAAGATTGATGGAGTTTCCTCAGCTTGATAATGGCGATAATGTCCCCCCCAACTGTTTTCCTGCAGTTCATCAGAGCGATTTCTTTTCCAACCAAGAAACCGCCATATCATGTTATGAGGCCACAATCGATCTACTCAGTCCTGAAGATTGATTGATCGGTCTGGGCCTAGAAAAGCTGCATACTGTATGAAAACGCCCAATATGTTTTTACAGTTCAAAAACCACCTCTGAATATCTGTTTTTATTTTTCAGGCACTGTGTGGACTTGTTTCTTGATTTCATCACCATCTTCAGGAAACTGATGGTCATCCTTGCCATGAACGATAAGGTACTGATATTATATGACTGCAAAATACTGTCTTTGAACATTTCCAGGAATGTCTAGTGATGGCTTGTTTTAATAACAAAAGTTGTTTGTGTACATTTTAACAGTTAAATTTACGTAAGGGAGTTTCCCTGACGGTCTAGTCTATTACTCTAAAGCTATAAAGAACTACAAATGCACTTTAGTTGTTTTGGCTCAGTCCCAAATATACCATCTTGCTGCTGTACAAAGTCATTAGAGCAACAAATGTGTAGTCTTCACTGATGTAAATGGTCTCCATCTTGACTAAAATCATCACTGCTCAGCTGGTTTCACAAACTTATTTGTAAGACCATTTTTGTGAGCTGTTATTACAGAACTTAAACATAAACTGACTTCAGGCTGAAATCCAGTGAAGTATAAAAAGGCTTATTGTTTTTTGGCCTTTTCATGCTTAACAGTAACAGAAATATAAAATATGTTTCATATTTATTTAAAAAAAAATGCTGATGTTCTAAAAGCCAGTTCACTAAAGTCACACAAAGAGCACATTTTCTTATTTGGCCCTCATGAATTTGAGCTATGCAAATATTTGTGGTTTCATTTGCTGAGGTTTTGAGATATCTGAGAAAGCACCACAGTACTATGACAGGAAATTTTATTAGTGGTCCACAAAAACAGTGAAAACTGAAACTTAGCATTGTGGATTTTCACAAACAGGGTCACAGAGATCTAAACATT
>NW_024582392.1:558670-604325 GCF_018398535.1 Haplochromis burtoni
TTTTCACAAACAGTGGTCCCTCGCTCTAAACATTCGTAGTGTTAACGTCTTAATTTCAGGAAAAGTTTGTTTTAAAGCTTTTTTATTTTTTTTTAGTATTCTTAATTTTAACTTCAGACAGAAGGTACTTGGTACTTTTAATTTTAGTTAACTACACCTTGGACAGTTTTCATTTCGCTTTATACTCCAGACACCTGTCTAATAAACTCGCATGCACTCATGAAGAAAATCATGTAATGAAGAAATAAATGCCATACTTGTAGCTGTAACTGTAATTTAAAACTGGGACGTCTGATTGTATCTGAGTGATGACGATACTCGGAGACAGGTAACTGAAAATGTTCTGCATATTCCGTGTGATCAGCGCGGCTCAATATCCTGAGGCTGAAGTGAGACACTCTGTTTCATAATACATAACTACAGCACTCACAACAGCAGCTTGACCAAACTAACTGTCCCTGTTTGTGTTTTTGTTTTCAGGACAAGAAGAAGGAGAAGAAGTAAAGAGTCTTTGAGTAGCAGGAAAAAAAACAATCAGAAAAGGCACAATTTGCAACGCACTTGGTGCTTTTCACTTTCTGTCTTCATTTTGAAATTTAACTCCTATGTGGTCTTACATTGTTGAAAATTCTTTGATTTATCATATACTTTTTTTCTAAACTTACAAGGGTTGAATGTAAGTTTATGGTATGCTCGTCCCATCCTGGCTGTGAATGAATACTTTAACGCTGCAGTGATAACGCTTGGCCTGTAGAGGGGAGCGTTGCCCTATGATTGCTCCCAGAAGCTGAGCGGCACCTAATGAGGATTTTTTCATATTTACTTGTTCTTTAGTGCCATAAATTAACATGATAGGCTCCTTTTTATAGTGGGTCACGTGAGCTTCTGAAACTGATAATTGTAATATTTTATGTAATTTCATTATTTATAGTTTTCCTTGGATTTCTTAAGTGAAATGTTGCCACATATGGTCCCATCGTTTTTGACAGCAGCTCCTCCTTTTCAGAAATTTTCCTCTGATTTGTTTTGCTCCCACGTTTTTTGGTTTTGGGTAAGAGTGAAGAGTGCTAACACTGATTAAAACCCCAGAAGCCTGTCAGACTTGTTATGATCTACACTGAACTCATTCAGAGGGACTTTCAGCCACTTGCTGGTTTGGATTTTGGATTTTGGCCTCATTGAGGAGGAAGAATTGCTGCCATCTGTCCTTTTCTCTTTCATTTTGTTCCTTCAACTTGGATTGACGGGCGAATGATTCAGACCGCTCCCCTTGTAAATCTGTTGTCTAGACAATAGTTTGCCAGATGATGATGTTAACCTGAAAATTTGGCATCTGTATAATTCCTTTTTTTCCTCTTTTTGCCTTTTTTTTTTCTTTTCAAAGTGTATACTGTGAAAATTTTATTTTGTTGATGTAAAACTGAAACTAATAATTTGATACATTTGCTCAAATAAATGTGTTGAACGTACTGAGACAAAGTGATTGTGTCTTTATTACAGGCCTCTGTGGTTGTACTCTAATCTATGTAATCTGTACCTGATGTGTTATAGATGTGGGGGCATCTGTGGCTCAGGAGGTAGAGCAGGCCGTCTACTCAGATCCCTGTGTCAAAATATTCTTGGGCAAAATACTGAACCTCGAGTTAGCCCTGATGCATCCACCAGAGTGTGTGTGTTTATGGGAATGCTGGGGAAGCACTGAAGCATAGAAAACAGCAGTTTAGCTTTTAGAAAATGTAAGATTTGGCTTTGAAAATTGTTATTCCAAAGCTTTGAATCCCCCCCTCCCAAAAGGACTTTGCTACTCAGAAAAAACACTTTATACAGCCTACCTCTTTCTATCTACCATCCACACTCTGGTGGGCACACCAGAGGGGAACTTGGGGTTAGTTTTTTGTTCAAGGGTGTTTGGCACACAGACTGGAATCAAACCACCAACCTTCCAATCAGTAGGTGACCTGCTCTGCCATCTGCACTACAGCCAATCTGTGAAGCAGAAAGGTTTTGGTGCCCTGAATCTCTCAGTAATAGCACAAGAAACAGCTTTTCGTCACTCATAATAAAACTGTAGCTTTTGTATCTTGCATGATGTGGTACTGATTATTAATTTTTTTTATCGTGTTATGCATTTGCAAATGTGCATATGAGAATAATGATAATGGAGGGCTCGCTTACAGCAGAACAAATGTACTGACAGGTGCACATAAACTGAACCTCACAGTTTCCTGCACAGTCTGGATATTTTAAAATTGATTTAACATGGTTTATGAATTTTAGAGGTTGTTTTTTTGTTTGTTTTTAAAGGCCTCTTCTTGATGTTGCTCAAATTCTTCAGCTAAATAAAAAGTGTCAACTCCCCAGAGGTTTTATTACAATAACAATTCTCTCTTTTTAAACGCTCAGTAGTTTTGAAGCTCAAATGTTTTTATAATTAATGCTTCAAATATTCAAATATATGTAATTTTTCAAATAAAAAAATCTAATTCTAATTTTTTTATTTGCATAAAATATTCAGAAATAAATTATTGCCTTGATGGGAACTATAACATTTGTCCTCAAGCCTGTAAGATGTTAGAGAGATGTTAGGCCCTTTATTCTCAGTAAGATTATCGCTCACCCTAAGGGGACAGTTTAATTTAAAGAATGTAATTTACATATTTTTCCTCTGCCTTGTAGTGCTGTTTAGCTGTTTATCCATCTAGATTGCTTTGGTGTGACTTACCCAGTTTTTGAGACGTCTGCCTTTTCTTGAGTATAATTTAAATCAATAGTGTTTTCTTTTTGGGGTTCACAGTGTTAAAAAATACATTTGAAAGTCAGCAAAAATGTCCAAAATTATTACCCACTTACTGAAAGAAATCTACAAACATTGTTGTGAGTCATGTCATGGAAGAATTTTAGTGTTAGCTGTATGGCTCACTAACATGGGAGGATGTACACAATAGAAAAGATTCATGGAAGAAACCCGTCGCTTTATCCGTGAGACATAAACATAGTCAAAACATGCTTGTGACAGTCACATGGCTGCAAGCAAGATGTACTGTTTTTGTATCATTGTTGAGTTCTTGGTCAGTGTTGCAGTTACTTCATGAATGTAATCCCTGTGAGCAAAAGGGTCAGGCTTCAGGTTGCTGCAAACACTCTGCTGAGACAGTTTTTTGTACTTTTGGCTCTGTATGATGTCAGTGAGAGTGGGAATTCCTAGTAAGACCATCTGAGGCCCAGAAAGCCCACCGACCTGCTGTCAAATACGTCTTCATTGGTCTGATTTTGAAGCCTTAAAACGAATGTTCTCGCCGTTACAGTCTTTGTGTTTGGAAACTGGATGCGCTGAATAAGAGGTTGATGTGACTAACTCAAAGGTGAACAATTTGTCAATCACAAGTCGTTGCTTCAGTTCTTTGTCCTGTTGTATGACTGCATTTGGGCCACGGTTTATTTGTCAGACAGAGAAGAGCACGGCTGACTCGATGACCGCGAGGTGCTGTCCTGTGTCTGCAAAACAGGCCAAAATCATCACCCTCCTACCACCGTGCAACAGTTAGTATGAGCCGTTTGTGCTACTGTGCTGTGTATGACTCGGTGCATCATTGCCAAACATCTCCACTCCAAAGTATTGCGGTTTACTCAAATGCAGCTTTTCAAAGCTAAAGCGTGCTGCCATGCTCTTTTTAGGCATGGCAGCAAACAAGCCGCACTTGTTCAGTCTTTTTCTAATTGTCTTGTCATAAACTTTAAAATGAACACGTTAATTGTGGCCTGTAGAGTCTGAGAAGCAGCTCTTCAGTTTTTTGCAGTTTTGTCTAAATATGGCACTTGGAGAGCGTTTGCTGTGACGTCCACTTCTGGCACGATTGTGGCAACATGTCAACACAAACCTGAATGCTACAGATGAGAAAAACTGCTTGAACTTCTGCTTTCATAGAAGTGCTCACACTCACTGATGATCAGTGAATTTGATTAGCAGAACCTGGCTGGTTACCCTCTATAGAAACAGTAAGGGGGTAATTCGTTTTTCACAGGACTCCACCGAGTTCTATAAAACCTCTTTTTCACAACTGTGCAAATAACACTGCAGATCCAAGTCTGTGAGCACTACAACCTCATATAATTACTAAAAAAAGACTCAGACAAAACTAAATCAAAACATTTTAATTAGAAAGTTGAAAAACGGCAGTAGGTACATAGGACCTCTATTTTTGCTAGGGAACAAACGGCAATAGAGATGATGCAACACAAAATATGAAGATAACCTACTAAGCGAGGAAACTGCAGTTTTCACAGAAAGATTACAAAAAAAGACGACTGCAAATGATGAACATTTAAAATAAATAAATAATAGAAATACATATTCATTGAATAGTGTAGCCATTTCTCTTATCTATGTTATTATTGCTGGTATATATTACCTTTAAATGTATTATGATTTCAAAACAAACATACTCTGACAACCTTCCTTGGCCGCAAAACAATATCAACATGATCAATAAAATCGTTTATACATTTAAAATCGTGATGCATGAGTTTCGCAATTAAGAGTCACAGACATGAACATTCTTTTTTTTTTTAAAAGGCGCTCCATGTTTTTTGTGGGGTTTTTTCTATTTTTTTTAATACATTATGCGGTGAAATGATGCCAAGAATAGAATGGATGTATTGATACAGTACAGTACGCCATCTGTTGAACCCCTCGCCAATTTTTTCTGACGTACGGGACGAAGCTCCATCTACGATGAGAGAAACGAAAGAGAGGTCACCGAACGACAACTGGGAGTGACAACTTTTTGTGCTGCTCATTAGCTTGGCCATGCGTTTTGTTGTCCTGTACACATGATTTAAAGAGAAGTGTCCACAGTCGAGTCTGATCGTGAAAAAGTGAACAACCTATACGATTTGGGTGGCTTTTGGCTTCACGTTTATTGGAAATCCTGAGGAGATCAATCCATCTTTCCAGTTACAACAGCTGATGAGATGTCACCAGTTTTTTCTTCGCGGATGTCGACGGGGAGCAGTCTTCTTTTCCTCAGCAGCATCTCAGCGCAGCCATCGACCAGGAGACGCGTCCTCCCCGTCGGCGTCCTCCTCCTCCTCCCTCTCCTCCTCCCGTCCTTGGCTGCTTCATCCTTGGCTGCCGCAGGATGACAGACTGTCGTACAGAGAATCGCTCAGAGACTCTGGAGTCTCCAGGACCTGAGGGCGACTTGGGGATAGGGCTTCCTCTGGCCGCTCCCTGAGCAGCTCCAGCCCGGCCTCCCGGCTCATCTCGGGGACGCTGGGTGTGCGCGTCTTTCCCCGGCGGCTCATGCCCGATTGGGCGGGGACGGGCAGGCTGCCTGGATCAACCACCCGGCTGGAGGAGGGGCCGCTGGCCTTCGTGCTCTGAAAGGAAACAGAAGGGTGGGAAACATTTAAGGTCATGTGCTGTCGTCTTATGTAACGCCTTCAGGTGACACCAAAAAAGTGGGTTACAGGATTCATCCAACTGTAAATTTTTAATATTCAGCTGATGAATAATTTGTAAAGGGAGAATGTGGCTCTGTGTTTTTTTACATTATGTAAGATGTAAGTGCAGATTTAAAAATGTATCCCTTCTTTTAGTGCCTGTAAAGGATTTCAGCCTGTAAGTGACCCAGATAAGTCTTTTTCTCATGCTCTTGCTAAGCACTTTTCATTAAGTACAGAATAATATTCTCATTAAACACTCATTAACGAAAGCATAATAACCTTCAAAGCTTTCTCTGGTTGTTCTTCCTAAGGACTAGTCTCCAGTCTCTGCATTCTTATTCTTCAGTTTCTTAGTCAAAGCTGGGATTGGTAGTTTGAGTTTCACTGCAGATGAAAAATGTATCTTCTTTGAGTTGTCTTGATCAGCGGAGGATAAGAGCTTGTGTCCACAGGAAGTGTTTTTTGCACAATTTTCTATAAAAAGCTCAGCGTCAGTGACACATGGAGTCCTCAGCTTTTATCTTTCCCCAGTTTACGCCGTCAGTGAAATAGTTTCGGAACGGTGCTACACTTGTTAACGTCACTTCTCTTTCACCTGCTGATCGAAATCAAGGCAGGCTGGGACTTGAAACACCGTCAACTAAGGCTGTCACTATATTCAGGTTGTCATGTTACAAGTATGCACTTGACAATACAGTAAACAATCCAATGGCAGGACGGTTACAGTTAGACTGCTGTTTATAGCAGGTATTTTAACAGCAACAGCATTTCTATAAAACGCAAACAGAAATCAGTTTCCCACAACGCCCTCCCCCAAAAAACAACCCTCAGTATATTAGACTGTTAGTCATACAGGCGCAGTTAAACAGTCATTACTTTGCTGAGTTGTTGTCTCCTCTTGTTGCTCCTCACCTTTTGTGTGCGTTCCAAACATTTGGGTAAACAGTAGCTCCTCTGTGGAACTGTGCTACTGAGAACTCACAGGAGCCTATTCAGGTTTGTGGATGGTCTGATTGAGTCACTGCAGTTTAGTGCAGTCATGTAGGCTTAGAGACCAGTTATTAGGGGGGGAATGTGTGTGGTGAGTAGTTGTGGAGAATAGCAACTATGGTAGCAGAATCAACTCATACTATCAATAATAATGCTTAATAATATCAATATAAAAATATCAGTATATCAATGTAACCTTGTCAGGTCAGTTACCTCTGAGAAACTTCTGGTCTCTAGGAAAAAATTACTATTCCCCCACTGGTTGACAAGGGGTTACTGGCTGTCATGTATTGTGTCAAAAACCTCATTATGATTGCTTTTGTTGCTAGCAGATTCCCACAGTCATTGTAGTGTGTATAGAAGATGCCAACTTGTCTGCAAACACTTCTAATTTCTCACTAAGTGGTTGTGAGACTGTGTGACACAAACCAGAAACTCAGTCAAAGCAAAAGCGGCGTCTTTGGTTTAATCGGTAAGGTACAGCTTTTAATTTGAAGGCGAACAGTCTCCCTTTCTTGTTTGCGTTGCAGTGATTAGTTAGATACGGTTTGCAGACAAGTCGATGTCTTTCATGAGGATGGGTAACCGCAGCAATCTGCTAGCAACCAAAGCAATCACAAGGTTTTTGTGCAACACTTCTTTGTGACATTTTTCCTTAGAAAGGGCCTGTGACTGGGGCCTTGTCCGGGATGATAGTAAAGTAATAAAGTTATATGGATAAAATAAAGCTCATAATGATGTTTACTGACAGGAAATAAAATAACAAAAAACTGCTAATGATATATCACATTATTACTGATAATGTGAAATTTTTTTTGCTACAATAATTATAAATTGAAATTAGTGAAATAAATTAATTTCCAAAGCACTTCCAGGCCCAATAGTCAGTCGTGGTAGAGGACCGTGGTCGTTACTGACAAGCCAGTTATTTATGATCTACGAACAAAAGCATTTTCTTCATGTGTTGCTTGAATTGAATGTTGCTTCTAACCCTACAGAGGTGTTCCAAACACCGGAACTGATAAAACTGACAAAAGATTGAAATTTCTTCACCACAGTAAAAACAGGAAACGATTTCAAACTCCTGACACGTGCACAGCTGCTCTCAAGCACTGCAGGTAGAAGCGAGAAAAAAAGCGTTGATTAATTTGATGGCAGAAGAGATTTCTGCGTCGCAAACCAACCAACAGTATAACCTCTTGATTGATCAGCCAAACAGCAGAAGTGCTGTGCCTAACCTTTCCCGTAAAGTGAAACGTCGTTGTGTTTTCTCCTTTGTTGTTGTCGTCTATGCCCCTCAGGGCCACCGTAGTTCTGTAACCTAGCAACAACAAGTGCTCTGAAAATGAGGTCATGGATGCTTCCACTGCAAAAAATAAATAAAAAAATGTTGCTGTGGACTCAGAACCAGAGTCTTGTGCAGATGTTATGTGCGCACCAAAACAGAAAAATTAGCTCATCGGTCAGGAGTTTTTCTGACTCAGGAAGGGCTTTTTGTTGGTTTCTGTGGATGCTGTTAAACATACAGTAAAGGCGGTGATTCCACATGACCTTAGCTCTCAGAAATCTTTGCATTCTTCAGTTATTTCTCACCATTAGTTAATGAAATACATCCATTATGCCTGAGTACATCAGCAGCTCTTTCTGTGCCACAAATGAGTCCTCACAACTTCGTTTGAAGACGATAAAAGGTGCATTTGAATAACAGTAAAACCACAGTATGCCTACCCCTCTGAATGGTGATCCAAAGGATACCGCCTCCTCCTCTTCCTCCTCCACTGCCAGGTACACCTCCGCAGGTCCTGCTGGAGTCTTCAGGTTGGGGAAAGTCCAAGTCTTGGAGCGAGGCGAAAACATGTTCCCTCCATGTGCCTCTTTGTCTGCAGATGGAACAAATAAAGATGAGTTTGTGTTTCTTGTGCCGAGGATTTTCTCCCGTGGGTTATTACTGAAGTGAATTTAAGAGCACAAGTACTTGTCGAAATTCCCAACATGAGGAAGGTTAAAACTGTTTAAGTGTTAGGCTAAAATGGTTACTACAAAAGGGAATAAATGTGTTTTGTAACCATGCTACTGGAGCTAAATGGCTTTGCAGAGAAAAGGTTTGACCCAAAATGAACCAGCTAAACATTTAAGAGGGATATTGGTGGTTTCTGGAGGATAAAAGTTCTTTAATACTGTTTCCTTTATAATTCTATATTTCTTAGTGTCCTCTTTATGCTTTTATTTACACTCATACCATCCTAAAACACATGAACGTAGGGCTGGGAATCGGCGTAACGGATCCCATTTAAGTAACACTGTCCAACAACCTGACCTCTTCCATCTGTTATTGTTATGTCTAAGTGGGGTCGGAGTGCTGACACCTTCGCGGATGACGCCGGCTGAGCCTCTTCCCTCCAACACGGACCCGTACTGAATGGTGGGAATCAGCTGCTTGTGTGGAGCGTAGCAGTCCTCCTGTGATGTCAGCTCTCTGTCCAGGGTGCGAGCTCGCCGTCCGGCTCTCCCTGGGGAGCCACCGCCGGAGTGGTGCTCGGCTCCGCCCTTCGTCTTAGACAGGCCCCGTGCAGCTACACCGCTACTGCAGTCGGGCAGAGGGAACGTACCGATGCCGCTGTCCAGGGTGTAGGTGGAAGCACCAGAGCCTGCGGAGGAAAAACACGGGGGAGGGAGATTCAGCAAATGTGAATTAATGAACTGCTTGCATAATTTAAGAATTTAGAAGAAAAAAAGAAAAAAAAAGAAAAAACTTCACAAAGCAAATGTGTAAATTGGTGGCGTCCTCATTTATTTGATCTTTTACTGCAGCCTCAGAATGAGTTCCCCTAGGGGGTGTGCCCTGTTTGTTCACCTTTGATATGCTAACAAAGGTGTGAGGCAGCTTATTTCCCCTCAGTGTTTCAGTCACGCCCTCATGGAGCATCGCTGATTCTCAGTGCCTGAATGTGTGATCATTTACACAAATAATACCGCAAAAATACTGAAAGTCCTTAAGGAAAAGTGTGTAATTATTATCTACAAAAAACATGCTTAAATTATAAAAAATAAAAGTACTCAGTGAAAAGTACATATATTAAATGATTGGGGATTAATACATTATCTACTGTGGTTTAGAGAGATACCTATTTCACAGGGATATTGAAGTTGATCGTAAAATGATATGTCTTTTTTTTAATACTCAAGTTTTCAATGCAATCATCAGCTGCCCTATCCTGTCCTCAGAGAAGGAGAAAGCAACAAACACAATCCATTTACTGTGAATGTGAAGCCCGGATGACACGAAAAGATAAACAAAATTAATTGACCGTTGAAAGGTACTAGTTCAAATTCTTTTATTATGAAAGTCTTTGGACTACTGTGTAAGTCTTCAATATCCTTCAGCTGGTGTAGAGGATCCCCATTCACCTCTGATGGGACAATATTTATAATATTTAAAATGTATAATATCTAATATTATATAAGCTCTAATATTATTGCATAACATCGAAATGTGTTCAGCAAAGTTTGGTAAAATGTTCCAATCTGAGGAAGGGCTCGTAGGATCACAGTAGCAGTGTTTATTTCCATATTCCTTATCATAAAAGCAACATTTTAATATTGCATCCTGTTGGTGTGAAGCTAAGCTAGGCCACTGCGCACAAGCAAAGTAAATAGCAACTTTATATTAAAAGTGCAATATTTTCTCTCTAAAATGTATCAGGGTAGATATATGAAAGATTAAGTAGCAGAAATACTCAAAATAGTTTCATTTTTCATCTGAACGTACACATAGTTTATATTGTTATCACTTTCTTTTTTGCATTTAATTTACCTACTTCCCTTCCTCTCTGTGAATTTCTTATTAACCTTACTTCCCTGTGACTTCCACCTAAGTCTATTTTGATCCTCCACAAAGGCTGCAAACCTTTTTAGACTCCCGGCAGACTTATCTTACCTGCAAAGTGTTGAGAGTGAACTGAATCTGCGAGGTTTTCATCTGATGTGATCTTGCCGATTCTTTCTGATCCCTGCATGAAAGAACAACAGAGATGCAGAAAGAGCCGTGACTGTGCGGAAATCTTCAAATCTCAATGCAGGAGACAAGTCTAACAAATTAGATGCCAGGTTTAGACTTGAAAGTCGGTTCAGTGTAAACAGATTCGACTCGATGAAAGAGAGCTCTGTTTTTAATGTCCTCCCTCAGGTTTCTTTTAAACTCCGTTAGTCTCTGAACTGCAGATTAATAAGTAAAGAAATACCTTCTCCATGTCGTCGTGACTGGTGGTGTGACTGATGATGTCGCTCTGCTGGGTGAACACCGGCTTCGACGTCTTACAGTCGAACGACAGCCGTCGCTGGGGCACGCTGATCATCTCCTTTCCGTCCACTCTACATTTAGAGTCAGAAACGGCTTTATTGGCCAAGTCTTTGCACACATACAAGGAAGTGGGCTCTAGCTGTACACGGTTTACACAGCTTGGATTTGTTTGGTTTTTAAACCACACACAGGCTGATTAAAAAAAATAATGAAGACGTCTTTGATTCCTTTATTTAGACATTGAAGACGTTTTACATAAAAAGCAGCATTCATGTGATAGTTGGTGTAGGAGAGGAAGAGCTGTCACTGCTGGAAAACGCTGGGAAAGATTCATGATATATCTCAGTGGAAAGTTTCCTGTTTTCTTCCTGCATTAATTATGGATTTTAAAACTTATTTAATTAATGACCGTCATCAGCATGCAGGAGGACACTTGCACTGTCTGCACCGTGAATTTCATCATTTATTAGGCAGAAGACTGGGCTACCTTTCATTCATTATTCACGGTATGTGGTATTAATGAAAGTTAATAAATAAAAAGGACAAGGGGAGCTGGTCAGATTATTACTGATTAACTTTTTTTTGAAAGACTAACATTAAATAAAATCTCCCAGCACTCAGTGCAAGTTGTCGTATTTCAGCAGTTTCTTTTTTTAAAGGATGTTTACAGTGATCTTAATCCCTGGATATATATACATATGCAAAAAGCTGCTCCAGGCTGGTGCTTGCGATTAGTATTCAAATGCTACTTGGCTTCTACAGAAAATAATTCTTGAGTTGAGACCAACATCTATAATTGATTTTGCATGTACTAAAAGCGGCTTACATCTCTGCCAGGAAGAAAGAAGAAGTGTACTTTCTTAAAATATTACATCTCTGATGTCCTTTCTTGAGTCCTCACCTGTTTAGCAGCTGTTGCATGAAGTTGTCAGAGCGCGCTCCCCTGTACATGACCGCCAGCTGTCCCTGAGCTTGATCCATCACCACCTCACACGAGTGACCCCTGCCTGATCTCTCCACATAGGCCCGCTCCTCCTCCAGGGCTCTCCTCAGCCCCTCGGCCTTCTCCATCAGAGTCGAGATGTTCAGACCTTCCACGCCTTCTTTACACCTGGAGGCCATTTTCACAGAGTCCCTGCCGACCGAGGGAATGTTTATCTTCCACTCCTTCTTCTCCTCCTTTGCTTTAGTGCCGTCGGTCTTGCGGCTCAGCGCGGGGAGTTTGCTCTTCTTCAGGCCGAACCAGCTCGCGATGCCGTTGGAGGCCTTCTGCTTGACCTCTCCGCCCTGCCCTCCTCTGTCCTGCTCCTGAAGTTTCAGCACGTTCTCCTCGATGCCCTTCATCACCTTCTGCTCGATGGCGGATTGCAGGGTGGGGACCGGCAGCGACGGCTTCTCCACCTCAGATGCCGGAGGTCTCGGAGGAGGAGGCGGGAGGCTGTCTCCGTACATTGGATTCTTTTTCCCTTTCCCGCTGATCTTGGTCCTCTCCTCTGACTTGGACGAGTAACGCGGGGCCTCTGCGGACTTGCCTCCTCTGTGGACGGACGGGCCTTGGCAAGGTTTGGACGGTGACTTTGGAGGGATTTTGTTGGGGCTGTTGCTACTGTGAGGAGCGATGCTGGCTTTAACGTTGTAGGCCAGATTCAGGGAGCCAGGACACTTGATGTTGTTGCGTAGTACCTGGGGAGCATCTGTGTTGGGTGACGGCAGGCCCATTTTACTCTTCGGTCCCTCTGGCTTGGTCACACAGAGTTCTTGTTTAACCAGTGCGGGACCAGAAGATTTTACTGGCTGCTCATAGAGCTGAGATGACCCCGGATACTTCAAACCACCACTGCTACCTTTAGGCTTACCGTCCGAAGAGTCTGTGAACTTTGAATGTCTCTGTTCCTCCTTGTGGATCTCTGCCGTCTTGCCTCTTTCTTCTCCGTAGGTGCCTTCATTCACCGCATCAGTGGGCCTGAGGCCGCCTTGTAAATCCTCCGAGCTCCTCAGCTTGCCGAGCGCAGCCAGTCTGTCTTTGAAAGCGTGGTGACTCGAGTCGGCCTGAGATCTCGCCGCCCCAACCGTAGGCCTCTTGGGAATGGACGAGGAGTCACTCCTCCTGGTTGGAGGTGCAGGCGGACCCTGAGTGACCTCAGAGCTCGCTATGTTCACCTCCCGTGTGTGCCCATCCTGCTTCTCTCTGGTTTGTGAGTAGTTAGTTTTGCTCTGAGCTTTGCTGAGGGCAGAGGAGTTGGGTAGGCTGTGATGATTAACCCACACAGGGCTGTCTGAATCCTCTTCATCATCTGATGTAGACTCTGATGTCGATGAGGACGACTGCTTTCGCTGAGGCGCGGGATTCAGGACGCTTTCTGGTAGCGATTTAACAAGCTTCCTCTCACCAGCGTTTGCCTTAGTTTGAGATGGAAGAGTGGTTCTTTTCTCCTGACCCTGGGTTGGTTCCTCCTCTTTAGAGCCGATGGACATGTCACAGACATTTTCATAATGAGGGACCCTCTGAGAAACTTTGGGTGAGGAGGAGGGAGCGCCGATCTTTGAGCCCACAGTGGGTTTAGGTGCAGACAGGCTGCTATAGCTTATTTCCTTAGCGGGTGGGGAGCAGGTGTCTTCGGGCTGTGGAGGGGAAGTTGGTGCCGAGTGTGTGGCGGGGTACGACTCGGACCGGGCGGGTGGAGGAGGGGGCTGCCTGCACCTCTCAGTGGTGGTCGCTCTGCGTGTGGGAACAGGCGAGTGGTAAACCTCGTAGTTATTGGTGCGGCAGGGGATCCTGGAGTTGCGAGTGAGCTGAGGGCTCAGGCGGACAGAAGAGGTGGGAGCCTGCGACTTCTCCCCCATCGAGGGAATCTTTAAGAACTTGAGCAGTTTGGATGGGGAGTTGATGGCAGCGGCTTTAACGTCGCTGAGACAGGAGGGACTGGGGCTGACGGATGCGCTGGCTCTTACACAGGAAGCCTCCGGATCTGTGCCGTCTTTCTCAGGGACGGCTGAGGGTTCATCACCAAATGAGAGCGCCAAACCATTGGGAACGCCATCGCTTGTATCCAAGTCACAGTGGGCCTCCTGTGCAGAACTAGGCAGGTGGGAGGTGGCACAGAAACCAGTGAGCTCTTCAGAGGCACTAGCGTTTAGCTCCGAGTTATCCTGCTCTCCTTCCAGATTCTGACTGGCTGCTTCTGCGATGGATGAGTGGGCGGCGGCGCCCGCTGGTTGCTGGTTGGCTTCATTCTTGGTGCTCTGTTTAGACTCTCCCGCTCTGGTCTTACTGTGACATTCACTCATAGCAGCTGCAGGAACTATATGGCTCTGGGTGGCTTTTGAAGGACTACAGACATGGTTGCATGGCTTTGGAGGGCTCTCTGGGCTCCTCTTGCAGTGTAAACAGCAGGTGTTCCCTCCCTCACACTTCACTGCTCCGTCACCATTCACATGCTGGTGTGTGTCTGTGTCCGAGCAGGAGCAGTGGCAGTGTGTGTGGTGGGATTTGCACTGCAGCGGGAGGGGGTCCGCAGAAGCCAAAACAGCCTCTGTGGACATGAGCACCTGGCTGTAGTCGCAGAAAGACAAGCTCGTCGTGGATGGGTGGAACTTGAGGGGGTCCGTCTCCTCCATCTTGCGCAGGACCTCCAGGATGTGTGCTTTCTTCTTGAAGAAGGGAGACAGGGCCTCCATGTTGGCGGCGGGGCCACGAGGGCCCGGCGAGGCATGTTGTGTGCGGTAGCCATTTCCCTGTGGACAGACACAGATTACCATCAGTATACAGTTCACAGAGAGAGCCAAACAGCTTAATTCAGCGGGACCTTTGAGTGCATGCGTACAGGAAAGAGGGCGAGGGAGATTAGAAGTGGAGTCTTTTTTTAAAGCACAATAGTTGAAAGCAAAGCAAATGTCAGAGCGGTTCAAACATCACACGCAGATTTTTGTCTGATTCAGAAGCTCTTATGGTTTGTAACAGTCACCTTGGCTTGTGCTTCAGTCTGTGCCGGCTCCACCTGTTTGGCCGAGTCATTGTGCAGCTGTGCATTGTAGTCTGGGAGCGGTCCCGCCTGAACCTGTAACAGGAGATTCATGAGGCAATTATGATGAGACTGTATACGCTACAGGCTATTATATACACAGACGACTGAGAGCTACATTGTCCTGGCATCGGCAGAAACTATTTAGAGTACAGGTGAAAAGAGCGAGCTCCGTACAGGCCCACTGGCGTTGGAAAAATAACGAAAAATCAGCAGCTTCAGCGCTGCACTAACACACAGGTTCTTAAAATATACTGAGACATTATTGGATACCTTGCATTAAAAAACCCCAATAAAATATAATCAATTATTAAATTCCGTTATTAAGCAGTTAAAGTAGTTCAAATGAGCGGCGCTGTGACAGTTTGCAGACAAACTGCAAACTGACTGAGTGTGCATGCCTGTTAAGGCTGGTAGAGAAAAGAAATCAAAGTAAAGATATAATTTAAGAACCACGCTGAGGAAAGAAGGAAGTGCAGGCAAAGACAAGACGTGTTAGAATGACGAGTTAAAAATTCTAACTTTATTTATTATGGATTTGCAATGTGAGAAGCACTGAGAGGGTGGCAAGTGGGGGATAAATATGGAACAAAGGCAAAGACGTGTGCCTTTTCTTGACGATAATGGAGCTAAAAAGCACTCAGCGAGTGGTGTTCAGACCACTAAAAATATACTCCGCAGCAGTGCCTTTCCAGAAATAATGACCCGGGCGTATAAAAAGCTAAACTAAACTAAACAATACAAAACTCACTGTGTCTAGTTTTCTAAAGCAACTATTTTCCTTCTATCAAAATAACATCTGCCAACTTTATCGCTGAAGGAAGCGCATTGCTGCTCATCCACCAGCAACAGTGCAACAGGATGTAGATATCGAGTGCTTTTCCCTCAGCTGAGCTGTAATATTAGCTACATGGGTGCTTGTTTTGGTTGGCAAATGGAAACTATAGAAAGAAAAAAGTGTTCACAACAAGGTCTTTTTGATAAATCAGATCATCATAACAAAAAGCATGCATGCTTTTTAACCTCCTAGGACCTGGCGTCCACATATGTGGATATCACATTTTGGGGTATTTAGACCAGAATACTCAATTTTGCTCTACAAGGGCCTGATATCCACTTACGAGGACATTATACTGCTACTGTTCTATCGAAATTTTAAATGAATATCCTCATATGTGGCTCTCATCTTTCTTAGAAATAAAAATTAGGTTTAAAAAAAATCTGGTAAGTCTTTGTTTTTACATTCATCCCGTCCCAATCAGCCCAAATATCAAAGAGAAATTAACAATGGATGCTGTGGAAGAGTTCGGGACTTAGGATAAATAAATATATTTTTTGTGCTTTGCTAAACCATCAGCAAAGTGCCATTTAGTTCCATTATATTCAAAAGAAAGCAGACATTAAATCTCCACAACTGGCAAACTCATAAAAACGTACTGGATAAAATCCAGTCCAGCTGATAGCCACTTGGGTCCTAGATTCAGGTGTTTGCTTTGTGATTTTACTTCACACACCATCAATAGTGACATGAACACAGAACCATAACCTTTTCTATGGTTACACGAGGGACATTTGCTTCACTGCAATCTTCTTTTAAGGTGGACCTTTAATGTTTTCCAGGTCTATATTATTATTATTGGACTCTTACACTTCAAGATAATCTTCATTTATCTCATACCGAGCCTTTGGTGCACCTGCTCTCTGAAACGAGCCATTTTATCTCCTCTCCGTTTAAGCCAACATTCTCAAACACAAGTTTGAACAATAGGTGGATGTTTAGCCAGAGCCCTGTGCCCGAGATGACCATATCAGGAATAGTATTTCTCACCGACATCATACAGAAAAGAGGAGAAAAAAAATGTCCGAAACAGGGAATTACTTGTAGATACAATGACCTCATAATTTTCATGTATAAACAGTATATATGAAATGTATACATGACAGAAAATTAGGAACAGTGACGCATTTTAATACTGTGTGTCGTAACAAATACGTAACACAGGAATTATAGAAACACAATGGAGGGTTTCTGCTACAGTTTTTGGTAAAAATGTCTTTTGCTTTCCAACTGATGCAACAATCTTTGCCGCCTAGAAATCCTGCGGCTGTAAAGGCGACTTTAGAGATGGTCCAGCACAAAGACTCAGTCCTCTATTTTATGTTTACCAGCAGCTCCAAACACAGCAGGTTATGAGTATAGGAGTGGCTGAAGAAAAAAAGATTTTCCTTAGTGTTCTGCAAGTTCTGCACTGGGAATCTGATGCTTTCATACTGGTGGACTGCAGAGATGGCTCTGCACACAGACTCGTGCCTCTAGCTCATTTAATTTGCAATATGCACACCAGCAGAAACAGAACCATCAGTGCACTCACAGCCTGCCGGCTAAGCTTTGTGCAGCCTGCAGCAGAAATAATTATATTTTTAATATTTTTTTGTCTAAATAAAGAAGAAACTGAGTTTGTTACCTGGTAGTGAGCGGTGGGGTGGTTGGGTAGTTTCTGCTGAAAAAGCTCACACAGCGCTCGGTTCTGTCTCTCCAGGTCAAACACCAACATCTTCAGCTTGATGCACTCCTCCCTCAGATCCTGTTCACAGACACAGAGCAGTGAGACACGATGGATGGCGCTGAGTCTATAATCCAAGATAAATCAAACCTAAATATAGATATTTAACTTTAAGTTACCTTTTGATTCAGCAGAGCTTGGACCACATGGTTGGCAACCTGATAGCGTGAGAAAGCATTTACATGAGTTTACGTTTCGTGATTGACTTTGCAGATTTTATAACTTTCATCGTGGACTCACCTCATCCAAGCATCTCTCGTAAGCTTCTCTCTGACTCTCATTGGCCAGCACGAGAGCTGAATTCTCTGCCTGCGAAGCAAATGATGAATAAATCATGTAAACATGAAAAAAAAACATTCAAAGGTCCCAGTATATGCTTAGTACCCAGCAGACACCAAAACTACCACTGCAGTCCAGCGCAGTAATTTCCCACATATAACATTACAATGCAAAAAAAACAGATGTTGTAACATAAAACACAATTTAGATGTTTTCATTATCATCCAACCAGAAAAACCTGTTAGAAGCAAAGCCTTTAGGAGCCATTTGACATTTGGTGTAATGAGCTTATTACCAAGACTCAAACAGAAGAGGCCTGAGGAAGTTACTGATTCCAGTCAGGAAACAGTATGCAAGATTAGGCACAGTAAAATGTCAATTGGCTGTTTTCACACTGTTTTTGTGGCTTAAAGTCCCAATGAAAAGCAAATATATATCTTCAAGTTTTAAACGTGTGTCTCTGCGTCCATTCTGCTAATAATGTTCCAGAAACCAAAATATTAGAAATATTAGAATTAAATCATTTTGGTCAAACATAGATTCTTTTATTTGAGAGAAAACAGGAAGTCTGGGTAAAGCTACTGGTTTGTCTGCACTAACACAGGTGCTTTTGCCACATATTACCTTCCCACCCTCAATTTATTTTAAAATCCACCCACGTGGACACATGTAAATATGTCACATCGATAAACGTATCAAGGAAAGCTTCCTTCAAGCAGCCTGCTAATCCCCAACAAAAAGATTTTGTTAGCTTTAAGGAGAGCTTCCGCAATTCCAGTCAAAGCTAACCAGCTGCTACCTGTAGAGTTATACTGGAGTGTGCAATGTGCTCATCTATCAGCAAGAAAGTGAATAACTGTAACTTTGTCCTTTAGAACATTAGCAAAGAAGTATAAACTTAAATCAATATCAATAAATCATTGCAGTCTTTGTGAGCAGTTTCTTTCCTTTGATATCACCACCTTTAGATTTATTTTTACATTTTAAATTTCAATTTGAAGCCTTCACAAAGTCAACATTCAACATCTGGGTTTATGTAGCCAGAGCTGTGCACCCAAAACGACCGCTTGAATTGTCTCTTATGGCCCAGATTGTGTGGTCTAAAATAATACCAACGTCAATGACAATTTATTGCCTGCAGTTGCTTTTGTATGTAAGAAATCTCCACAGAACTAACGGGAAACAGCAGACAAACGTGTGTCGCTGCCACTGGTGGAGGTGGTTTGAGTTGTCAATGATCCCAAAGAGGACGGCGAGTCTTTCGCTCCCTCACCTCCAGCTCTCTCAGCCGGTCCATGAGCTCGCTGCTGTTGTCCTCCAGGTAAGACTCCACGTCTCCCTCCTCGCCTTCCTCGTCCGAACCGAAATCCTCGTCGCACATTCTCTGTTCTGTCTCATCAGACATTGTTTTCATCTGCAAGAAATGAAGGTTGTTACCACATTACGATTAATCTGAAAGCATGAGACCAAAAACGTCAGTCGCTTGGTGGGGCGTCTACATACGGTTCATCTTATTTGTGGAGAAATCACACAGTGTAGACCAAAATAAGTCATAATGAGGCACCAGCAAGATTGAGCCCATCATTCTGTGCTTTCAGAAATGGAAATGTTAAAGTTCGCAGCTCTGAGCTGTCAAAAAATACAGAGAAAAATAAATAAAATGACAAACTGACAGTTGTGATGTTAACTGGCAATCTCTCAGGTGATGATGTGCAGTAATTTGACAGCAATGAAACAGAGTGTTCGATTTACATATATTTTTTTAAACTAAAGAGTCATGAAGTAACTGAAGCACTTCTTTCGACTCACAATCCAAACACAGACCAACTCGACAACTTCTGCCCAGCAATAAATACTAAAAATAACCCTTATCGTCCGATTTGTTGTATGTATGGTGAATAAAAAGGAAACCATGAAATTGTCACGTCTGACACACTGCTGTTAATCAATCAGTCATTTCATGTTGTCTCAGTTCCTGCTGCCTGCGTCTTATTTGTGCTGTTGCTGTAAACTCCACCCGTCTGGCTCTCCAAGCAAACCAAAACAAACACCGGGGATACCAGTAAACTGCACCGAGGCCTGTTTTACATCAAACCCTGTTTTCATCTCCAGGAGTGACGTTAACGTTATTACCACCATTAAACTCTGTCTGTACTCTGACAGCAGCAGCGTCTCGTTTCAACACCACTTCAGAGTGAAGCCCTCTACACTCCACGCGTGAGCAGCCTGTTACTGCCTCCGCATCGCAGTACCTACTACATATCGAGGATCGCTCCACAAATGCATTAATCCATGGATCCTGCGTTGTTTCAGACACTCTGGACAGAGATAAGCCTTTGTGTCCATATTGCACTGCTTCAGTAAATCCACAGATCGACGTGCAGCTCCACGCTGAGCAAACCGGCTGCCCGAGTCTGCGAGCATGGCACACTGCGGGGCATATGGCTGAGCACCAGTCCATCAGGCACGGCTCCAGGTGTGTCTCAGAGTACAGAGAGAGAGAGACACAGGAAGTAGGTGTGACAAAGTGGACCCAGATCCAAAAGCCACATCTTAAAGAGTCATTAGAGCGGATGAAACAAGGCTGATTCTGTGGCTGGAGGCCAATCAGGACCTGGCACACTTTCCTGTCTTCCTGACACGGACAGGTGACACACAAACAAACCGCCGTGTGCACTTAACGCATGCAGAGAGGCTCTAATATTCAGGGCACAGCGTCCAACCTCAGTTCTGTTTCCTGAAACATATTTTGAGCCTGAAAACCTGAAGTTGGCATGTAAGGTCGTATTATTTGAAATCTTTCTTTATTATTCAACCAAAACAGTTCAGGTAATATTCACTGTCAAGTGCAGTCCATCTGCACTCGAAAAGCTGTCCACACCACTTCACCCTTACTGTTTTACAGGGTGACGCCTTTGCTCTCTACCGTCAGCCCTATATACACCCTCCTGCTGCCATGAATACTCACCAGAGAAACAAATCTGGATTAATCCAAGGCTGAAAATAGTCCCAAAGAAACACACGATTTACTACCGATGACTATGGTTAGGTAAAAGCTATGTCCTTCCTTTATTAGTGTTTTTAACACAAAGTTACACCTGGCCTGATTCTTCCTTTTTAATCAGTTTTCAACATATATATATATATACTAACTTATTGGAAGTTACATTTCTACTTTTTATAATACACAATCTGTTCTTTTCCAATTATTCTAAATATTCTTGACTATTTAAACACTTATCTGTACTTTAATTTTAATAACTGTACAGCACTCTGTTTTGGTAACTATTGTCCATGATGTAAATATGTAAAAAAAAATGTGTGTGTTTCTGTTCTATGTCCTGTGTCCTGTTCTGTTTGTATATGTGGTTTTTTTGCTGCTGTTACAACCAAATTTCCCCCTTTTGGGACAATTAAAGGATTATTTTATTCTATTCTATTCTATTCTATTCTTGTTTTGGTTGCTAAATGCAGCAGAGTATCACCAACTAGCTGATAAAGTGACAACTGCCATTATTTGAAAAAACAAAACAAAACACCTGTTAAATCTAAACTGCAACGTCGAGGGCTGAGAAATGAAGCCAGTGCAAGAGTGCAAATGCAGTTCCTCTCATGGCCACTTGACTGGACCTCAGACTTGAGTCCCAGTCCTCAGACTTCCACCGTAGCCTCCATCCTCTATCCAGACCTCTGCAAACTAACACGGCAGTGGCCACAATCTGAAGTTTGAGACTAGGATTCACCATCTATGGCCTGCTGAGGTAATACAACGATAATGATTAGCCTAAGCTAATGATGAAAGTATTGCAAAGCTTATAAATTTTAAGGATTAACAACTAGTGTTGGCGGTGACATTCCCAGAAAAGCCATCATTGAAGCAAACAGAACATTTTCTTCTGCTGCTATCGAAACCCGAGTTGATGCTCATTATAAAGTAGCCACAGGAAATGCAAGGTGCTCGTCAGCAGTGAGCTTACAGCCATCAGTGAATCAGTCTGAGATTTTTGCATTAGTAACAGTCAGAGAAGGAGCCACGGTGAGCTGTTAGAAGAAGAGCTCCAGGCGACTGCTGCACGCCTCCAGCTTCGCAGCACTGCGCCCTCCTGTTGCCAGACTCATGCCGAGTGCAGCAAAAAGTGACGGAAAGAGAAAAATTATTACCAAACTTCTTTATTAAAGTGAAAATAATTTAACTTTAGACACCTGCAGCATGAAACTGGGTTTGCTGTTCCCACCAGTGACTGAGATGAAGTATTTCCTTGTTTGTGACGAGTAAACAAAAAAAAGGACGTGGATGGGGTGTAACTTTTTAGTTTTTAAACTTAAAGGGAGGGTATCCCTTTCAATATTCTATCAAATGTGTGTTTGTCACTACAATATTAACAAGAGAAAAATGGGGGACTTTTATTTTGGAAGAAAATGCTATAAAGCTCCAGTTGGTTGCTGTAAAGCTGGATTGGTCATCAGTGACAAACAGTGCTCTGATTTGCAGCAGAGAAACTCATGCAACATGAAGGAAACAGCAAAGGTCAGCAGTTTAGAGAAATTTAAGCTGCTATATCAACAACTTCTATTTGTATAAAAGTTTTTCACTTAACCACAAACTGAGGTCGAGTGAGTGGCTGAAAAGATACAAGAACGACCGTTTGTCTCTCTCTCTCACTTCTTCTTTCATTATATTTGGTTTGACACTTGTCGGGAAGCTTTTACTACACTTACACTAACACGTCGTTATGTTGTCAACTCAGTTATTTTTATTATTGCACTTCGCTCGTCTCTTGCCAGCTTCACGTCACACACACAGTGTGTGTGAGGAGCAGCAAAAGGAGGTGCACTCAGACTGAGCCGGTAAACAGCAGCAGCATGCAATAATGACCTACACTGAGCTTAAAGGAGACTAGTCTGAAGAATTTAAAGTGATTAACATGAACCTATAAATACCATCCATCCAGCCCATAAGCAGAGAAGCCCAGTAACTTCCTCCAGTTCCTGTATCCTCCGCCCTCCGCCCAGTAGGACACGCCTGCAATACCTCACCCAGGAGGTGCCCAGGAGATGCTTGAACCACCTCAGATTGCTGGTTTCTATAAGAAGGAGTAGTGGCCCTACTCTGAGTCCCTAACAAATGACTTAACTCCTCACCTCATCTCTAAGGATGAAGCCCACCGACCTTCAGGGAAAGCTAAAATTCACCGTTTGTATCAGCAATTTTTTTGGTCATCGCTCGGAGTTCGAGGCCATAGGTGAGGTTAGAGAGGTAGACTGACCTTTAAATCAACAGCTTTACTTTCACACACACCTCTCTGGACAAGCAGACTGGTATAGCCATCTTCTCTTCCTCCCTAACTCATGAAAAAGATACTTAAACTCCTCCATGTGGTGCAGCAAAGCATCCCTGACCCGGAGTAGCCACTCCACCCTTTCCTAGCTGAGAACAATGGCCTCAGACTTGAAGGTGGTCATGGGAAAAAGCTGAATCGCTGCATTATAAAATAAACGATAAGAAGCCGAAGTCATTTAAAAACAAACAAACACACTGAGAATCTGTGAGCCGTTTCACAAACGTGTCATCATGTTACTGATGGATTAGAGCCGTATATTAAGACATTGCAGAGATGTTTGTGGACACCAACTCCAATGTCAAGTGCCAAAAAATGCATCATTTTAATGTCACGTTATTGGACATTAAATTAAAGTATTGAAGTACAACAAGCCTTAAATATGAACTCAACAAATGCACAGAGAATTAAAAGCACTGATTGGAAATGTTCAGTAGCTTCTAATAGTTTAAAAACATAAAAAATAAAAACTCAGCAGAGACCCACCAGGCTTCGTGTAACAGGAGCTGTTTGCAAAGCGTTTACGGGAAGATTATCGAACATCACTGGGCTGTGAACGCCGACTGACAAACCTGAGCAGCACCATCCAAAGTGTAGGCTGCTTATTGAGCCGCGATCGACT
Organism: Haplochromis burtoni; assembly: GCF_018398535.1. NCBI lineage: Eukaryota > Metazoa > Chordata > Actinopteri > Cichliformes > Cichlidae > Haplochromis > Haplochromis burtoni. The sequence goes on from NW_024582392.1 coordinate 582,232, forward strand.
CCACGCGGCCGAATCTACACGTATAATGGAGGGATGATCAATGAACCCCATCTAAGAACGGAAGCAGATATTAGTATCGTTCCTGCATCCAAGGTCAAACGGATGGCTGAGTGGTTATAAATACCAGATCTTCTCTTCACTAATGCACATCAAAGCTCCGGGCAGCAGGATGGAGAAGCATGCACACATCCCTCTGTGTGTGCGTTTGCGAACATTCACATGGAAATTACAGCGTGCACCAAAAGACAACAAAAGTGATTCTAAATATAACACGAAAATGTGGTTTTGCCTTGGCTGCTGTGGTTTTTCTTTTGAAGTGCACAGATAACGTCACAAGCCTCTCTGGAAAAAAAACGAAAAAGAGCCACCAGCAAAGAAGCATCTGTTAGAACGAGTAACGCTCTTTTTTAATTTAATTTAATTTTTTTATTTACGGTATTCAGCTTCTTGGGACATAAAACAGCAAATCTTCACATCGACAAGCAGCCAGGCTGAGGTTCGATGACCGAATAATTGATCAACAATCAATGTTTTTTCCTCAGCAAATATATTGTGTGCCTATTGACTAATCGGCTATAGACTGTACAGAGAGATTATTTACCATAAAGCTAAACACAGAAGCAGCTTTTCCCTAACTGCTGTGCAAAAGTCTCGACCCACCTTCCATTTCATCACATTTTCCTAAGATAATGGGAAACAGGTGCAGCGACTTATTGAAATATGTGCAAACATACATGGAACTATAGTGTTTAAGGTTTGTACAGTTCTAACAAGCCTAAAAGTCAATATTCAACACAGTCTGACCTCTTTTAGGCAGTTTTCTTGTACTTTAAATAGTCTTCAGAAATAGTTTCCAGGCTTTTTTTAAAAGACATTCAAAGCTTTTCTTTGTTTTGTTTTTTATCTGCTTTTGTTCAGTGCTCTGTCAGGATGATCACTGCTTCAGTAATGTTGAGGTCCAGGCTCTGGGGAGGCCAATCCATGACTGACAGTCATCCACTGTGTGCTCTTCTATCCAGGTTATTGCCAATAAGACACTTTTTCAAATGTTATTGCATGATGTAACAAAGTCTGAGGGAGCTTTTACTAGAAAAAAGTAGAAGAACAGTGTTGGGGATTTAGACAGAATCTCTAACACCTCTAGCTGGCATGCATCCCCACAGCTGTAGACGCTGCTGTAGCTCTGTAACTGTAACCTGGATCCACTGTTACAATGGTAGATTCTCATATTAGACATGAAGAAACTTGAATTCTGCTCTAACGCTAATGCCGGTTCAAAATACACGATATCAGCCCATCTAATCTGGACCACATAGGGCGTCTGAGACTGGAACAAAAAGTTTATCATCTCATCTTGCACACTGTGTCACAATGGACAAAAAAAATGATGCTGCAACTGATACGCCTCATAAAGTGTGACAAAACAAAAATGCCACAAAGTCTTTCCACAACAGCTCACTCGCTGTCGTGACACTGACCGCTTTTTCTGTGTACGACTGCAAACATCAGAAAAGCAGAAGGCGGCTGGTGTAGATGTAGTTTGATGCAGCTATGAAACTAAATTGACCACTGATGTCAGACACGCTGCGTCAGCTGCCATTATCTGTTTACATTCTTTGTTTTAAAAAAAGAAGCAAACTTTTAACTCTTTTTTCCCCATAAAGACGAAATTTGACGACCTTTATATTCAATACACATGCGGTCTGATGACCTTCAGAATAAGTTCTGGGATTTTCCAGTTTAGCCCCAGTAAACTGTACAGGCAGAGATAACTCTCTCTAATAATCGCAGTCATTTTGTTCTGGAAGCAGGCCTGAAATCTGACAAACTATTCAGCTCAGAAAAGAGAAACAACTTTTTACCCCTGGAAGGCATCCAAGGTGGAAAACAGTTAAACTATCAGCCATCATTTAATGACAAATTGGCTTCTATTTTTTAATTTCTGCACTTTTAATCAATGACTAGCAGATAAACAAAATCCCAGCATTTTGGCTAATGTGTTCACATCATTTAAAAAAAAAAGTATTCTTACTAACCGACCTCTTTTAATGCAGTTTTTGAACACACTCAGAAATATCTGGACTACAAAGCGGGATCATATTTCTCCCACATTAGCTTCCCTTCCTTGGCTCCCTGTTAAGAATTGAATTTAAAATCCTTCTTCTCACATACAAAGTCCTGAAGGATCAAACCTCCATCACATCTTAAAAACCTTTTAGTATCATGTTATCCCGGCAGAGTGCTTCGCTCACAGACTGCAGGCTTACTTGCGGTTCTTGGAGTTTCTAAAAGTAGAATGGGAGGCAGAGCCTCCAGCTTTCAGGCTCCTCTCCTGTGGAACCAGTTTGGGAGACAGAAACACTCTCTGCTTTAAAGATCTGATTTAAAACTTCCCTTTTTGATGAAACTTATAGTTAGACCAGGATCAGAAGCATTTCTTAGTTATGCTGCTATAGGATAAAGCTGCTGGGGGGTTTCCCATGATGCCCATTTTCTCTCCACTCCCCTTTCTTTTCACTATTAATGTCTTTAAACACCATCACTCCATGATGCTAACTTTTGGCTTCTTGTTTGTGTTTTCTCCCTTTCTCTCTATGGTCTACATTTTTCTTCCTTCTTGCCAAGCACAAGTTTTCTTTCTCACATTGTGGGCATTTACTGTGCAATTTTAAGGGGGTTTCAGCACGACTACACAAAAACTACTAAAGCCAAAAGGTGGGCAAAGGAACAATTCGTTACATTTTGAACCAGATCTGCAGCATTGACCTTGGCAGATGATGCACTCACCGACTGCTTTTCTGCTTCATTCATCTGCAGATAAATTGTTTCATCTGCAAAGTGTCTCAAAACTGTGAAATATTTCAGCTGTAGCTGCCTCGTTTTGTCCAGCTAACAATCCATAACCCAAAGAAATGCAGTTAGCAGATCATCAATGAAAAGGAAAAGCATCAAAAGCTTCGCTGCTATTCATTTTCGGTCTCAGTGTTGATTTATATCGAAAGTAAGCCACATATTCATTGCCCTGTTGTTGGTACTACAGAGATAAACTTGCTGTAACATCTTTGGGAAACACGAAGAGGAGGAGGTGAACTAACAGACAGGGAGTGAGGGAGGGAGGCTACTTCTGGCTGCTTTCTGAACTGCGGTATTGTCACGATGGGGGTGGTATAAGAGGCTGTGACTGGCCTGAAAGTGCACACAGAGGCTCATTGACAGGGCGGAGGAGAGGAGGCTCGGTGGGTCCCGGCGGGGCTACAGCAGTGCCAGCGAGCTCCTTCCACAGACTCACAGCCGCTGGTGCTGTCAGAGAGAAACCACGAGGGGAATGCAAACGGAGTCGATGCTGCTGCTCTGCTCAGCTTTTTTTTTTTTAATCCACCTACTACTGAGCAAGGCAATATTCTGAGCACATTTTTATTCATCACAGAGCAATTGACGCTAAAAAAAAAAAATGTCCTTGCGACGGCATATTCTGATAGGATAGTGATGCGACAAGGTCGATGTGGGATGTTCATTTATTCACATCTGAACAGCCTGATCGCTGAATTTATTCTCAGGTGCAAGAAAAAGACTTAAAGGGATATTCCACTGATTTAAACATGTATTTAACCATCACAGTGGGGAAACTACACAGACTGAGAAATTTAAAAATAATAGAGTTATATCAGCTTCGGGTTGAGATTTTATTTTAGCCATTAGCCCTGTAAGGTGAGGATCATACTCTGCTGCGGACAGCGTGGATGAGAAGTCAAGCCTGCTGTAGTCGACTGCAGTGCAGCATTTCTGTGGACGACTCTGTGGAGTCACACATGTCAGCACAGAGCCTCAGTCCTACCCTTCACCAAGATCCGAGCATACTTGTGCACGCAGAAAGTCTAAAACACTTTTATCTAATTATTCTTGCATCCCTTCACAGGCTTCCAGTGAAATTCACAATCAACTTTTAAATTCTGTTACCAACATATAAAGCTCTACATGGAAAGGCCTTTACCAGAACAGCCGGCCTCGCCAGTCCTCTGATGTGTGCATGTCGGGATGAATGCCTGACTGTATGGTAATCAGGCGATTAACTTAAATTAATAATTAAACTCTCTGATGCTAAACAGTCTACAGAAAAGAAATCTTTCGCCAAAACACAGAATTACAGTTATGATTGGTTCTCAGCATCCTTCTTAATGGAGGATCCACCACATTAAAGGCTTTTAAATGAAGTAGACTTATGTGGAAAAGAGTTAAAAGTCCCCCCAACACCAAGTCTGCACCAGTGTGAACTCATAACGCATCCCACCCACTATCCAAACCTTCTGTTTACCAGGGCCAGCCAATCAAAAGGACGGGCTCTAAGAGATAATGAACCGAGAGGCTACACCAGTATAACATAAATAAGGAACTGCACTGGGAATCCCAACAAGCTTATCAGGCATCAGAAACAGATACTGTTTGAAATAATCGGTCAAAGTATCAGCAGGTTAACCGATAACAAAAATAACTGTTAGGAGAAGGATGTGATGAGTTGCAGTGAATGTAATATTCACTCGTTCCTTTATGCATGAGCAGTAACAAACATCACAGTCACTGTGCACAATATTTGCATTGAGTGGGCAATAAAATCCATTCCTGTGGAACCAGTTTGGACTCGTGGGACAGAAACTCTCTCTTCGACTCTCACGTTCAGCTTCAAACTTTCGTTTTGGTAAAGCTCACGAACGGGACTGGATCAGGTGACCCAGAACAAATCCTTAGTTACCCTGCGACGTGCTCAGGCTGCTGCAGGACTTCCACGATGCAGAGAAGCTTTCTATGCATCTGTTATTTCTGATTTTATAATCTTTGCATCTTCATGCTCCCTGCACCTTTCAACTCTGGAGCTGTATGTTTCTGATCTACTCCAACCGATAAGACTAGTGCAATTCATCATGGCCTCCAACCATGCATGTCACAATAATATCACAATAACCCTATAAAGTCTGTTAAAATCATCCATAAATTTATTTTTGTTTATTTTTAAAACAGTACTGGCAACTTTAACTTATATGAAGACATATTCCTGCAGAACTCAGATCAGACAGCTCCAAATCACAGGGCACCGTAACACCATCTCAGAGGAACCGACGTTAGCCCGAACGCTGGGTAAGCAGAGGAGCAGCAGGAAGAGGAGACAACAAAATCGTAATTAAATTAAGAATTAAATTAAGAATAAAATCTTCAACAGTCTCCAGAGCATCACTCAACAACATAACAGCAGCCTGACTGCACCTGCATGAGTGACTCGGTCTAACTGAGCTGAAGTGTTGTGGGAAAGTGAGTCTCTCCAACTGCAAGATGGGATCCAGCCAAAAGAGAAGAGAGCCAATATAAACCACAAAATGTGGCCCAAACTGTGCTGCTGCTGCTGCACGAATTCAAACCCCAATTATCATCAATACCTTTATATACTTCTGTACTTCCAACCAGATTATCAAGATAATCAAGTTAAAACAATCATCTGTCATTTTGCTCTTTTTCTTCTTTTTATCTGAAGTCAGGTCACAGTGGCAGCAGCTAAACTGGGTATTCCACACATGCTTTCTCCTAGCTACACTTTCCAGTTTCTCCTGTGGGATCCCGAGTTTCTCCCAGGCCAGATGAGGCACATAATCTCTCCAGTGGGTTCTGGATCTACTCTGAAGTCTCCTCCTAGTATGGCATGCCGGAAAAACCTTCAGGTAGACATCCAGGAATCCTTTGGACAGGAAGGAACAGCGACTCTACTCAGAGCTCCACCTAGGTGTCTGAGCCCAGGCACCCTGCAGGGAAACCCATTTGACCTCGTTCTTTTGGTCAGCGCACAGCTCACAGGGCTGGCTGAGGCAGATTTGCCTTAACGTGAACCAAGACGACTGAAAGAGACTTTGGTCATCAAGAAAATTAAACCCTGCTGGGAAACGTTTTAGCTTCGAGGAGTCTGGAGAGGAAGTTCAACAAATGCACGAAGTTGCAAAAGCTGAGGTAGTATGATGAGGATTTTTTTTAAAAAGGAGCAGCCCCCGCTGAGGCCAAAGGTTGTCTTCACTGGCTCTGTCTGAGGTTTCTTCCTGTTAACAGGTTTTCTCCCCGTTGCCACCGACAGCTGCCTCGGTGTCATTCTACACTACTTTAAGGTTTTGGCCTTGCTGTGTAAATTCCTAAAATAAACTCGGCCAAAGAAAAGTCTTGGTTGTTTTTTATGTCTATAGAAATAGGGAAGCAAACAAGAGGACGCGAGCAAGAATGCACGCATAAAGAAGGGATGGAAAAAAAAGAGCAAACAGATAAGATGAAGGTCAAAGTGAGCACAAAGTGTTTTGTTTTTGTAAATGCACCCTTCTGGAAAACACAGCCACTCAATCAGACATCGCTAAGTGTAAACACAGGGCAGCGAGGCGCCGCGTTCGCAGCTAAAAGCTCCAATCAGTGAAGAAAACAGGCAGGATCATGTGTTAGCCTCTGAGCCAAGCGGGCATGTGGTGCTTTTGTTCCTCCTAAAATGACTCAAGCGGATACCTGCGTATGAAAAATGTGAGCTGCGGGGACACTGCTGCACATTCATCAGCAAACAAATAAAGTGCAACTTGACACCAGAGGAATACTAACATGTCTTCTGCTGGAAACAAATAGCTGTGGTGTCCTTTAAACAAATCAGCCAGCAGCGACTGCTGCAAAGGACGGATTAACTTTTCATGGGTGTAAAGCATTGACACAGAAACTACCAACAAGCCTGCTGACTAACAAGCAGGGAGACGGAGGAAATGAAACAGAGAAGTAGCACCGAAACAGAGTCATAGATACATTTTTTTTAAAGCTCAGACAATAAAAGAACTGAAGCAAAGGACAGAAAGGAAAGTTAATCTGCAGATACATTCATGATCGCCTGTTTTTTAATTGAAGATGCAGAACTTTCTTTGTGTTTGCTCCTTCTTAAATGTGAGCATGTGCTATAAAATCTATTACGGTTATAGAATTAATATTTACATATAGAGTATACACATATAGGTTTGAGACTTGGTGATTAGTAACATTTTCATATCAATAGTGTGTGAAATTTTGCTTAAACACTGCAAAAAACCTCATTTCCTCACTTATCTGGTTAATGAGGCACACGGATGGTTACAGCTCCTTAAACGTGAGGATGTGGTGCTATTCTCCTTATATTAGATTTACAGTTACTGTATGTGGAACAGTTTGTGATTTGGTTTTGAGATTTTGTGCACGAAACACCAAAACAATAAATCATTAACTCAACAGGTAGCAAATTAATACCGAGCAGAAGATTTTCAGCTCATTTAAAAACAAATATGAACATAACAGTTTAGATTGGCTTTCACTGCATGACATCTAAATAAACAAAATTGATGCCAGCTGAGTTTTCATTTAAATTTGTTATATGACTATTTTGCATCTTTATTCCGATACTTCCTGCCACGTTGCTAGCCGATTTGAATACGCGCTCCGACGCCATCGTAGGATTGGACACGTGCCAAGGAGTTGGAGGGAAACATTAACAGTGAGTCACGTTTTCCCTTTCCCCCCCCCTTTTTTCTTTCACAGTAACATCTTCACAATAATGTGCTGTGTGTGTGAGAAAATTGCTAAACTAGCACAGTCTAATCTGAGTAGTCTAACACAGGGTTAACCCAGCTGTGTACTCTGGGATTTTGAGTGAGTATGAGATTTAAATTTAATGGTACACATCAAAGGGTCTGATTAATAGTGAGGAAGTAAAACAGATGCTTTCTTGTGTGAAGGAAACTGTAATCAACTAAACTGTGGGTGTCACGCTGCAAGTGTGCATTCAAAAGTGCCTTTGTTTGACATCGTATAACTAAAAGAATAACTGGCGACATTTAATACGACATCCGGGCTATTTTCTGCAAATATGAATGAGCGTGTGCCTTTTATATGTGACATTTTATAAGCTCAACAATGAATCAATTTGTACACAAAATAGTAAATAATAATTATTAGCCTTCAGGAAATCATAACATTATGAATCATGTACTCACCTGCGGGGTCAGCTCTTGTAATGATCCTTGAAGAGGAGTCAGTCTCCCGTCAGGCACCTCTGTCTCCCAACAACAAAACCACGGAGCTGGGGGCGAGAAAACCGGGACATGTTTTAAAACACAACAGCTCCGAGGCTGAAAATCTCCTCGGCACAATGCATGAGCGGACTCCCGGGAGGACACGGAGAAGGATATCTGAATCTTGGATTAGACTGCGGTATTTTATGGAGAACATCAAGTCTCTGTATTTCTCTCACTTCATAATTTGACACACATTTGTGAAGATATGAAAAGAAAGGTGCAGTTTTAACCCCCCATCAAACAATGGGGAAGAATCCTGGATTCAGATCGAGCCTTTTTTGGAATAATCCTGCTAACAAAGACGAACCAACCAATCACAGAGGCTCCTCGGTGGAGGTAATAAACCCCCGGCCTCATCTTTCCCCCTCCCATCCTCCTCCTCCTCCTCTCTGCATCTTAAATCATAAGAAGAAACCGCAAAATCTGCCCGTGTGTAACCAGATCTCAAAAAGTTTGATGCCGGAGTTTAAGATGGGGTTTGAGGTCAATGTCACCTCTGCGATGGGACGCGGGGAAAGGCCGCAGCCTTCCTCGGCTCCACAAGCGAACAGGAAACCGAGAGGAGAGGAAGATGCTCCCTTTGCCCTCGGGAGACACCGGCACTCGGCAGACGCCAGCCATGCAAAGACCACAAGCCCCCGCTCCTCTATCTCGCCCTCTTTCCTCAATCTCGTCTTTCCTTTCATCTCTGAGTCATTGTAAAGTGTAATGAAAGAAAGATGGATGAATAATTCAGTAGACAGCATTTAAGAACTCCCCTTTTATGTCTTTCTGAGAATGCAGGACAGTGCCACACAAAGATTTCCTTTAAAGTTTCAGCCTAATGTGGGATTCCCCCATTAATCGAACTCCCCGTTAATTATGCTCGCTTTCTACAAAGGTTTACAGCATAAGTGGGGCGCCACGTCTGCAGTAGGGTCTCCTCAGCCAGCGTTTTTTTTGTCTCGTCAACACAGATATGTTTGGGCGCCGAACTGCAGTATTAACTCTTCATTTCCAAACGCGCTCTATAAGGTAACGGGGCCTGATCCTGTTAGATCTTGTCAAACTGCAATGGGATTAGAGGTGTTGAGCATCTGCCCACTCAATCTGGGGTTTTAATAGAGCAAGAGCAGATCCGCCGTTCTGGCCTCGGTTTGCCAGGTGCTGAGAAACGGAGACCACAAAGTGGCCAGCAGATCGAGAAAAAGCCCTAAACAAGACTCTTACTTTCAAATCCATTTTTTTTTTGAAGGTGGGATGATAAAAAATTAGAAATATTCAAGGAGGCAAATTTAGGTTTTCAAAGTGGTTTGGTGGGATGCTGGGGATGAGGATGAGGAGATTCATGGAATGAGGGCAGGGATAGGGGGAGAAAATTCAAAGGCGACTCAGCCAAAGCAGAGCGAAGAAATGCACAAAAGCTTCTTAAATCATGTCAGTCTCACTCTTGGGGATAGGCAAGGCCATCCGAAGATACGTCAAACACCACCCTTTCCATCTGCCAATCTGTAAAGGCAAAGACTGAAGTTCTCGCTGTGTACGCAAAGTGTGTAGGCGGGATATGTAAACAATGTGACAAAAACCTCAATCCTCACACGCTGGAATTAAGCAAGACTCGGGAATGGCTGAATCTCTCCTAAAAAATGTAGGCCAGAGTCGTTTTTTTCCCTCATTTTCTGCAGACGCACAGTGGTCGGTATCATTAATACAGATGCAGATAAATATCAAAGTGGAATAGAGATGTGTGTGAGACAGAATCAGGCTGGCGGGTTCCCTCGGCACTGCTTCCTGTCTGATGTTTGGCTACATGAACCGAGACGAATCGCACACAAGCAATATTTGGGATGAGGAGCGAGAGGAGGTGGGGGAAGGGATGGATGAGGAGAAGGAGGAGGAGGAGAAGGAAGAGGAGGAGGGGAGCTCCCTTCCCAAAAGAGGTCTGAGAGATTGGAAGTGAGCCATGCAGGTCTGAGAGCAATCACACAAAACGCAGGGATCCTTCTTAAATCTGTGCCAGCCAACCTCCACACCCATGGAGGAAGCACATCAAGGGTCCCTTCATCCTCCAGATATCACACATTCAGGCAGCATTCAGGCAGCACACCATCCACCACCTCCACCCACCCTCGTGCACGTTTGGCAGATTTATGGCACTTTGTTAGCGGGAACCAAAACGGGATTTGGAGCTGGTTCAGGCAAACATTTAAATAAAAAGGACACAGAGTGTTAACAGTGCTCAGCCTGCTGCTGTAATAAAATGTAAGCTAACCCACGGATATTAATGCTAACCTAAACAACTCACACACACATATGCACACAGGGAAATCAGCCCTCCTTTAGCAGTCATCTCGTGCCTATTCACGTCAAGTCAACACCACAAAACACGAGACCCCTCGCTGTCATTTCAGGGAGAAAAATCTGCTTCACTTGGACACAGAAACAACATCCCAACAGGCAGACAGAGCGCCGGGCGCTGAAGACCATGTCAGCTGTAAAAACTGCATCACCAATACAAATTAACCCCCTCCTCCCAAAGTACACATTTTGGGTCATCTCACCTTTCTCCTTCTGCCTTTTCTGTCATCCAGTCATCTGAGAGCTCCTCACACCAGAATGAAACGTAAGGCACGAGAAGCAAAGAGGGGAAAAAAGACATGAAAGGAGGCCACAACCTTACATTTCTGCTTTCCGGCCGCCGAGGAGATTACGTCCCCCCCCTCCCGCACCACCTCCTGTTAAAAGTGCCGTCACTTTGCGAGCGTGGCGAGGAAGCCGGTTTCCTCTATGCTACAGCTAGAAAAGGCCTGTCCTTGGGCATGAGCATTGTGTATGTGTCTGTGCTGTCTGCAGAGGCTGCCATGCCTCCCATTGTTCCAGGGCGAGTGAGGCAGGCTTCCTACCCCAACAGACCCTGCCTACTACAACAGCTGTGGACCAGCCCCCACCTCCCAGTTGCTCTCCTTCTCCCCTCCTCCTCCACCTCCTACAACTCCTGCCTGTGCTGCTGCTGCTGCTGCTAAACATTAACCCCACAGCTGCCGGCTTGGGTCATAAAGAGGAGGAGAAGGGGGAGTTGTTTTCACAGGAGACCCTACCTTGTACGGACAAAGGGACGTAACAGGGAGAGGATATCCGACATCCCGGCCGAACTGACAGCAGCTCTGCACAGAGCCATTAAGTGCCCTAGAAAGAAAACAGGCTCTGCACTAAGAGGATTGTCCTTCTCTTTCACATTGGCAGTACGTGTTGGACAGAGTCCTGTGCGACGGCACAGAGGGAAAGACTGGAAATCAGGAGGAATCAGGAGGCTCCAGCTTATGATTACTTTCATTAGAAATTATAGTCTCAATTATTCTCTGCTGTGGCTTAGAGAAAATGGAGCAAACACAGCAACCCAGAGTTAACAGAGCCCAAATTATGTGCCGAGATGAGGTGACGGGAGGTTTTTCTTATCTCTACATATTGTATCTAAAAGATGGAATCTGCCATTCGAATGCAGCTCGTTTCTGGACTTCAAATTTTCAAGCCTTTAAAGTTAGAGCAGCAAGAAACGACTGCAGTTAGTTGAAAGGATGTGTACTATGTTACCAGTTAATCCCATCAAGCTTGTTTAAACATACAGGTGCAACAATCAGACACATCTGCAAAGACACCAATAAGCAGCTAGGTGGAGAGGTCCAATTCAGGGACTTCAGTTCATGGAGGTGAGACCTAGCAGGCAGCGGGTTCAGTTCAATTTGATTTATTTAGCACCAAATCAACAAACCATGTGGCACAAAGCTGTCACCCTGGGTTTGATTCTGTCCTCGGTCATTTGCTGCGGAAACCTGAGCATCAGCAGGAAGAAAATGCACTACATTTAGGTGTTAGAACACACTCCGTGTCATCAATATTTCCTCATTTGACAGCTGTAATCTGCCCCACTCAGCAGACTCTCTGTGTATCTGTTTCCATGCTTGCTTGTTTGTTGTTCATCAGTCCTGGAAGTTGCCACTTGTGACCAACCAAAAGAAGAAAGGTTGCACCGATGTTGGTGTAGCCACAAATAAAATGGAATCTATCGACTTTAGTAGCCGATGTTTATGTGTTGTGCAACATCCGTTTTGCGTTGGCTCGGAGACACTGGGGTGAACCCATGATTTAATAACGGCATCCAGAATTTCACAATCTGTGGATCCCCAAAAAGGAGAGAAAAATGGGGCCCGCTAGCATTACAGCTCAGCTGATGTGGATGGCATGACTGTTTGCATCCGGTCACAGTGTCACAAGCCTCTCGTATGGGTGGATGAACACATCCTTTTTCTTTTTTGAGTAACTGGGATTTTTGGGGCGAGACACTTTGCCGAGTACTTCAAATAAATTTCTGTTAGCACCTCAAAGTAAGAAAGTACAGTTACGTTATGTTACGTGAAGATATTTGTTACACTTGGACCCGAGGGGACCCTAGCAGACGCATGGATGCGGATATATAATCCCGGGTTTAATGACTAGCCTGGATGATTTACTGCTCCAAGTTCAGCCTGACCCTAGCTCAAAACCAGTCATAGTGGTTGTTTCTTTATCTTCTGTTGATAGCTTTAGTTAACTTCTAGAGGTTCTAACCTTTCTTTTCTTTTTTTTTTTTAAAAACACAGAAAGAATTAAAGTTCCCTGAAAAAGTCTCTTTTCTCCAACCCACCATGTAAGAGTCAAATTAAAAATTAAACAAGTAAACTAAACTGTGAGTCTTTTTTTGAAAGCCTTTGATAATTACTTATTAATAAAATATGCTGCTTTATTTTCTCAGTACAACAGTCCCAAACCCAAATGGGTGACACATTTCAGAAGTATGGGTGAGAAAATGTTTGGGGGGTTTTTTGGTTTTAAATAACTGAAACAGTTATTAGTTCCAGATTAATCGCTTCAATCGATTAATGAGTTAACAGTGTGGCTGTTGTGCAGCAATCTTTGTGAATGGGGGGGTCACGGCTTCCACAATCAGCGTCTTGTGTGAACCGGTCAGCGCCCTGGCAGGTTTCTCGGCACAGCGTCTCGGTGTGGTTTCTCTCTCCAGGTTTTCACCCGGTGTGACTCAGCTGCTGTCCTTATTAACAAGGCCACATCATCCTCACATACCAGACACAATAAACCAAGTCTGATGACAAAATGACTGGGAGCCACGGCAACAGCGAGAGGAAGAAAACACGGGTTTCATGAGCAGAATGTGGGAGGATAATATAATAAAGCAATAATGGATGGCAACACATCCCTGCAGCATCCCTGCCCCCGTAAACAACTCTTTAAATCGCAGATATGTAGGTTCTGATTTAAAGTAATAATATGACCCTAATTAACCAGACAAAAAAAAAGACACCTAACCCAAATTGACCTTGCCCCACACCAGACATCCTATAGTGGAAATCAAATGCCCCGGGGCACTTACAATTGTATTCAAATCTCAACAAAACACCCGAGCCCGTTTGGCAAGTATAGAGCTGCCCCAGATTCAGTTCCTGGGAAATGAGACGGTTTGTTTTTCCAAGATTAATGCTGACACTCATGAATCCCATATGGAAAAATCACGGGAACCCCCAAAGACAAAAATGCTGCTTTATCAACTCAAATGAGCTGTTTGTCTGCGGAAAATTGCACAGGTCATCATCGAGAATCAACCACAACAAAGAAAAAAAAAAAAAAAAAAAAAAAAAAAAAAAAAAAAAACACACGACAGATGCCGAGCCTCACATCAAAAATCACCCAGATCAAAAGAGCTTGTGTCCACTGAGGATTTATCCTCTTATTGCTGACACATATGGCCGTCCTGCCCAGTCTGTACTCACCACCAAGCCTCTAATCTGTGTCCGCCTAGTGGCTGAAAACTTTAAAGAAGCCGTCCTAATCATCCCACCACCACGTGAGCAATTAAACCGTTTCTGCTAAACTCCCAGGGTTCTTGAAGGGCATTACATTCATTCACAATTCACATTACACTGCGGTACAGACAAAAATAGCATTTCTGTTTACTTTCAGCTCCTCTGGAGAGACTAAACTCTTAGCACTAAAAAAATCCACTTAGGGTACAGAAACGCTACCTCACTAATGGTTAAAAAGCTGTAAACCAGCACCAAAATGACAGTCACAAACCAAAAGCCACCACTCTCTTAACCAATAAAAACTGTTTGATGTGTGTATTCTTCATGTGTGGCCTTCAATCCGGCACTCAGTCATCAAAACCTTAAAAACCCATGCTATAATCATTGAAGAGCTGCAATAAAAACATGTAATCTGTATTTATTTTGACCAATTCTTAACTTTTTAACTGTAGTTTTGAAAGCAACAACCAGAATATCTTTATATTGTTGTTTGGAGAAAGCAAGACGTTTGAAGAAGACCTTGTATATTTTTGTACCATTTAAAAATTACATTAATCTACTAAATAATCAGAAGAGCAAAGAAGTAAACGGCTTGTGGTGTCACTTTGTGATTGCCTAATGTCTTTCAAAAGGATGAGATAAGAGCCATCTGAGTCCATCTAATCAAGCTGGGTTGTTCCTCTTTGTGTTAAAGGGACAGTTCACCCCAAAATCTCTTTTTGCTTTGCCAAACTACACCCGCCAATCACAGCACTTTGCAGAAGGAAGCGTTCATCCTGTGATGAGACTGCGAGTCACAGCATGACAGGATGTAAGCTCGCTGCACGCTTCTTTTTGTTGGCGGATGTAGACAGAAAAAAATAGTCCCTACATGTTACTGCTCATGAGGTTTGTGGATTTTGTGAGTAAGTGCATCATAATTTTAATAAAGAGAAATTGATGCTGAGCAGTATTTAGTTGCATTATGTTAAAACGACTAAAATAGGCGATGCACGCAATACAGATCAATAAACAGCAGTACAGCTGGCAGGAAAAAAAACATCTGAATTTTATTTTCGGGTGAGCTGTCTCTTTAAAACTTTTACTGATGCTCGGTGAGGAATCTGCTATTTTTAAATCTTCCATTATTTTCAAATTTACATTTAAAGAGCTTAGAAGAAGTGCTACAAGTAGGAAAAAGTAAAAGTATGGAAAAACATTTTTAAACTTGGCTGTGGTGGAAAACTTGGTGAAGTAAAGCAAATAGTGACAATGTGCAATAGAAAGAAACCTGTTAAATGAATCATGAAAAACCAAAGGAGAGAAGTGCAGCTCTGTGCGGGACATCATGATACTCAAACCTTCATCAAATTCAGATGATTTTTCTCATTTTGTCATCATAAAAGGTGATTAATTGCACCATATCTTTTCTTCTCCTTTCAAACTGCATCCAGTGGGAGAATTGGCAAAACAATTCCTCCAATATGCCTCTAACAGTAGGGAACCCGCTTTTTTCATCTGCTTTGGCCCATTTTTATAAGACTTGTGAGCAGAGATGGGCAGTAACGTGTTACTGTAATCCGATTACTTTTCTTCAAGTAACGAGTAAAGTAAGGGATTACTATTGCAAAAACGGTAATTAGATTACCGTTACTTTCCCGTAGGAACGCTGCGTTACTGCGTTACTAAAACCGTGATTTTTTTTGCGAGGATGCCTCATGACAGTGACGTAAGCGAGTGCGACGTTTGTGACAACAGCTGTGTGCAGATCAACAATGGATCATATATCGAGTGTGGGAGAGAGTATGAGCGTGCAGCGTTTAAAGCGTGGAAGTACTGACCTTACTTTGAGTTTGATTCCATAAAAAGTGACAAAAACATTAGTGTCCGTCTGTGCGTGGGAAGAAAACTTCTTTTTACAGCGAAAAAACCCCTAAACAAGCACCGAGTGCGCAACGACGTAATGGGAAATTCACAGAGAAACTCGCGGATTCTTCCACTGACCGCTGCGGCACACCTGCACCAGGGTAAACCTCCGCCTACCCTACTCCTGCTTTACAGGTGAAAATAGAGCAACAGGACCGCTGAGTCTTTGACTTTATTTATTTTCTGCTGTGTTTTACTTGCATCTATTTGAAAGAGTGAGTGTAAACACAAAAAATATTTTATTTTATGTGCTGGAATGTGCAGAAAATAGGTTTAAATGTTAAACTAATTTATTCAAGTCAGAGAATGTTGCATATAATTAAATTTTTGCTTGATGCATAAAGTTAAAAGATTAAAACTAATAAAACAAGTTTTAAAAAGAGACTTTTCCATTTGATTACATTTTGTATGATGGATTATGCAGAAAAAGTAGAATTGGGCTGAAAGATCTATCGCTTTATCACCTATTCAGGTTGTAAATCGTGTTTTTAAAAAGTAACTAAGTAATTAATTACTTTTGAAAATAAGTAATCAGTAAAGTAACGGATTACTTTTTGGAGTAAAGATTAGTACTGAACTTTTATAACTTGACCAACACTGCTTGTGAGACAACCGGATAAAAATTGGAAAAGAAAATCATGGACACACAAAGGGAGACTTAACTTTAAAAGGCTCTAACCCAATGCTCTGCTTTGTTGCCTCAGCAGGTGGAGAACTTGCGTGGTGTTGCGGTTAGCCAGAAGTGTGGACCTAAAGCTTGAAGATCATCTAAAGAGCAGAACAGTCCTGTCACCAGAGGAGTTTGAGTATGTCCAGCCACAGGAAGAGAAACAGCAGCCCGATCAGTGAATAAGCTGGTATACTTGACAGGAAGGACTGCATCTAGATGGCTAGAAACGACTGGACTTTCAAAATAAAAGCAAGGCATAAACTGATAAATGTGCAGGTAAATTTGGCACATGCCCACCACCCTGGAGCCACTTAAGCCTTAAAATATTTTTAATGTGTAGAGATACTTTTCGTCAGCAGCTGTGAGAGTGCTGCAGTCACGCTACCTGTGGAGGTCTGACAGAGCAGTGTTAGCACTACCATATCGAGCTCAGAGGGAAGTCAGGTGCCCTCTTTGATATCTCCGGTGGAGGAAAAGGTGGGTGATAGGAAGTCACAGTCAAATTTTTCCAAACATGCACTTACGACTACTTGATGCTTCATGTTGCCGACTGAACGACCGTTTTTGCAAATGTTTGAGAAGGCAACTTTAAATGAAGGCAACACAGAGACACCTGAACAGGCACTCAAATATAACCGAACATAAGATATACAGATGTTTTATTAAACATACTAATGTTAGTAATCCCTGCACATTCGTTCAGATTATAGCAAGAAGATTCTTGAACGATTCAGATGCTTCCCCTTTCACACTATGGGTTTCAGGGTTTCTGTATCAGCAATTTTTTATTAATACTTGATAAAAATAACACAGGTCTATGGTTAACTGTCACATGCAGCTCACACAGTACATAACGCATCTTTGTGGCACCTGTGCACAAAAAAACCTAGGCTTGTCAACCCGCAGCGCTGCGCATCAGCAGTTAACATGTCACTTGAAAAAGCTGAATGAAGGGCTGTCAGGGGTTTGTCATAACGCTGCTGTGTCAGGCATTAACACACACAGACATCTGTATGGGATGAATGGGACATTGAGGGAGTAGCTTCCCTTCTAAGAGGGTCAAAGACTGAGAGCGCCGACATGACCTGAATGAGGGCTGGTCACATGTTACCCCGAAGCTAACACAAGGGAATGAGGATAACTCACAACATAAAAGGCCTATTGTAACCCCCCTCCGCCATCCACTCTACCCCTCGAGTGAGGATCTTCAGCAGCGGCTCAGAGGAACTCAATGGTACCAAAAACCATGAGCCAAAGGGTGATAGAAATGCATCTTAATGGAAGGAAACTCGAGGGGAAGAACATCTCCTGGAGGCATCCTGGCAACGGTCATGTGGCCGACTTCAAATTCAATGCAAACAACACATGAGACGTGACCTGTGACAGTGTCACGGCGCCGTCTGACAGCTCTGTCTCAAACACGCCGTTCGCACACTTGCAGCTCTTCATGTGCTGATTACATAAGATGACATAGAAACCCCCCCCCAACCCCCAAAACAAAGAACAGCAGCAAACAAACCATCCAGACAGGAAGTGAAACAAACGGTCGACTAATCAATGATCCACAGAAACATTTAGGGCATCAGCTAATGATTATTGCTTTAATTACTTAATCTGACAGTTGCTCTCTACACGTTCATAGTTTGAGCTTAAAACTGTTGAAATGTCATCAAATGTTTTGTTTTCTCCAGGAAAGACAGAGAATTCATTGCAAGAACAAAGAAGAAGCAGCTGATGAGGTCATTTCTATTTGCTCACAAATTACAATTTTGTGCCACCAACACAGTTAATCATTATATTTGAATATTAACCACACTATTTTCCAGCATAAAGACTCTTTTGAGCGATAACTGAACAAAAGTTGTCTGTTAAAAGGAAACTTTTTTTTTTCTAAAGCAGAAACATGAAACACTTCCTCATTTTAAGTTGTCACTTGAGAGGATTTGCTGCATGTTTCTAAAACGCAAATATTTTTGGACTGTTGTTGGGGAAAAACAAGTGATTTAAACCTTCTTTTCCATAACACCATAGTGTGTCTTTAAAGTTTAATCAGAAGAAATTATTTTTTCATGCTTTTATACCCTCGGTTTCAGCCCAGTTACAGCCTGAGCTTTTATGTCGGTGCTGATGACGCCCCTCTCAGAACAGTGCAGTCCCTTTCCTTTTGGTCCCCAGGCCACAAATGACACTAACAACCTCTGGTGACTTATCATAACTCTTTGAGTTTGGCGGAGCTCTCTAATAACTGTCAGTTGCTAACAAAAAACTTACACACTGAAACCAGAATCTGAGCCAGAAGACAGAGATACTTATGCAGAAGTATCTACAGTGAGATCTGGTGACCGACGAGGCCATTTTGAGTATAATGAACTCATTCTGCCTTCAAATCAGTTTGTGATGATCCTGCTGGAAGCAGCCATCAGGAGATGGGCCCGCTGTGGTGAGAACGGGAATATTCAGGTAGGCTGTGGCACGTAAATAAACCTCAGTTTGTACTAAGGACGGGACGGATCCATGTTTTCATGCTGTTTCTTACGGTGGCCCTGAGAGGCCAAACGGACTGCAACTTAAGAAAACACCAGCGATAAGAAAAATGCTGCAAAAGCACACAAATAATAATGGATTGCATTTATATAGCGCTTTTCGAGACCCTCAAAGCGCTTTACAATGCCACTATTCATTCACTCTCACATTCACACACTGGTGGAGGCAAGCTACAGTTGTAGCCACAGCTGCCCTGGGGCAGACTGACAGAAGCGAGGCTGCCATATCACGCCATCGGCCCCTCTGGCCAACACCAGTAGGCGGTAGGTGAAGTGTCTTGCCCAAGGACACAACGACCAAGACTGTCCGAGTCGGGGCTCAAACCAGCAACCTTCCGATTACAAGATGAACTGCCAACTCTTGAGCCACGATCGCCCAAAAACACAACAGAAATAGGAAAAATAACCCAATAACCCAACGGACCAGTTGCAGGAACCCAAAACATGGTAGGCATGTTTTATCATGATTCATATAATACTGATGACGGATTTTTAGGCTAATAGTTAGGCTAACACATTTACTTCTCATCTTTTCTTTCCTCACAGAACCAATAGATCCTTCACTTCTTTTAAGTGTCTCCCAGCGCAATTCTTAGCATATTTTGGTTCCTGGAACTGGTCTCAACTGGCACAAGGGAAGGGAACCCGTCAGGTTATTGTCTCCCCAGAAACACTTCCCTTGTGCTTTTGGAAATCAGTTTTTTCCTTATTTCCATTGTCGTTTTTCCTATTTCCTTTGTGTTTTGTGTGCTTTTGCACCGTTTTTCTTATTAACCGTGTTTTCTTAAGTTGCAGTCCGTTTGGCCTCTCAGGGCCACCGTAGTTTCTGCCAAATTCTGACCCAAAGATCAAAATGTTGCAGCAGGAACAAGAGACTCATTAGATCAGGAAACATCTTCTAATGGTGTGCGTTGTAAACCGTGGCCTCAGTTTCCTGTTCTTAGCTGATAAGAGTGGCCTCGTGTGAGATCCTCTGCTGCTGTAGTCCATCTGCTTCAAGGTTCGACATATTGTTCCTTCATAGATGCTCTTCTGCGTACTGTGGTTGTAACAAGTGGTGTTATGGATTAACTGTTGCCTTCCTATCAGCTCCAAGCAGTCTGACCGTTATCCTCTAACCTCTGACATCAACGTGGAATTTTTTTCAAGGACAATCAGCTGGTTCTGAAATATTCAGACCGACAACTATGACACACTCAAAGTCACTGAAATCCCTTTGATGCCCAGTTTGAACTTCAGCGGGTCGTCTCGACCACATCAACATGCCTAAATGCACTAAATGCTGCCATGTGATGTAAAGACTGTGTTAACAAGCAGTTGAACGAGTCTGTCTGAGCCACAACAAGCTCATTTAATGAGTGGATAATACTTATTTAATCAAGAGCCTCATTAAATTGTACAGACCACAATTTACTTGTGTACTCTTTGAAAACACAACCAAAAATGCTCGTTTATTTTGATAATAATTACAAACTTAGCCCTTTTTCAAGCACAGTGTTACAGTGTTTCACAGTTTGGATATTTAAACATTTAAACTGTGCGGCTTTCCAAATGTACAGCTATAGCTCAAAAGTAGGGGGTGGGAATTCTTCACATGCAAGCGTGTCTTCCTACCAGTAACGGAAGGTTTGGTGTACTTTATCATAGTCGAGATCTTTGAGAGTAAGCAGTGCCTACTGTTGTGACATCACATGTTATTGAATTCCTGACTGCTGAAATATGAGGCGTGCATTTGTTCCATTGAATGAGTGTTTAAAAAGTTTCACTGTGCTTATAAAGCCACCAGATCTTTTTGATAATAAAAAAAATCCACGGAAATCGCCCTTCCTATAAAATCAAACCTTTAAATATTTTACCTGTGAAGTTTAAAGAAAAAGTTGTTGAGTGTTCTCCTTTTTGCCATTTACTAGTCCAAAAACAGCTAGATAAAAACATCTTTGCTAAAAAAGCAAAGATGGCATAATTTGTTTGTTTCTAACTTTTTTGTTAAGATGACATTTGGTTGTGTAAGTGATACCACGGTTCCTGCGGAGAGACTTTTTTTTCCTTTACTCAGATTTCTCAGATTTTAAACCAACTGTTTGTTTTTGGACTGTTGGTTAAAAGAAGCCGTTTCAAGACATCGCCGTGGGCTCTGCTAAATCGTGATTTTCCTTCATGTTCTATTAGATTCATTGAGAAAACATCTGGCACATTTTTTTAGCAGATGGTCCATCGCTGCCATTTGTGGTTGGGCAAAAAGAAGCAACTGTCTGAATAAGAGCTGTAAATCAGAGCCGTGGGGTACAAACGCCCATTGAGAGGCAGACAGTTTAATGTAATGTGCGCAGCCCCAAGTGAGGATGGAGTGCTAATCCACCGACATGAAATGTGACACCGGGATGTGCGGGGTCTACAGCTGGGGCTATAAAAAAAACCTTAGTGTTAATTTGCATGAAGCTTCGGCTTAGTCGGACCTCATTAGGAAGTCAGGAGTTGTAACCGGCGAGCCATCATCACCGGCTAGCTGTGGTCTGCCTGGCTGATGGTGTTTGCTGTGCAGCAGAAATGGCTTACAGAGAGCACAGACTCAGCGGCATCAATCAGTCTGCAACTCTCTATGGAAACAGCTTCACTAATTTTAGGATCAAACAAAGTAAAATATTCTCTATTTAAGCTTCTCGTACGCAAAAATGTGATGCTTTTCTTGGTTAACTAAAAATCGTGCTTTTGAGACGAAATCTAGAGCTCAAGCTGTAAAAGACGCATTTTCTACATGTAATAAAAGAGAGAAATAATTATGCGTATTTAAGGGGTGCATTACACCAAGCTGCTGCCAATCAGTGAAACAGGGCGACAGGCCCTAGACCAGACCATCTTTGCATAATTCAAACTTTAAAATAATCCCCGTTCATCTTAAACTGGGCCTTGTTAGAGCTACTCACTTCATCTTCTGCCTGAAACAAGGCGTTTCAGCTCCTCTCGCTTTAGGACAACTTTTTTCTGATTGGCCCCTTATTGGAAACTTTCACCATGTTTAATATCTTCATCCAACACTGAA